>NC_133338.1:36217824-36579074 GCF_030506205.2 Paramisgurnus dabryanus
TTTATATAAAGAGATGATTCAGAATGATTTTAACTAGGTACAACAATAATTTCATGTTTATGACATTTTATAAAATACATTCATTTATCATGAATTCTGTGTAATTAAACCTAAAAAGAAATAAGGCTACTAACCAACAGCACTACTTTGTATAACTTAATATGTTTTGTTTAATTAAAATGTTAAATTTTAGAACAGTTTTTTCTCATAAATTTTCTTTGGGGGGGCTGCGAAGGATTGCACCGTACACTAGGGGGGGCCGCACGGGGAAAAAGTTTGAGAACCACTGTATTAAGCAACACATAATTTAACTGCAAATAGACAAACAGGCTTTTAAACTTACTGGTGAGCAATTTTTTGGAAGCAGGCCTGAAAGAGATCCTCCATGATATGTTTTTTGTCCCTGCACAGAACTCTTGCCATCAGCTTCAGTAAGACAGGACTCTGAGAGAGCTGCAGGGCCTCCAAAAACTGGTGACATTAAAATTAAATTAAAATAATTAAAATTAGTAAGTAATCAAATAACCATTCAGATTTTAAAAGGAATATCCATCTATTTCAGTGGTCAAAGTGTTAATATTTTAACAAAGGGTTATAGTTCAGTAACACAATGCTATTAAAATCCAAGTCACTGTCAATCATTTTAAGTCCTCAAAAGCATCTCACTTTGCGGATGCAGTCCATGTAGTTGTTGCACTGAAGTGAGCCGCGAGGGAATTCATCTGACTGCATAGGGAAATGTGCAGCCACCAGCGCCTCCAGAGCCCTCCTGAGCTCCTCCAGTGGCATGCTGGGTAATGAAGTAAAGAAGGGCAGCATAACCAGAGCCTGGCTCTAATAAGAAAGAGAAAATAAAAATCCATGTGCCTTTTAGCATGTACTTGGTCTTTTTGTAACATATTATGAGAAACACAATAAAAAAATGAATTAAAAGATTACCTTTAGATTTAAGGGAAGAGCTACGTCTGTGATAAGAGCGGTGAAGGTGGTGAACACTGTATTAAATGCTGAGTGATCAGTATTGGAGCAAACTGACGAGTCAATCTGAAAGAAAAATTACACCATATTAGCAGCTCATACAATGGTAAGAAAATAAAAGAAAGTCTGCACTGAGCGTGTGATACCTGAAGAACTTTGGCAAGCAAAGACAGGACAGAGGTTTTGCTTTTTGGTGATGCTGAAGGACCCTCCCACCAAGGCCTGAGTAAGTCCCACCCTTTCAGCACCTGCTCAGCCAATCTTGATCCTTGAGATTTTCTGACAGAGCGCTCACGAAAACTATGATCCAACATGCCGTTGAGTAAAACACTAACCTAAAAGACAGTCAGACAGTAAAATGTGAAATCTATGTTGTATTTTCTATCAAATTAACTGTGAAATGACCTAGAATCTATTCCGATTCACTGATGATTAACTTCAGCTGGTTGTCCTGATGCCTCACCATGCTTGAATTCTGATTGGCTGCTGTTAACAGAAGCGGTACGGTGCGATCTAGACTACAGAGTAACTCGGCATTGATAGATGTCTGGAAGAGACTGTAAAAATATTCCCCATGAGAGAAGCTGAGGAAGTGAGGATTCAGACTGCCGGAGAGAGGAACGGAGAGCGTGATGGTGTTCAGCAGAAGACCGACCATCTCTTCACTCTGGGTTATTCAGGATCCACAAAAGAAAAAAGACAAATTGTATAAGGTGGTGCACACAGACACATAGACATTGTGTCATTACATTAATGTACTACAGTACAGACTACTTGCCTGATCACCCAAAGTGAAGGCCAGCTGCAGAAGTCTGTCAGCCAACTTCCTGCTGCCAACATCCATGGACGGCAGAGACTTTCTTTCACTTCCAGGTGCAATGCTTTTATACACACTAGTGAGAAGTTTGGATCCAAGAGAGTGACCGTAACCAGAATCCTGTAGAGGACACAATCCTATTTTATTACTGCATGCATAAAATGTATAGCTTGAATGCACTGTAAGTCACTTTTGTCACAATTGTTAATGTCAGTACTCGATGCGTACATTACTCAAAATGAACAAGACCAGAGGTACCTGACTGTTCAGGACTGAGTTGAGCAGCCCAGACTGATGTAGCTGCTTACAGGCTGAGAGCAATAGATGTATATCAGCATGACTTTCTGTGGTGTTTGGCTCATATAGATCAACATCACACAACTTCTCAACACTGTCAAGAAAACAAGAATAGTCAACATACACACAAAAGAAAAATCTCACTCATAAACCCTATACTGCACCCAGAAGAAAACACAGACCCCTGTGTGGTAATTCTCTTCCTAATCCCGCATTCCAGTTCTGTCCTGTAAGGTGTCGATGCCAACACTTTCAGCAGAGGAAGGCACACCTCTGGCAGCTGACTCATGACCTCAAGATCGGCCATGTTGAACCCAATGGATGAGGGGTCACACACTGTCAGTGCCACCAGTGCGAAGAAAGCGGAGTTGAAAATGTCCTGCTCCATAAACTAAGGAAGTAAGCAAAGAAGTCTGTCTTGGTTTATTCCGAACACATGTGAAAAAAGGAAAATGTAAGAGAACCCTCAATTACCTTCCAGAGGTCCTGTGGGCATTTCTGCAGTACCATGGTGGTGAACTCTAGCAATCGAACGATGATGGAGCACTTGCTGTAGTTGTATTGCTCTGTCTCTCGTGGGCTGAAGTGTGGCTGAACTACATAACCCGCTCTGAAGCAAGCGCTGGCAGCCTTTACATCCTGCATGGACAACTCTTTTAAGAAAAAACGAATGGCTGGCAAAAAGCTGGACTTGTCGCCAGTACCTGGATAAGGAGAAATAAAATGATGCCATCAGCATGATTTTTAAAAAAAGATGAGGTAACTAAACATAAATGTTTAGGAAGTGGTTTAGGAAGTAAGGGAAGGGGTACAGTAAAATGCAAAAAGACAATAAAATGTATTGTATTTAATGGTTTATCTCAGCTTTTAGCATAATACCATGCTGTACATTTACTCACCCAGAATCTTTTGGGGCTGAATACAGCGCATACTTGTGAAGGTATTGTAGCCGTCAAGAGCAGCCAGTAGAAGATCCATCCATTGCAAGGTGGCTTTGATGCTAAAGGGGGCTTCAACCTCTCTCAAGGTAGGCTGGGACAGTAAACCACCTCCTTCCAAGCATGAAATGAGAAACCCTGATCCATGCTGCTTCAACTGCTGATCCAGCCAAACCACAGGAGATGCATGGCCTAATAAAAGAGAAGAGTAAGTGTTTAATAAAAAAAGTGTACAGAGAAGAAAAATGGTTTGTGTCTTGTTTTTGGTGACAGTAAACTCTTTTCCCGCCATTGACGAGTTATCTCGTCAATGAAGAGAAAACATTTGCATAAAAAATGTACTTATGATGAATTTTTATGTTAATCTGCAATACCGATTATCCACTAGATGGCGCACTTACCCAATTTATAAAAAAAACGAAGCCAAAACGTTATTTATTAATTTTAAATTCTGTGTATGTTTTGATAATCGTTCTGAACCTGATCTCTAACAAAATTCCTTCACAAAACTGCAATTATTATAAGCTTTTTAAAGAAAAATACTCATATTTAAGTTTATACAGGTAAGCAGAGAAAAAAATACAGATTGGATGAAACGTTTTTTTGCCCCGTTTTGTTTGTTTGTTTGAAAGCAGAGGGTCTGTTCTTTCATTTGATATATTTGTATGTTTATATATTTTTAGAAGAAAAAATTCCTGGAATGCATTTTGTGAAACTTTTGTGAAAATCACAAAAAATGTTAGTGGGCAACTTTTCAGAAAATGGTTAGCAAGAAATGAGTTAAATTGGTACGGCTTGAACTACATCCATGCAAAAATTCAAAGTACTTTCGAGCACTTTTTTATATGACAAACCTTTGTAATGGTCTTAAAATGCAGTTCCCATAAATAAATAAAAAAAATTTTTTTAATTGATTTATATTTTCAGAAGCTAAACATAACATCAAGAAATCTGTATAGTGTAGTACATTACATGTCAGTGACCCAGAGTGCACTATAGAATATAATGGCGATCTCCAAAGCTTAAAATGTACTTAGAGAATTACATGTTGAGATTTTTTTGAAGTAATAAAAACATTTAGGGTCAGTTTCCCTAGACAGGGTTTAGATTAATCCAAGACTAGGATTTAGTTATTTTAAGACATTTAGGTTGTTTATACAAACATAGCTTGCAAATAAACATTACTGATGTGCATTGTGAAAAGAAAAAAATGGCACTGATATATGTTAGGATTTGAAACGATGCAAGATGTTATTAAATTAAGGCAGCTTAAACATGCACCTTAAGGATAAACACTGTGCCCCTTAATGTGTTTCTATCATTGCATTTTAGTATAGACGGGTTGCACGGCGACGTCACTAACTGGTTGCGCGCGCAACCGAGGGGCAGAAAGAAGAGAAGTGCATTGTGTTGTATGCTCGTAGCGGTGTCTGTAAGTCAAAATGCCAAGGAATTGTTGCGTGGAAAATAGTACCAACAGAGTCAGTGCTGGGTGCCTGATGTTAACATACCAGTAGATGCGACTATTACGTTACTAGCATTATAATTATAAAATTATAATTTATACATGTATCACAGTAAAACTGCAAAAATAAAGACAGAAAAACAGATCCAACTAAAATCAAGTCTTATTTATATACAAACAATAAAGAACGCTTCAATAATTAAGGTTGTTGCAGTAGCAGATCAGCTCACCAATCGGGCTTTCTGCCCCCTGGATGCGCGCGCACCCTGCAATGTTTGTAAACTTGCAACCCCTCTATAAGAAGGCAAATACAAAGTATCAAAGCATACAAGTCTTCATAGTCAAGGTACCCTTTAAAGAGAACTAAATATCTGTAATTGACAATTAAATCATTGATTTGCATTCATCTGTTGGTCACCTGGCAAAAGAGGAACAAACTCATAGAAGAGCTCCATGCTTTTGTGTCTGCACTCAGTCTGTGGTCGCCCACACTGGGTCAGCAACCACATGACTACATCTGACAAGCAGACTGCTTGATTCGCAGGAAAACCTCTGAGGAAAAAGCCAAAAATACTAATTTACCACAAGACTGACACAAACCTACCTTGCAATATTGTAGAATGTTCTCAAAATTATATCAAATCTTTTGATGTATGCCTGTGTACCTGGGTGTACGTCTCTTTGCATTCTTATTGAGGGTATCTGCCTTGTGTTTGATGATTCTCTTTAGGTGGTCCAGAGCACTGCAACACTGTTGAACAGTTCCTGTGTAGAAAAAAATACAATGACAGCCATGTTTAACAGATAGGAAAGTTGATGAAGAGAATATGTCTAGTTTCATACCCAGGGACTTCTCATCAAAGTGGGCCAGGGCCAGGCTCTCAACAAACACCACCAGCACCTCAAAGACAAATTGCTCCACCAAAGAGTTCTCTTCTCTAAGAAATAAAACATTGTTTGGATAAGCAAATTGATGAAATCTATCATTCAAGTGAGTTCTGCTCACCACACACTGACCTAAAATGCCTGTACATGCTGTTGAAGGCAAGTGCTGCCCCGAGCCTTTTGAAGACATTGGGGTGCAAAGCCAAGCTGTAGATGCGCTTAAAGAGAGATTTCATGTTAGCTGGACTATTTTCCTGCTGTTTGGGTGTAGTCTGTTTGATTGACCATTTGACAAATTCCTGGATACAGGTGCCACTGAAGTCTCTGAGGGTGCTGTCTAATGGATCCACCATTCCATCCTGTTCAACAAAAACATTTGAAGTAACATTTGAACTTCACGTGAGTTTGTTTCGCTTAATACAATCTTTTAAGAAGATTTACTTACCAAAATGGCCTCCAGCACTGCCACAGTGTCCTGGCTCTCAAACTTTCTGTTGTTAGTAAACCAGTGTATAAGCTGCATCACCAGAGGCTCAAAGAGCTGCCTCGTCACCTAAAAAGAGCCAAGTGTTCATGGATGCACGGCAAAATTGTGATGGGAAAAAATATGAGAAAATGCACAAATCATAAAACAAAGAACTCTTTGTATTTTCCAGCTTTAATACATTTACACATTTCTCAAAAAAAAAAAAAAACAGTATATAGTATATCATAGGAAAGTGCTTTACCCTCCTAAGACCCGTATGTGGACACTTCAGGTCTTGGGAGGTTATACAGTGTAAAACAGTATAATATATATAAAACATCAAGCTGTTAAGATAAAAGATGTTAAGGTAAAATACCTGGTCGACATCACAGGCCAGGCGTAGAAGAATAGGAAAAACTCTTCTGTGTAGGTTGTACATGGGAGGAGCAGACTTGTCATCTTCTGTCATCTGGGCTCCTTTACCCACCATGTATATTACAAGACTGTGCAGAAGTTCACATGCTGCCACCTACACACATTCACAGAGACACGCACATTAGCACGTGATCAATATGTTAATAATGATTTTATACTGTATCAGATGGAATAAATGTGCTTACTTTAGTTTGTCTGTCACTGGAGGACAGTGCAAGTTCTGTGACACGTGGCAGGAAGGAGTCCAGGTAGATTACAGGCTTCATATCTTTGAAAGGCACAGCAAAACTCAGCCTCTTTTCACTGTCCCACGCTACGAAACGCTTCATCATGTCCTCAGCAGACACAGCTGGAATTGTACAAAGATAACTTAGGATAAAGCTTAAAAAAGCCTGCACACTGCACAGTACTCTCACTTTCTACTAAAATGATCAAAACATAATAAAATAAAAGCATAAATTTAAGTTTGCAAATGGAGCAATGTAGTTAGAAAAACAAACAAACAATCTAAAAATGTATCTTACACAAATTTTGCATTGGAAATAAATGTACCTGTCACAAGGCTCCTGTTAAGCTGTCCTCCCAAACGTCCAAGCAAATGCACCACCCTGCGTCTCACTGCAGCAATAGGAGACTCATCGCCCTAACAGAGACCAAAGTAACTTTCAAAGTACCTAATAACCCTTATTATGACCAGGTTTAAATACAAGTTGACGAACAGCATTATATTTCTGAGAATCAGTTGGATTTAGCTAAACAGACAAAAACAAACAAACTAATTACCACAGGCAAGTGTTTTGTTTTCTTCAGAAGTCTCATCATAACTTGGCCGTATCCTTTTGAACTGCCCGTTGACAGAAATGTAACTTCCATTTTGTTGTCATCTTTTTCTAATTCGGGAAGATTAAAAAAATAATCCAATAAATATAAAATGCTGATTATATCTAAAATTAGTGTTCATATTTTGACCCATTTATAAATGTTTGATTCTTTGATACCTTCAAGGTTTGATATCTTTCATTGTATTTAAGATAAATATGATTAGGTTACAATCAACTGACCAGAGTTACTGGTTGTTTTGAGGTAGCCGTCTAAATGTGGCAGTATATCGGCGTAGTACGGCTGCATGATGGAAGTGGGAATGTGAGAGGACCAGGATTCCAAAGCGTCCAGTGCTGCTGTGGCCAGTGGAGGATGACTCAAACCCAACCGCAGAGCCGCCTTTAACCAAACAGATACAAAGAAGAGTGCAATGAGCACCATATCATGTTTAGATTTTTGTGTCTGATTACACAAATCTAAAGTAACTGCTGGTAACTGTACACTTTTTGATAACAACCTGCAGAGGTGAAATATATGCTTTCATATCCAAAGCCACCATGTCAGAATGGAGAGAGAGGATGAACATCAGACAAGCAGCTAGCAGCTCATCCTTATACTGTTTCATCCGTACACAAACCTTTGAGGAGAAAGAAGCAGCATTATCAATAACAAAGAAAAATTGAAATATTTAATGTTCATAAAGTTAAGTGTAGTTTATAGTCATGCGTAGGTTCTACGACGTAGGTTTATGCGTAGCCTGATGCGCACCTCGCCAAAATTTTAACAAAGCGTCCGTTCTAACCGGACCGCAAGTGCTGTGATTGGTTCACTAGAATCCCTACAGTCAGGTAAAAAAAATCTGGAAAACATTTCTTTATAGGCATTTCTGCTTATGATGGTAACAACAAAAATGGGCCAGGTTAAGGAATGATTTAACTCAAACTGCAACAAAAGTCGTATATTTACCTCCATCACTGTCAATCATACACAACAAGCGGCTGCTTCTTCGTTTGTAGGTTAACTAATAGATATGTAACATAAAGGCTAGATGTCTTGCTAGCGCTGCTGGCCAATGGAGATCGACGTTGGCACCTGGCGGCCAACTTGAAAATCGGTAGAAAATTGAGCAAGTTATGGTTATTTAAAAGTCCATGCACCATTAAAACACAATGCTACGAGCTGACTAAGACAAGACGGCCGCCAGGTGATGACATTAGAAACTCTGCCGTAAGACATCTATTCTTTATTGTACATATCTATGGGTTTACTGGCCAAGCTGCTGCTTTATTGGCTGTTGCACTTCTACTGTGAGTTGTTCACGTAAATACTGCCTACTAGCAGTCTGCATGTGTAATTGCATGTTGTCGCAGATAAAGAAACAGAAGTATATATGAAAAACGACATCTATGGCATTGAGGCTACACCGCAGGTCCTACCACAACTATAATGAGCCCTTTAAAGGTCCACTCTGTAGATTTTTAGCAGCATCTAGCGGTGAGATTATGAATTGCAACCAACGGCTCTATCTATAGCTCAGCCCCCCCTTTCGAAACGCATAAAAATCTAAGTTAACCACCACAGTACAAACATTTTGCCATCTGGGACAACCCAGGGATGAAACGCGAACTGTTTGTCCGTTTAGGTCTATTGTAGAAACATGACGGCGAAACATGCATGTAAGGGGACCCGCGGTGTATGTAGATAAAAACAGCCTATTCTAAGGTAATAAAAACAATACAGTTCATTATGTAATGTCTTTATACACCACTGATAATATAGTTATGTATATTAAATTGCATTTCTGTCAATAGATCCTTTTAAAAGTTACACGGTGTACCTTTAAATATCAAATTACATGAGTGGCAAAAACAAAAAAAGTGTGAAAAGTGGCACCTCCTTTCCAAACTTTGCAAGAAGTGAAAAACAGGCCTTTTCCATTGAGGAGCCACCTTTATGGCCTTCCTTTAAGCCCTGTAAACAAAAGATAAAGAATCTTTAAATGTACTTCACAAACGCCTTAAATATCCAATATGTCTCCGTGTATTACCTCAAAATAGTGTGCTTTCTTGGCAATGCCCATGGAAAGGGAAAGGAGCTTATAAAATCCGCTGACCAGTGGAAAGCGTATTGACTGCAGAATGAGCTCATGACAAAGAGGATGCATCCACTGGGTGAAATACTCTGGATTTCTTGATGGCAATAATTCACTATAAAAGAGGACAACAGGAGCATACATTCATTTAAAGTGCTCATTTGGAATTCTGATATTTTACTAACAGTTTGCCAAGGAAAAGATTTATGACACCTGCAAAAGTCTACCAAGTTGACAAAGGCAATGAAGTCTTTAGGTTTGTTGGGCATCAAGTTTGCTGTGGGGTCAGATGAAGGCATAAATCCACCACCTGCATCAGTCTGTGCCTGACAAAAAGAAGATATGTCTTTGAATTGGGCTGTACTTAACTGCTATAGCATGTTCAAACATTTTCTTAATAAAAAGTGTCAAAATAAAAAGTGTCTTCAAACTGTAAGCACACTTCGAAAGCAAAAGCCACTTTTTTCAATTAAGAGCTTTGGATGTAGCAAATACAGTATTTTCAACTGTTCACTGACATTGTCTATTAACTACAATAAATGACATTTAAGATGTATTATTGTCTTTCTGCTCTGTGGCTTTGACTATTCATTATGTACACTCCATTCGAGGTATATCACCATAACAGTACCTCATCTCCAGCATTGACTTTCTGCACTGAAAGATCAAGTTTCTCCACAATCTTCATTACTGACTGAACCAGAGCATTATATAAGTGTTGGTTTAAGTCTCTGAGATTGTAGTTCTTGGCAGCTGAAGCTAAATCCATGAATCCTGTATCCTAATAAAGACAGTAATGAAACCAATTCTTATTATTTAAAGAAAAACACAAATTGCTTAAGATAAACAAAAAAAAATGCTGTCTCTATCCCATTATTGTAGAAAGACTATAAATATGTACAGTATGTAAAAGATATCCTTACTTTAAGGTTCTCACAGTCTAGAAGGCCCTTGAAGAGTTCAAGGTAGTCCTTAGAAGAAGGAACTTTCCATTTCCCAGAGCGAACCAAGGTGGAATTCTCCTCAGTTTGAGAATCACCAGAAGAAAAGCTCTGTTCCTATTTGAATAAACATATGGGTAAGCATATAACTAAAAAGACATTTTCATATAATTCTGTAATAAACAGGATAGTAAAGCATTTGCATTTATACCATAAACACTTACTTCTGACTGAAGAACTGGCTTAGAGCACACTCTGATCAGGCCTTGGTGAACTGTTTTGGAAAAATTGGAAAGTGTGACAACTAGTACAACTTTAAATTGACAACAGACGAGGAGGCGTCCAGTTCAGTCTTACCCACAGAACTGGTGAAACTCCAGAGAACCGGACCTCGGACCGCCATAGCAACAAACACCTTGATTATGGAACGAGAGGTGGTGAACTGCATTCTTGTACTGTACTGAGGGAAGCTGTCCATCTGAACCACAAGGAGGCGTTCCAGCACAGGTGTATAAACTTCAGGGATCTGCAAACATGCATAAAAAAAGTTAGTTTAAAGGTCACGTTCATCCTGATCCCATTTTTAAACCCTAGTTAGTGTGTAATGTTGCTATAATAGCATAAATAATACCTGTAAAATGATAAAGCTCAAAGTTCACTGCCAGGCGTTATATTTTCTTTAACAGAATTCCTCTTTCAAAGCCTACAGCGAACGGCCGGTTTGGACTACAGCCCTCTACTTCCTGCTTTAATGACGTCAGTAAAACAGTTCGTTGACTAAACTCCGCCCACAGGAATATACAGCTCTGCTAAGCTAAGCTGCTATCGAATCACAACACACTAAACAAACTACACAATTAGTACTCGTTACTTATTTCTGAAGGAGGGACTTCATAGAACAAGGAAGACATCAGCCTGTTTTGAGGACAGTGAAAACAGCGCTATACAGATAAGTAAATTGTGTGAAAAATACCGTGTTTTTTTACACATGAAACATGAACACATGTTATACTGCCCACTACAAACAATCAACAATCAAAGCTTCAAAAACAAAGAAAGAACGGGAGCTTTAAAACAAACCAACTACAAATCCTAAGCACATACAGTATAACTCTAAGGGCTGGTTTCCGGGACAGGGCTTTTTCTAGTTTAAGACTAAAATGCATGTTTGAGCTGTATTAATTTAAAAACACATTGCACTGACATATCTTAACATCAATGCCATTGTTTTGCCTCAAGATGCACATCAGAATTGTTTTTGTAACATTTGTTTGTAAAAACTACTTAAATGTCCTAATAAAACTAAGGCCTAGTCCTGGATTAATCTAAACCCTGTCCGGGAAACCGCCCCTAAAACTATTAGCATCAAAACATTGAACTACTAACCCAACACAATTTAATTCACAGCTCATAGTAAAGCAGATGTATCATACCCGATCAAGGTGAATCAGAACGCTAGCAATGGAGTCCAGGAAACTTGGCAGCTGGTAGACATTGTCATCATCCCGGTCTGACTCGGTCAGATACATCTGCTTGCAACGCTGGATCAGCTCTGTATACATGAGCTCTACATCCTGAGGGCACACCACCTTACACGGCTAGAAAACAATCACAAAATCTTCATTCATTTTATACTGATATGAATAAATATGAATATACTGCAAAGTTGGTAATAATTTGGTACAAGAGATACTGAAACAAGCTAAATGCTTTGCCCTTGCTTATATTAGATTAATATTTTGGTATGTTAATGAGGAAGATACAAACCGCAGCAAAAAGCCCATATCCTCTGATAGCAATGGAGAGTTCTTTATTACTGGACTCCATGGTCCTGATGATAGCACAGAACTTCTGCATGAAGAACTTCAACTTGCTTTTGTGCAACTCAATGTTCTCTGCCACAAGATTGGCAACCTTTGCAACAATAAGAGTTAAGAGTTTGATAGGGTGTCATTAAAATCAAGTTCAAGTAACATCTTTGAACAAGTAAAAAAAAGATATGATCAAATAATCGAAAGAAAATAGAATAGAATACCTGTTTTAGGAAAGACTCCAGAGCTATATAACTACTTTTTTTTAATTCTGCATTGATATGTCCACAAAGTTTGGACATAACCTCAAAGATAGACATGTAATGATCCATGAGACAGCTGCCGAACTGGTTTGAATGCTTTGCAAACAGTTTGAGACCAGCTGTCAAAAAGTAAAAAGATAGGGAATTAGTTAAAAGTCAATGAAGAAAAAATATATACATATAAAGAGCACAGATGCAATTTTTTATAAGACCTTCCATTGATTCTGCCATAAAACCAGTATTTCTGAATGGCCTGAGGGCGGGATGAAGCAGACTTGATGCGAAAGTATTTGATGAATATAAAGTGTGTGTATACAGCATTTGATTACATCATTATCTAATTCTTGACAGATGTGGCGTTTAGCTTTTTTTGCATATGAACTATTTATTTTTTTAAATGCTACTTACCAAAGATGACTGCATATCGTTTCAAATCAGTCTAGAGATATATGTGAAAAAGAAGAGAGCTTAACAGGATGAATGAAAGCGTAAAAATGTAAGTATTTAAACTGTAGATCAATGCACTTATTTAATCCAACCTGTGGACAGATAGCCTTCAGTGCATAATCAAAGATTTCTTTTGACATAACTGGGTCTGTTTAAAACAAAATAAATGGCATTATTATTATAATAATAACTTGAATATATTAAGTTCACACACACACAAACATTCACACACCTTCCTCCATAGATTTGGTGAAGTTCACCATCAGAGCTGTAATTCCTTTCAGACATCCAGCAACAATAGGAAGTTTTGGCTCCTTTGTAGTAGAAGTCATCTGAAAAACATACATTTCACATAGTTTACAGTTTTGTACAAGAGTACAGGAGTACATGTCCATATGTAGAAAGGACACCTTTACCTGTCCTTTCAGTTCTCCCAGGTAGGCTTTGTAGAGTTTGTCTGAATTGTTGACCATCTCACTGGGGTGCACTTCACCCAACACTCCAAGAAGTTCATAAATGTAACCCAGCACTAACAGGAGCAAAATACAATTAAATGTTTTAATAATGCATATAGGACACCACAATTAAAGGTTTTAAAACATGAAAACAGTAACAGAACTTGCCTGTGTCTGGTATCTTATTCTTCTGACTTAACTCTCCATAAAACTTATTGAACATATCACCAACTCTGAAATCCTGTGCTATGCTGCAGTCTTTAGTAAGATACAGTATCTAAAGATATTTAAAAAAAAGAAAATCAAATGATTATCACTGAGGTAATGTGTAAAGTACAATATTCAGGTAAAGGACTCACTTTAATCAGCAAATCTAAAGCAGGGCTTCTGCATTTTGCAGCTTTGTCCTTTGTGTAGACGACAAGACAAGTGTCCTAATGAGAGGGGGAAAAAAATTACTTGTGTATGTGCCAAAAATAAAGTTGCCAAATCAGGCAACTTTCAACAAGAACTACGCTAATTTTTAGGGTACCTTAAGGTCAACAGCATAGTTCTTTTCCCATCCTCGGACAATGCCTGACATTCTCTGTAGAAATGCTCCCAGAAAATTCAGAATGTCCACTCTCGCATCACGCAGCTATAGACATCATCAATAGCTTTATAAATATTTCATGTGGTAAATCTTTCTGATCATTGTTAAAATTGACGTAAACATCTCCTACCGTTTCTTCAGAAAGGGACTTCCGGAGGAAGCTAAGCAATCCCTCCTCCTTTGCAAAAAGCAAAGATGTCTGGAAGACTGACAGTTTGTACAGTGTTGGTAAATGGAAGTACATTAAAATATCACACAATGATGAGTTTACATGCATTCATTATTTTTCAATAACCATATGTTAAACAAGTTTGTCAATTTCCACTTAAATGGTATTTGCCATTTTTGTGAGCATCCATCCAAGGCCATATCAATGAATGTTTTCCTGTACATAGAAGATGGTAGCTCAGTTGATAGAGCCTTGCGCTAGCAGTGCAAAGCACATAGGTTTGATCCTAGGAAATACACAAACTGATGCATTCTAGGCCTGCATCCCAATTCCCCTACTATGCCCTAAATATATGTACAGTGTTTGTTATGGGAAAGTATGGACACGTGAGTGCATTAACAGAGCTGGGAGATACTAATTCTGACTACCATTTAGTACTGATAGTAATCGAATTGGGGCACAAGGTCGCTTTAAAAGCGTCTACCAAATACCAAAATGTAACAATCCCATTGTCATTCTTCTGCAAGTGATGACCTACTAAGTTTGGTAACAACCAAATACATGCATACGTTTGATAAAGGTAATATATAGCACCAAAAGGGGGTAAGATTTTGATATGAACACATCACATAAAGTTTCTTACCCAGTTGGTTCTCATTCTTAGTGATCATACACTCCTGCCCCAAGTCTCCAATAATATCATGGCAGATGAGTGCTGCATTCCTCGTCTCTGTGTCTGACAGAAACGAATGAAGCTTCAGCAGATACCCCTGAATCCCCCCTACAGTGGCAGTGTCGGAAGACATACTTTGCTTCACTTTTGCTTACATCAGAAACGATGAATGTTTACACTCAACGAAAGTGAACTTGTAAGTGGGCGCCAAAACAGAGCAACACAAATACATGTGAGCGTATTCTCACTTCCTGCTTGATCGCGTCACTCTGTAGAAAAATGCACGTGACAAACGCCAGATGTCGCCGTTGTACACGCGATGCTTTACATTAATGCGGCGCCGCAAGAAACGACGGGCGGATGACATCACATTACCGCGAGATCGATTCGATAGCAGACTCGTGTGATTTCTCAAAGTGCTCTCGCGGTATTTTGATGTCATCCGTATGTCGGTTCTTGCGGCCCCACATGAAGTCGAACTAGCCTTTGTTTGGCTTCACGCTTAGCTGCGCAGACTGATCGGCGTATGACATCATTGCACCGCCAGTTAGTTCCATAATCTTACATATATAAATTATTATTAATACAGTAATACTTAATTTTTACAAAAAATTCTCAAATGCCTTATATTACTAAAAAATAAGTAAGTGTTTCCGTTAAAAAAAGAGGAAATAAAGAAGAATACCCCTAAAGTTAACTATTTTGCTTTGCAGTCTAAAATATGCAGTATCTTACATGTGCAAATTTGCAGGACTTTTATTACAGAAACTAACAGAGGGCAAAATCTTATTTCCCTTTTATCTTTATTTATTTATTTTTAGTTAAATTTTATTTTTATTTCAAAATGTTATTTGTATTTGTGCAAGTATGAGGGCTGTTGAAATTATATATATATATATATATATATATATATATATATATATATATATATATATATATATATATATATATATATATATATATATATATATATATATATATATATATATATATATATATATATATATATATATATATATATATGATGATGATATTATTTATTACATGTTTCCTTCCATACATGTTGATTCCCTTTGATCACAAATATGATGATATTATTTATTACATGTTTTCTTCCATACATGTTGATTCCCTTTGATCACAATATCCACATTTGTAAACAAAACCTGAAACTATAACCAGGATATGTGTGTTTGTGTATGTTTAAGGTACCATATGCTTTAAACATTTGACCAGAAATATATTACATTTGTAATTTTTGCCATTGATACACAACTGCTGCATTACATTGACAATCAAGTCAAATTAATCTCTTTTGTGGTATCTTAAGGTTAATATTCTTCAAAGTATCTTCTAATCATCATAGTTCTTCTTCAGTGCAAACTTCTAAGAAAAAAATGCAAAAAATTATTTATTTATCAACTATCTTCGGGAAAGGTTGAGTAAGATTGCCAAGTAGCCTATCTGGCAACATAAATGTTATTTGAAAATAGCATAGGTATAAAGTACTCAAGTATTTTGACTTTAATCAAGTACATTTTTCAAGTGTTTGTACTTTTTCAGAGTGTTTTTCATTGATTTTTACTACATTCTTATGAATATGTTTCATTTAATATTACATTATTAATCCTTAATTACTTTTTCACAAGTCTTTAAAGGTTTTACTTGAGTATTAATAAGAAAGTACAACAATTTTAATGTACTTAAGTATCGAAGTAAAAACTACTTATAAATCTAGTGGATTGAAAAGTACAACATTATGCATCAGAGTTAAAGGTTGCAAAAAATGTACAGATATTTGAGTAATGAGTAAAAATACTTTACTACTTTACACCTCTGGAAAATAGATAATTGTTATTACCTGCAAAAATCTTTGTTGTATCATGTGGACTGGCTTCTCCCTTATTGCTGTGTCATCACCAGATCCAGAAAAGTCCATTGATGGCTAGTCATTAAAAAAAGAAAATCCAAAGCTGGAGTTCAAGTATTTTGACTTTAATCAAGTACATTTTTCAAGTGTATGTTCTTTATCAAAGTGTTTTTTTTTACTACATTCTAAAGCATAATATCATATGATTCACTCCACTACAGGTTTCGTTTAATATTAGATTAAACGTAGGCTACTTAATTTTTCATAAGTTTTTAAAAGTTTTACTTGAGTATTAATAAGAAAGTACAACAATTTTAATGTACTTAAGTATCGAAGTTAAAAAACAACTTATTAATCTATTCTAGTGGATTGAAAAGTACAACATTATGCATCAAAGTAAAAGTTTGCAAAAAAAGTACAGATACTTGAGTAATGAGTAAAAATACTTACTTTACACCTCTGGAAAATATTTAATTGTTATTACCTGCAAAAATGTTTGTTGTTTCATGTGGACTGGCTTCTCCATTATTGCTATGTTATCACCAGATCCAGAAAAGTCCACTAGTAGCTAGTCATTAAAAAATGAAAATCCAAAGCTGGAGTTCAAGTATTTTGACTTTAATCAAGTACATTTTTCAAGTGTATGTTCTTTATCAAAGTGTTTTTTTACTACATTCTAAAGCATAATATCATATGTTTCACTACACTACAAGTTTCATTTAATATTACATTAAAAGTAGGCTACTTAATTACTTTCTCACAAGTCTTTAAAAGTTTTACTTGAGTATTAATAAGAAAGTACTACATTTTTTAATGTACGTAAGTATCGAAGTTAAAAAACAATTTAATAATCTAGTGGATTGAAAATTACAACAATATGCATTGTTTTTACCTGCTAAAATATTTTTTTATTACCTTCGAAATTCTTTGTTGTTTCAAGCCCACTGGTTTCTAGTCATTAAAAAAAAGAAAATCCAAAGATGCGGTTTTAAACTAGAAACTAAATAGCCTTATTTACACATTACCGAAAGTATCTTAGTAAGTTTAGGTAAATTGCTGATATGTATTAGGGGGTATAATATTATGTAAAAATATTAAATATTATAAAGAGGTTTTATGTTTTATTTTATAAAATCCTCTATTACACTTACATAAGCTGCAATGTGTTGTCCATGAAAGATTTTCTATGGTAAAAATAAATTTATAATGTTGTTTATAGGCCTACAGACAGTATATCTACACTCTTAAAAATAAAGCTGACTCACTCAATGCCATTGAAAAACTCTCTTTCGAAATAGTTATTTTAAGCACATAACACCTGAAGAATCTTTCTGTTAAAAAAATTGAAAAATGCTCTTCTTTAAAAAACCTTTGACTAAATGGTTCTTTAATGAACCAAAAAATAGTTTTTTCGTGGCATCACTGTGAAGAACCTTTTAAGCACTTTAATTTTTAAGAGTGTATGTGGTGTACTTGATATGCATTATAATACATATAATATTGCTTTATAGGTTCAAGTAATCTTACCCATGGGTTTATCGTGTTCTGACCAAAGGTTCCATGTACAATGATGATAAAAAATAAAAGACTGACTGTGGTTTCTTTAAGCTTCATTGTTACAAACTGGAGAGCTCAAAGAGATATCTGCTTAGGACTAAGGAAGTTACATACAGCATTATCCTTATTTTGAAAAACACTTTTGCGAGTAATGTAATATGCATGTGGCTGATAAGCAATTTGTTGCATAATATGTTGCAAAAACCCTTTCAACAAAATATTTTTTTCTAGAAAAAAAAAATAGAAGGCACTTCCTTACAACATAAAATAAATCTAAAAGAAAAAATAACTTGACTAATCCTTAACCACTTTCTACTTTTTAACAATGCGAACAAATGATTATAAAATTATAAAAACTCTTTCATGCTGTTCATTTCTCCCTTAGCTTCATTAGTATTCCTATTACAGATGCACCGATATTTAGCCAATAATCAGGATTGGCGGATAAAAGCAATTTTTTTACACTATCGGCAGATAGTTTGAAAACAGCCGATAGTCATGCCTGATATTGTCAATCAAAAGAGAACAGGTAAAAGCTTAAATAATCCCACAGCACTCTGCCCAGCATTTACAGTTAGAGGAATGATCTTCCAGCAGCACCTTATGTTTTCCCAGGTGGACTACTATCGGTAAGAGCAGACGCATCTTTCCTACAATATATTTTTTGCTGCAAGATTTTGATGCACTAAAATATTGAGGTTATAACATGCAGATTATGACATATTATGAAAGTTACTTTTAAAACGACTTATAAATCACGTGACCTTTCCATATTAACATTAGTGTGATGCAAAGAGCTTGAATGAATCTATTTATTCCAAATAAACCATTTTTGAATTTTCAATAGTAAATACAGACATGCTGATGCTTGGAAATCTGCATCTGAGAGCTGCATTAAAAATTCTGTATTTGAAGAGTTTGGTTCCAAAACGCAGTAAATCCATTTTGACTAATTTGGGTAAAAATGTGTTTTCCAAACCAAGAAAGTGACAAGATGAAAACCACTATTTTCTGTTATAAACTTTCACATAGCATCTTTAGGTTATAATAACATTCAAAGTTCAAATTTATAATTTGATTTTCAAAGATTTATTATAAAAACTGATTATATTAATTTTTTTTTTCAAAATGCTATAAATCTATTGAATCAATATGTGCATTCATCTATGCCATTGATTTAGTTGACTAGTGATATACACTGATTAAAAAAAAATTAATGGCATTAATCAAAACACTTACTTTGTCATATTAATAACACTGTCATTGCTGCTGTGCTGTCATCCTTGGGACGTCGTCACTGAGAATTTTTGACAGCAATCAGCTGTAAAATGTTTTGTTCCTGATCGATTTTCGTTGCCTTTCATAAAATTATGTAAAGTTTTTTCATAAGATTCCCCTGGGGTCAATGTGTTAGCATGAGAGAAGCTTGATGCGGTCATGTGAGAACAAGCAACAGCCAGCCATAAATTATTAGATTTTGATGGCTTACGTTTCTTCCCCGCCACAGAAAACCACCACATGCCATAAAAAGTATTATTTTGTTTTTGTTTGTTTGTTGATCACGAAGTACAAAGTAGATGAGGAAAACCAGGATTGTGTATTCAAAGCGTCGCCCTTATTGTTTCCAGGAATGGTGCGCTGTGATTTGTTTAGCGGATTTATTGCATTCTGCAGAGAAGGAAGAGTGGCATTTGTCACGGTTTGAAAAAAAAGGGGGAGAAAAGATGACAGAATAACACGGTGGATATTAGATTTTGGTGGTAACCAATTTTTACAAAAAAAAATGGCGTTTATCGCGTTTTGGAACCAAACTCTTCCTTTGTTCTTCATAAAAGTGCTGCCGATAATCCTATTTGATTGTACTGTACAATTGAAAGCAATCCACAACAGCAGTTGATAATCAGGGATTCATTGTCTAATTCAAAAATTCAGTCCTTGATATGAAACTTAACAGTCTGTTTTTCCAGTTCATAGTTTTTTTTAAATATCATGAGTCTGTTTATCAATTTTTGATTTTAAGTGCTCCTTGTAAGCCAAAATGTCCCCATTCCATTTGGTGATGGTCTGCTTCTCACACACCCAAATTTCCCGAGCCACCTAAAATTGGAGAGAAATATGTATTATCAAAAATGTTCATACTAAAATTCCAAGACCTCACCCATTATTGCACTTATGCTATAAGTCATACCTGCTGAATGAGTCTGAAGTCATGGCTAACCAACATCATTCCACCCTCAAACTCATTGACGGCCTCAGCCAGAGCATCAATTGTCTCAATGTCCAAGTGATTGGTCGGCTCATCCAGAAACAGCATGTGGGGATTTTGCCACGCAAGCCAGGCAAAACACACCCGACACTTCTGTCCATCTGACAAGTTCCTGATGGGACTGACCTTTAAAGGGAGAGTACATAAGAAAATCTTTAGTGATAGGTGAACGCCGGAAATTTTTGAGAACCACTGGTCTAGCATTCACAATATAATACTTATGTTATCACGCCTTCACATTAAAGACAATATACCTGCTGCTTGCCCGTCAGCCCATAACGTCCAATGATCTTCCTCATCTCCTCTTTCTCTTTGATCTCTGGAAAGCACTTCATCATGTACTCCAGAGGAGATAGATCCAGCTCAAGTTGCTCAGTCAAATGCTGCAGGATGAACACATGCAAAAAACTTAATGTAGGAATTATAAAATATTGGGATATACAAGTTTTGTTTACATCTTAGAGCTGTAAAAGAGAAAGAAAAACAAACGGCAGATATTTAATTGTTATGAAAATTACAAAAAACACAAATTTTAACCTGCTGTACTAAGACTGGAAGTACAGTATAGAGTCTATACCTGATGATACCTGCCGATTTTAACATGTGAGTGCTTTCTTATCATTCCGTCTGTGGGAAGAAGCTATAAGAGAGGGAAACACAAGCCTACTAATTTCAATTTCTATACTAAATCCTAATAATATGAGTTTTAAAGATAACTGTGAAATTAAGCAATTATTAATCTAAGAAGTTCCATTTTTCTGACCTCTCCCATCAGCAGTTTGAGAAGTGTGGACTTCCCTGCTCCATTGGGACCCACAAGTGCCACTCGTGTGTCCAAATCAATTCCAAACTCCAAGTTTTTATAAATTAAATGCTGCAAAAGTAAACAAAAGTAAAACACAACATTACTTAAATTATAATAACAAGGAATTAAATAATGATTTACTACATTTAATTTGAATAGTCTTAAAAAGGGCAGAGGCAAGAGCAAACAACACAAGTAAATGCATTTATATGTTAACAAAATTCTCTACCCAAACCAATACTGTGTAAATATTACTAAAGTAACAGCAGACCTACAGTGTCACTGGAGTATCTGAAGCTGACATTTTGCACCATGATGACAGGAGGGGGGATGTTGCCACAAGGAGGAAAATAAAAGGACAATGTCTGCAAGAAGAAGGTGTGGTTAAAATGTTATTATATGCACAAAGTTTTCTTTAAATTCAGGATCACTTTCAACCCAAGGCTTAAGCTTTGTTTATAGTCACGATCAAACTCAACACAAATGTAGCATAAGAGAGTTCCGATACTACTTTACAAATGTCTGCTGAAGTAAAGCTAGCAACTTTGATGAGGTTCAAATACATTTATCTGGAAATAACAAACCCTAAAATGTCAAATTTAAAAACTGGCCTATCAGAATCAGGTTTTTGAGAGTTCTCTAAAAATTGTACAGATAGATAGTAAAAAGTTTCTTTATTTTTCTTTAATGCAGCAACAAACTGGATGCTCCATCAATTAATGAAGCTTGAGTGACCTAAAATAAGATTTAAATAATCTGTGTACATTATTTTAGAACTGTTTAAAATAGTTCATTTAATTTCTTTAAATTATTTTCACGATTGACGGACAACTGAGGTGAATAAGCATTATTAAATGTATTGCTTAATGCTGTAACAGACCTTGAGCAACAGAAAATGTTAGCTAACTCATGTTGGCTAATCACTTCGTCTCAGGTGTTTGTGTTTGATTGTGTAACAAACCTTGTCATTTACCACCCGGGCTGTAAGGCCAGACGCTACCATTTTCTGTAGGGTTTTTTCTTTGCTCTGAGCCTGGCGAGCTAGCTTTGCTGAGCCATGACCAAAACGAGCAATATAGTTCTACACAGGACAGAGAACATGTACATCATTTTTACAATACCATTCCTATGGTAAATACTACTGTACCACAATGCAATGCAATAAAAGATGACTTTCCAAAATGAAGATAAAAAAAAGAGGAAAACAGATCTCACAATGTAGAGAAAGCAAAAGTCTTGTTTAAATGGAGCAGTAAGGGCACATGTTTTGATGTTTTACCTTCATGTGAGCTATTTGATCCTGCTCCCAGTTGTACCGCTTCATCTGGTTTTCCTCCAGCTCCTCTCTGGTCTTAACATATTGATCATAGTTGCCCTAAAAACAAGCCATTCATGGGACAGCGCAAGCATTAAAACTTCACATGCTCTTTGCCATTTTGTTTCTGCTAACATACTTCTCGAAAGTTTTAGCACACTTATATTCTTTATTTATATTTGTATCCAAAATTTTAAATAATAGTAAACTTATCAAAACTATGATAAGTTTGGCAATTATGTTAAGATCAAATGCATTCAAAATAAAAAAAAACTATGTTGTATTATATCATCTTCAGAGTAGTCAACCTTTGCCTAGTGTTTGCACAAATGTAATGTTGGCATTTTATTAATCAGCTTGCGGTCTCACCTTCCGTTATTTTTTAACTATATTGATGGACTTTAATATTATGGGCTTTTTTATTATTCAAAGTCATCCATTACAAAAATATGTCTTAAATCAAATTGTAGTTTTCAAGTAAAAAAATGTATGGACTCTAAAAAATGCTAAAATAGGGTCAAGAAAGGGACCGACCTACCCCATTGCACTGCAAAAAAATGATTTTCAAGAAAAAAAATTCTTAGTATTTTTGTCTTGTTTTCAGTAAAAATATCTAAACATTCTTGAATTAAGATGCTTTTTCTTGATGAGCAAAACGACCCAAGAAAATAAGTCTTTAGACCAAAAATATCAAATTTAAGTGATTTTGTGCATAAAACAAGCAAAAAATCTGCCAAAGGGGTACGCAATTATTTTTTCTTGAATTTAGTGTTTAAGAAAAATGTTCAAGATTGTTTTGCTTACCCCATTGGCAGATTTTTTTACTTGTTTTATGCACAAAATCACTTAAATTTGATATTTTTGGTTTAAAGACTTATTTTCTTGGGTCGTTTTCATTATCAGCATAATAATTAGCAGCATAATTATTACATTTCAGCCCTTTCAAGGGTTGATATTGCAGCAGGGAAGAGGCTCATGATAACGCATATTATTAAGAGCAACAGCACAAAGACTAAACTTTTGTCTGGTAATAAAGGAAGAAAGAGCATTGTGGTAAAGAAACCTGCTTAAAGAACACAATACTATTAGCTTTGTTTTCTTTTTCATCAGTTTGCATACAAATATACAGTATGTATATATATCTTCCAAAAATATGAATAGCGCTTCATTCATCCCGTTCTCTGAGATGTACTGTATATTTTCAAAGAAGAGCTATTCTAATGTACTCAAAAGAAGCTCTGCCCTTTAAAAAACAAGTCTGCTAAATGTTCAATGTCCTGGTTCTGTACTCACAGTGTAGTATTTGAGCTTCCTCTGATGAAGATGAATGATGTTAGTGCACACACCATTGAGGAAGTCTTGAGAATGTGAGATGAGCACAAGGATACGCTTGAAGCTGAACAAAATTACATTAATGAACTTAATATATTTTTACATTTATTTAAAAATAAATTAATATATATATATATATATATATATATTTTCAAACTTTCAATCTGTTGCATGTCGATTAAAATAAAATCTCATTTGGTTACTGGATCATCTGGAGAGACAAACTTTAATAAACTGTAAAAACAATGCTCACGACTTAAGTTCCTCTTCCAGCCACACACAGGCATCTAGATCCAGGTGGTTAGTAGGTTCGTCTAACAGCAGCATGAAGGGTTTTATGAACAAGGCCCTAAAATACAGAAATTAAGGAACAAGAATTTCGAGGATGTATCAAATGTGTTATGATTTAGGATGTATTGGTAAACTATAACTTTGAAAATAATTTTTTTTGTGGAAATGTATCTAATGCCATTCTCTTTGAGTAACTATAAGAAATAAAGAGTAATTGTAATTTGGCAAAAAATCTATATCCATTTGATTTCAGGTAATCTAAAAGACGTGCCCCATGTGGTAGTCTCAGCCGTCAAGGCCATGAACTGTTGATTCAACGTCTGATTCATACAGGCAGCGCACTCAACTGGAAACACTTCAGCAGATTTCGAAGTCGTCCGCTGATTGGTTAAAATATACAGGATTTCCGGGAGTTGTGTGTGTCGCAATCTTTAACGGACCGCCAGGAAACAACATAAAGACGTCTGTTTGAAGAAAAATGCTTTCATGTTTACATCGGTGACAATATGCTTCGTCACGATCAAATAAACAATGCATGTTTAAAAGTATGCAAGGTTTTTAAAGTTTTTGCTATTGTTGTACGTTGTTTTACGTTCGTTATAAACGTTTGTGAATGATGGTTGCACCGCTCTGTTATTCTGGCGACATCTCCAAGCCCCTAAACATAATGTAGCACAAAGCAAAATGTGATTGGTTACTTTACGTGTCAGTGGCGGTCCTTGGCCATTCAAAGCTGCCAAGGAAGGTCTGGCTACATGAGACTGCCCATGTGGTAACATTTACAGTAAACAAATTGTTTTTATGTGATCAAACTGACTGCAATAGGTTTGTGAGTTCTTCATACCAAGATGGTGTAGAAAAATCTTCTCAAGGTAACAATTGCACACATTTACTAGTATGGTTTTGTCTCAAACATAAATTAATAGATTAGAAAATAGATAAAGTTATGATTAAGATTATTTATGAAGACTACTGATTAAGTAACCTGTATATTTCTGCTAAATTGAGCTAAACTTTAACAGAACAAAAGAATAAAGTGCAAAACTAAAAAAATGTTTCCAACTATCCACCTTTTATCCTGACCTCGCCGATGGGTGGAGCCAATTTACGGTGAGTGACTTCCTGTATTATGCTTTGCACTTTCACGTAGTATTTGTTATTAGCTAGATAAAGGCATTAAAATGCCAATTGGAAGTCTTAAGCACCATACGGATGCAAAAGCAAAACAGGTAATTTTGTGACTTTGAAAAAGGTGGATACATAAAGAGAATTCTCTTCTGACATTAAAACTAATAATGAACATCATACCTGGCAAGGGACACACGCATCCTCCAGCCTCCACTGAAATCTTTAAGCTTTTTCCGCTGCATGGCAGGGGTAAAACCCAGTCCATAGAGAATCCGTGAAGCTCGAACTTCAGCTTTGTCTGCGTCCAACTCCTCCAAACGTTCATAAATCTCCATCAGCTTCTCACACTCTGCTACAATAAGGAGAAAATAAGGCATATCCTGCTGTTATCATAACATCATAACAGTTTGTCCATTTGTCATAATTGTAATTATATTTAAGCATATATTTACAAATGAAATGTTTGTGTATGCTGAACTCACAGTCCTCATGAGCCAATCTCTCAGCTTCCTTCTCCAGTTTTATTCTCTCTTCATCAACCTCCATGACACATTGCAGTGCAGTCTTCTCACTAGGGGTCATCTCACGTGTCAGGTGGTAAATGTCTATGTGTTCTGGGATAGGAACTTCTCTGTGCCCAATGGCAGACAGGAGCATTGACTTACCTACAAAAAATATTCAGAAAACTCACTTTTAGATATCCATAAAATGTATATTGGCACCTTAACCCCAATAGCTCCCTGGGCGCTGCAGTGCCCACTGCTCTGGGTGTGTGTTCACAACTTGCAGTGTGTGTATTTACTATTGTATGGGTTAAATGCAGAAGTCACAATCCAAATATGTATTACCATACATTGGCAAATACATTACTTTCACTTTTAAATCATCCTGACTGGCACTCTGAGCTTGAGAAATACTGTAGCTTAAGAAGTGATGGAGGTCACCAGGGTCACTTAAATTCCATACCTGTGCCATTGAGACCAATGAGACCATAACGTCGGCCAGAGTTGAGCTCAAGGCTGGTGTCACTCAGTAACTCTTGGCCATGAAAGGTTAGTGAAAGACTGCTTATATGTACATCAGTGCTGTTGGGGTGCGAAGCCAAAACTCCTGTCACTGCCCGTGCCTCCATCTTGTGCAGCTCAAACTCATCCAGCTCTTTAGCCAATGCAGCAACATCTAAAAGAAAAAGTGAAAGAAGAAACAGGGAGAATTAAGAGAGAATGCAAATTTTGGATATTTAGTTAATGGAAAATCTGAAATTAAACCGATACATAATGTAACTGTGAAGTGTCATGTGACAAACTTGATGATGCATAATGGAGTCATTTTTAAATGCTAATAAGTTATAAAATATAATTCCACCATTTCAATAATGCTAACCAGTTAGAATTGGAGGTGGAACTCCTTTCCTTCTCGAAATTCACTCCCCGGACTCCGTAACCCAACCATCCCCTAACCCCCACCCCCGTTGCCCCATTACCACCCTGTTTATAACCGTTTGTGGATGACTTTGCCATGTAGAGTAAACTTTTGCTGGTAAATATTAACTCTTTCTCCTTGCAACTGTAGAAAATGATGAAACGGTTTAGAGAAAATAGATTAAAACTTTATAAATCCTAGTTCGATTAAAATGTTTCACCAGTCTTCCTGTCACAGTGACATCATTGCTTTTACAGCAACCATATAAAACACACCTCCATTTGGTTCTTCATCAGTTACAGTGCCATTTACTTGGCCATCAGTTTGCTCTCCTTCATCATTCACCTCTTCATGCTTCTTCACACGCTGTCGAGCTTTGGCAGCCTCCTTCTTCTTTGCAGCCTTCTTCTTAGCAAGCTCTGAAGGCATGGGTGCAGAGTAAAGCAACCTGTGATGTTTAACAGATATTAAAAGTGTTGATATTAAATCTATACTTAAGCAGAAATGAAAGATGTGACACTTACATATATTAATACACATTCCATTGGTGAGTGATACTTCTGTTTGTCACAATTTTGAACTTTTTTTGTTATGTCAAATCATAAATCATTTTGAAGCTCGCATATTGTAAAGCATCAATGTTCCATCTGTTTCACAGGCTTTCTCATAATTAAGTGACAGTTACCTTATATACTTTTTGGCTGTATATATAACTTCATACACTGCTGTCCCACAAGAACAACTTGTACCCCAGAGCGCTTTTCATGAAAACAAGGCGCCATCTATGCGTTACATTCATATAAACACCCTCACATTGATGTGCTAATATCGAGATCGCTGCCTCATAACAGATCACCGGCACAGGGCCTTGCTAGCTTATTATAGCAACATTTTATTCACAACTGTATTATAGAGTTCTTCACTCCCTAACGATGTGGATTTGTTCCAGTAACGGGTATATACATGTACTGTACAGTCGTGTATGGTTTAGTTTGCGTAAGGTAAGGATTACACATGGCTTCGGTTTTACAATTTAATGACAGCAGGAGGCGCCCCCAGTGACATAAACCACCAAGCTTTATACTGTATAACCAGAATATCGCTTCAATAACAGTGTATCTACGTGTCATGTATAACTTGAACGTAAGAACGTTAGAATAAAACAATAACTAGTTTCAGGTTAATTAAATAGATTAAATTAAACTGACATACCTTTTTGTGGAGCTAAGCGCTGTTTACTGACACGCGCCCGGGCAGCAGCGGCTCGCGCACACAGCCGAAACCGTATTTGGTCAACAGTGTGTTTGATTTCTGCCTGCTGGTGAGCAGAGCCTTTCAGACAAGCGATCATTTACTGTGCCATGCCATTTATGCGTAATAAAGGTTGAAAAGGATTGAGATGTTAGCAGTTTCAGTAGTCGTAGTCTTAAAATTCACCAAATTAAACGTCAAAATATTAATTTAGCACTTTAACAAGCAGCACTGCAAAACTGTATTTGTTAAGGTAATTATCAAACTACACAGCAACAGCAGTTCCTTTGTTACTCTTGTATAACATGCCTGTTATATGCATGTTTTTTTTCTATATTCTGTTTTGTGCTGAGCTGTAGACCTGCTTTGCAACAGTGTACACTGGGAAAAGCTCTTTAAATGAATAGTATAGAATTAAAGGCGGGGTGCATGATTTTTGAAAAACACTGGAAAAGGGAGTCAGCCGAGTACCAAAACACACTTAGCCAATCAGCAGTAAGGGGCATGTCTACTAACCGACATTATTGCCTGGGTTGCGTATGTGTGGACTGGGTCTATCAAAAGAAGGTCCAGAATCTATTGGGGCGTGTTTGTTTAGGTAATATCATCCACCTTGACTTTCAAAGATCATGGACCCTGCCTTTAAAAGATACTACTGGCAAAACAATAAATATTAAATATATACAGACAGCAGACGGGAGCAAGCCTTAATAAAAAATATGAAGTGCTAGGGTAGATTATGGTCTTTATAGGTAACTGAGAAAAATAAATGAAGTTTACGTAGTTTTTGACTACCTGAATTCACGAGGCTAAGTATGATGTTGTTGGACTAGCATTATTCATGTGCTTCAATGACCTTTGCAAGTTTTAATATGAAATTGCAACTGTACTATACCCAGTCTCAGACTGTAATCTGCACAAATGCTTTTTTTCTCTTTTTTTCTCAGCAAATGCGTCTAATGCCTCATTGTGAAAAACTGTCATTGCAGACATATAAGTATATGTTTTAATATGTTTTAAGTGACCAAAAAGTACTCTCTCCATTGATCTATACAAATTATCATTAACTCACTAGCTCCTTCTCTCTCTCTCGCATTATATAATTACTTGATAATTAATTCTTTTTTTTTAGTTACCGGTTCAGTTTTCGATTAACTTCAATTCTATGGCGTATAAAAATATATCTCTACATTTTTTGTTTTCAATACATTGGAGAGACTTAATATATAAATAAAAATCAATCATAAAAACTTGATGAATGATTCTCTTGCTGGGATTCATGCTTGATGACGTGTCTGCCTGCCTGGATCCGAAAAAGCACGAGAGTGCACGAGAGCATCTCGCAGGATAATGGACGCAATGTGAACAGTACGAAGCATTATATAGCTGTATTAATGCAGCTAGAGGAATCATACAAGCGTGGAACGATTGTGTGTGATTTTTGTTTCCTTGGGTCTTTTAACGCATTGAGTATATCTTCCTCTTTAGCACATCCGCAGGTATATGTGATACGTTAACGACGATGGACACCCTCACAGCAAAGCTAAGGAAGTCATTTCACATTTGTTTTTATACATTTGACTCAGTCCTCGGAAGAGACGCGGATATTACACAAAACGAGCTGGATTAAGTTAGTGTTTCTTGTGGATAAAATTCTGGTTGTTGCTAACGTGGTTCACGTTAGTGTGCTAAAACGGGTATACGCAATTTTTACAGAATTTATTAATTTATTGTCAGTTGTTTTTCGGAAGACAGATGTTTTACAAAACCACTATTATGTATCCTAAAGTTTAAATCAACCTGCCTGTTACGTTATTGCTCAACGGTGCATAACTGTTGCTGGTTGCAAATGTTGTCGAATGGTTAACGTTAGCGATCCCATCACTTGTGCTTCACTACGGTGGCTGATTTCTTATCTAATAATGTAATTTGTCAAATAATGTATTTACACATGTAGTTAGCGCATATTGCGTGCAAGGTGATGTTTTGGTATATTAAATTCTCCTTATTTTTGTTGTTAGAAGTCAAAATTAAATAAAGGAAGTGGTACTGCTTCAGTATTGCATGTTTAGTTCAGACCCATGTCCTGTTGTCAGTCATTTCACCATAAAGAGTCATAAGAGATTATTCTGAATCATATTTTGGCATTGCTTGTTGTTGTGGCTTTACACTGTCTTAACAGTAAAGTATATGACGCATAGATATAGTGTCAGGACTTCAATACACTTAAAATACAGAAACTTTGTATCTGTGACTATCTGTGTCTACCCATAAACAAAACTGCGAAAGTGTGAAACTTGAAAACTGCTGACTGGCATTGGGGAGAGATTGCTCCACCATGCGCCTGTCTTCTTTCTTGGCTGTTTTCCGGCCTGCTCTGCCTCTCATCCTGGGACTTTCTTTGGGCTGTAGCCTCAGTCTTTTGATGGTCTCCTGGACGCAGGGGGAAACAGATAATGCTTGTGGAGACGAACTAGGCAATGGGAGACTTCCACATAGTGGTCATGTCAGGGATCACCAGGATGGCAGAGATGGGGATGGGAATGAGGACTTCCAGCCACGCATTGTACCCTATCACAAGGACCCCAACAAACCCCATAAGAAAGTCCTCAGGTGAGATATCAGTTCAGTTTGGGCCTCACTCAGTTCCATTATGACAGATATGAGGGTCACTTATGTATATGAAAAATCTGCATTTACCTTTAAATTGTGCATGGGTTTATTTATGATTTATTTTTTGCTACAGGACTCGCTACATTCACACAGAGCTGGGCATCCGAGAGCGTCTTCTGGTGGGCATCCTGACCTCACGTGTCACTCTGAATACATTAGGTGTGGCAGTCAATAAAACGGTAGCTCACCGTTTTCACCGCACCTTCTTCTTCACTGGCCTTAGAAGTGCAAAAGCACCGCACGGCATGGTTGTTGTCGCTCATGGAGATGATCGGCCCGTATGGCTAATGTATGAAACTATACGGCACCTTCACCAACACCACGGCAATGAATACGACTGGTTTTACCTTGCGCAAGATGATACATATACGCAAGCTGAAAGGGTCATAGAGCTGGTCAACCATCTTAGTGCCGGACAGGACATGTACATGGGACGGGCGGAGGAGTTTATTGGGGGTGAAGAACGTGCCCGATATTGTCACGGAGGATACGGGTACCTGCTGTCGCGCAGCCTGCTGGCCCGATTGCAACCTCATCTGGACTCCTGTAGAAACGATATCCTCAGTGTCAGGCCAGATGAGTGGCTTGGTCGTTGCATCATTGATTATTTGGGTCTGAGTTGTGTTGAGAAGCATCAGGTGATGAAGCACTTACGTTTTTGTTATTATATAGTATACACATTACATTCCTGTCGTTCCAAACATGTGACTTTCTATTTTAACAGAAAATATGTTAGTTCTTAACCTACATTAGTCCTCATTTAAATTAATTGCATGAAAAGATATCACATAAGACTTTGGAACAAAAGTGGCATTTATCTAATAGCGAAAATAGAGTGTGAATTTAGCCCATTGCATTGTTTTTATACTAAGGATTATGATAATTGATATTGTGTTCTTTAAAAATGATGTAGGAGATGACTTACCGTTACTTTGAGCTACAGAAGAATGTAGACCCTGAGCGTGAGGACAGTGCCCAGTTTAAAAATGCCTTCACTGTCCACCCGGTCTCTGAACCTGCCCTGATGTATCGCCTTCACAAACGCTACAGCCAGATTGAACTGGACTGGACATATGCACAGATACAACAGCTGCAGGTATGTTACCTAATATCACTTCTAACCAGCCAGTGTCCAAATAATTGTTACCTGTAGGCAGACTTAAGAATATGTATATGTTTCTGTGGTTTTGATTGAACCACTCCTCTCCCTTTTCTGTCTCGTCCAGTTAAAGGCAATAAATCGTATTCTTTCATTTTATTTACAGCTTCAGATCAGTAACATAAGTGAGCTTACTCCAGAGGGCAAAGCTGGAGCCACCTGGCCCATCGGAATCAACCAACCCTTTCGTCCCAAGACTCGCTTTGAGGTGATCAACTGGGAATACTTCACTGAAGAGCACATTTATTCATGTGCCGACAGTTCTCCAAAGTGTGAACTTCGAGGTGCGGACAGGGCAGATGTTAATTCAGTCCTGGAGACGGCGGTGGGGCGTCTGAACGAGCGCTATCAGCCGCAGTTGCGATTCCGGAAGCGGCGTTTGCTGAATGGGTACAGGCGCTTCGATCCCACACGAGGGATGGAATACGTGCTGGATTTGGCCCTGGAAGCCTTTACGCAGAAGGGTCATAGTCAGGTCATTGCCAAACGGGTGAGTCTGCTGAAGCCGCTCAGTGCTGTGGAGATCATTCCCATGCCATATGTAACGGAAGCGACAAGGGTACAGGTGATCCTCCCTGTGACGGCACACGATCAAGACTTTGTGGGAAACTTCCTTGACATGTATGTTATGAACGCTTTGGATAATCATGACAATGCTCTGCTCACATTCTTGTTTGTGTATGACCCCTTCGACGCCCAGCGGGTCAGCCAGACAGACGTTTTTGCCGGTGTCAAAGCCATGATTGGCGAGGTTGAGAAGCGTTACGGCGATGTTAAAATTCCTTGGATCAGTGTAAAGACTGAAGTTCCCTCACAGGTCAAGCTGATGGATATCATCTCTAAGAAGCATCCAGTAGACACTCTGTTCTTCCTAGCCAGTGTATGGACGGAGATCAATGCTGACTTTCTCAACCGTTGCCGTATGAATGCCATCAGCAATTGGCAGGTGTTCTTCCCGATCCACTTCCAAGAGTACAGTCCCGCTCTGGTGTACCGCGACCAGCAGCCGTCTGCCGCTTCATCGTTTGCATCCGAGACACTGCGCGATGGCCACTTTGACCGTCACGTCTTTGAAGAAGCCTGCTTTTACAATGCAGATTATATGGCTGCCCGCACAAAGATGGCGGCAGATATCTTGGACAATGATGAGATGCTTGAAAGCATGGATGTGTATGAGATATTTGTGCGGTACTCTGGGTTGCACGTCTTTCGAGCCGTTGAGCCAGCACTCGTCCAGAAATATTTTCACAGGGAATGTAACCCAAGGTTTAGTGAGGATATCTATCACCGCTGTGTGCTTAGTAATCTAGAGGGGCTGGCCTCTCGATCTCACCTAGCAATGGCTTTGTTTGAACAAGAGCAGGCTAACAGCACATAAGAAGTTTATGTTATTGGAAGCATGCCTTAATTTGGCTTAAACTTCATGAATCTCATTTTGGTGGCCTTATGATACCTGGACTAACGATGAACCAAAATCTGCCTCATTGAAAAGGACCTACTGATGTTTTACCTTGATGTTGTGAATGTATCTGAACAGATCATCCAACGATTCAGTATTACTAGACACAAGACTTGTTACTCAAGATCCACATATAGTGGGACTTGCCTTTAGTTCTTAAAGAAAAATAAACCAGCGGACTTTATTAACCAGAGCACATAATAATTCTATATAACTGTATTTAATTTGAACTGGGTAATGAACTTAAATTTCATTTAATTTACATGACTGCAGATGACTGAATGCAGGTAAAGAGCATTAAAATCCCATTATGCTTTTACCCTACAAAGATGACAGACTTCAGATGGTTAGCAAGAGTTATATTCTACTTAGCTTCAGAAATAACTTGAGCCATTTTTCCTTCAGATAAATGATTGTACAACCTTTGAACAGAATGTGCTGAATATGTCCGGAGTGAATAAACTAATCTGTGAAAGCTGATCCTGAGTCATGGCTGTGATGCACCCAAATGTTGAGCTGCTTTAACCTCCTAAGACCTGGATATGTGGACATGATTTTTTTTTATGTTTGCAGCAAAAAACTTAATTCTGTGTAACTGGAACCTGTTGTACATGGACAAATACACTGTTTCATGTTCTTAGAAAACAATTTGGTTGTTATATTTATTGGTTCTTCCTAACCCCAAAATAGCTGGTAAAAAACACTCCACTTTTTTTTAAATATGCTCTTTTTCCAGCTCGCCTAGAGTTAAACATTTAAATTTTACCGTTTTGGAATCCAATGAGCTGATCTCCGGGTCTGGCGCTAGCACTTTTAGCATAGCTTAGCATAATCCATTGAATCTGATTAGACCCATTAGCATTGCGCTAAAAGTGGCCAAACTGTTTCGATATTTTTCCTATTTAAAACTTGACTCTTCTGTAGTTACACCGTGTACTAAAATCGACGAAAAATATAAGTTTCGATTTTCTAGACAGATATGGCTAGGAACTATCCTCTCATTCTGGTGTAATAATCAAGGACTTTGCTGCCATAACATAATATCACGCAGTGCATGAAAATAGTCCCCTGCTATTAAAAGTTACCAAAGGGACTATTTTCAATTTTCCGTCGGTCTTAGTACACGATGTAACTACAGAAGAGTCAAATTTTAAATATGAAAAATTTAAAAACTCTTTGGTTCTTTTTTTGCGCTATGCTTATGGTCTAATCAGATTCAATGGATTGTGCTAAGCTATGCTAAAAGTGGTACAACCAGACTCCAAATCAATAAACATCATCAAATTTTCAAAAAAGGTGGAGTGTCCCTTTAAACGATATTGGCTTAACAGTTGTCATACTTTACTCACCATTCGTTTACTTGGATAACTTTCCTTTATTAACCTACTATTTGTTTTTGTGAGAATACAAAAGAGGAAATTCAGAAGAATGTTGCTGCTTGTTCTTTTCCTCATTTTAGATTCAATGGATAAAAAATCATATTTTATTACATTATTCTGGTTGGCTCCATACTGATTATACAGATATGCCTTCACATGTAGCGGATTCTGTAGCTTTTGTCATTGCACACAAATTTAGGCCTTCAAGACATAGAGCTGCTTGATTTTCATTCCTTGACCAAGGACTAAGAGACAAGTCAGAGACATGGCACACGTATGAATCTAAACTATTATTTAAAAAAAATCAGGGTACCTAAAACGAAAACACTTTTGAAATGTTACCTTATTTTTTCCTTAAAATTACTTAAATTCCCTACTGTTTACAGCATGTTTTAAAGAAAAGTAACTGTTGTAGTCCTGAAGGCCTAAATTATCAATAGAATGTCTTTTAATATACAAAAGGCATTACAAATTGTTTTACAATGGGTGTCTGTACTCTTGTTACAGACTGAAGGAAATGAGCACATAACTAGCTTGGTCTGGCTCACCGAAATCTGTTAAATCACATCTGGAGCTTTGCTTCATTCTCCCCTTCTATGGGCTCTTTTGTAGTTTGGCTGAAATTCAATACCCACACTGTACTGTATGTTTAGAAGAGGTAGGGAGATAAAACATGAGTCTGGGTTTATGTAAAGTCTTGCGTTCCAGAGTAGGTCGAAACGTAGGTTAATACAGTACATTTTCCCAGTGACTGTCTCATGTATAAAAGAATTTCTCACCAAACTTCTTTCCACCCTCCTACTTCATTTAAGAGTACAGAGGAGGTTCTTGTGGACTTTGCCAGGTCAACAGTGGAGAGGGAGTGAAAGGTTCTTTTGAAATGAAATGTGTAGCCTGCTACTGGATGGAAAATGTTGTGGTATTGAAGTTAAAGTTTCTGCTAAATGCAGAAATTAAAATACTTAATTGTGACCCAGTCCGTGAAAACCCAGCTAAAGTAATATTTGTGATTTACTGCATTCTACATAAAATCATCATACATTATGTAAAGTATAACCTTGATATCTTTAAGTTTGACTGAGTAAGAATAAAGTCAATGTAAAAATCAACTGATTTTAAACCAAGATTATTAGACTTCAGACTGGATTTCACAGACAGGGTCTCATTTTGGGCCTTAAAGGGGCCATGGCATGAAAATCTGACTTTTCCATGTCTTAATGCTATAATTGGGTTCCTAGTGCTTCTATCAACCTAGAAAATGTGAAAAAGATCAACCCAGTAACTCTTTATGATGTCATAAGGAGCTCTTATTATAATAATACCGCCCCTTAATCTCCAATATCCAACCACAGCACTGCCATTTAGTGCAGAGAGAAAGAGAAAATAATTCACAGCACAATTGAGTTCGAATTGCATCAAACCACCATCATTGTGATTAGTGTTTGCACTTCATCAGCTCATTTGCATTTTAAAGGACACACCCAAAACGGCACATTTTTGCACACCCCTACAAAGTGGCAATTTTAACATGTTATAATAAATTATCTATTTGATATTTTAAGCTAAAACTTCACATGTGTACTCTGGGGACACTAACAATTTATTTGACATCTTAAAAAAATATTGTGACATGTCCCCTTTAAAGGAAAACACCACCGTTTTCCAAATTGTACTATGTTCTTACCTCAACTTATAGAAATATTAATACATACCTAACTTTATTCAATGCATGCAATTAATCTGTACAACTTGACGTGAATGTGTTAGCATTTAGCTAGCCCTATTTATTCCTTAGGATCCAAACAGGTAGGAATTTAGAAGCCACCAAACTTTTAGGTTTTCCATACGTACTCGTGTAACTACTCATGTAACATTCTTTAAATAGGGAAAACATGGAAGTGTTTGGTGGCTTCTAAATTTATCCCTATATGGTACATAAAGATGTATTAATTTGTCTAAGTTGAGGTAAGAGCATAGTAAAATATTGAAAAACGGGGGTGTTTTCCTTTAAGACACAAGTAAATGTCCATGAAAAGCACTCAGGAAACTAGTGATGTTGAAATACAACCGCTGTACTCACAAACTGATGTTTCAAAGCAGAAATGAGTCTTATTCTTAACTAACAATGTGTAACTGTATTTGATTGAAACACACACAAACACATACCTCTAAAATAAACGTCCAACAAATTTTTTTTTGTATGGTGTTCCATTTACAAACTTTGGCAAGCGCTTGTTTATTTACATCCTCGCTGTCCAACACACGTACTTCTGAAGTCTCTCTTTTGGTGAAAGTAGATCAAGGTGAGACAACAAACTTGTAGTACAGATACTTGTGAGAAAAACAAAATTACATAGTGGATCATCAAAACCTACAGTACATGTAAAGATGTCTGCTGGCACTATTTCTGTGAACAAATCTAAGAGACTGACACTATAACCCAAATAAAATGGTTGTAATAAAGGTTTCAAAAAAGTTTAAAGCCTTGAATATATAAATACACTTAAATCAACAGTGATCCCATACTAATGATGTGCAGTTTTTTGTTTTTGCCTTCACTGTTTGGGGAAGATTTGTCCTTTAAAAGCACTAGATGGCAGTGTGATTCTGTGTCACAAAGGCTATAGTGGCTGACCAAATGATTACGTGAGAGTGGGTAACAATGAACACCAAACAGTGGTAAGTCAGAGCACAGCTGCTGGCTTGAACAGCAAGAGACTACATTACACAACAAAAATCTTCAGTTGCTAACACAAAACCACAAGAAGATGTCATAATGAACGTTACATTGTTACAACTCAAGTTCATAAAATGTTCAAAATGGCTGACACTATACATGTAGTACCCACGAGATTCAATGGGAGGTGCTGTTGTTGCAACCAGGCTTGGTAGCAGTCTGTAAAAATCCTTGGTGTGCTTCTTATATCCACTTATTAAACTGCAAAATCTTTAAAAAAGACAAAACAAAAACAATCAAAAAACAACATACTACATGACCTTAAATGGACACGTTAGGTTATAATGTAGCGGCTGTGACCTGACCCCGTCACTGAGGGTCACAAACTAAACATCAGTGCTCTTCTGATCCAGTCCCAAGCAATCAGAAGGTTTCTCATGTCCTTGTATGAAAGTATAAAAATGTGTCCATGCAGCATGCATAGGTGTAAAAAAGGCAGGAAACACCTAATAACTGACCTGGACGAGCAGAATCAACACCCAGAACTAGAATGCGATCATAAAATGAGTCTATAATCCAGTAGAAATGTATCTAACGTTAACACATTTAAACATGGGTTCCCATTTTTATATCCTTCATTTGTCAAGTTACAAATAATTAGCATGGAAAGCTTTCAAAGCACTCAATGACAATCCATGATGTAGTGCAAAGACTCTAAGAGTCATAAAGCAAAAAGTCCTTCATCTTAGTCTGAACGCTGTTTTCAGTCATTTAGACCTTTGGTAAAACATCAAATACGAATTATTAATACGATCCTTTAAATAAAGTGAAGGTTCGCTAAGGAGAAAAATGCCCACGTGATGCAATTTAACACAGCAATATTAAAATAGATTAAAATAATAAAGGATTTAAAGAAAATTTGATGTGCACATAGGCATGGGCCGGTTACCGGTTTCAAGGTATACAGAGGTTTAAAGAGTCAAGGTTATAAACCACTAAAATTTTATGTGATACAGTTTTCAAGGTATAAGCTGTGTTTACACAAAATTTAGTTAAATAATTAAGTCATGTAATTGATTTGATGTTTACATTTAATATGATAATTTTTGTATTTTTTTTTAAAAAATATTATAATTTAAGGAATTATTTTTGCCTGGCATACATGTTGTATGTTGCTTAAAAATAAAATGTATGTTGTTGTTTGCATATGCAGACATTTGAAAATAACAAATTGTAGTGGTGCAATGGCAATACTGCAACACCGTGAAACTGTGGTATTTTTGCTAAAGGTTATCATACAGCCAAAATCTCATACCGGCCCATGCCTACTAAAGGTTTTGGTTACGAAAAGGGAAATATCTCTGAAACTATCCAAATCATATTTCAGAATAAAGGGATAGTTTACCCAAAAATTTTAATTCTGTCATCATTTTCTCTTCCTCATGTTGTTCTGAATCGGTATGAATTTATTTTTTTCTGATGAACACAAAAGAAGATATTTTGAGAAATGACGGTAAGCACACAGCTGATTGGCACCATTGACTTCCATAGTAGGAAAACATCTACAACACATTATTTGTTTTACCTACTATGGAAGTCAATGGTTACAATCAGCTGTGTGCTTACTGTCATTTCTCAAAATATCTTACTTTAAGTTTAACAGAAAAAATTAATTCATACAGGGTTATAAAAATATGACAAGAATTTTTTATGGGTGAACCTATCCTCCTAATTTGCTTGAATGGCCCACTTTCTTTATATCTTTTCTTCAGATACAAGGTTTTCAAAAAAAGTGACATATCAGATCCTTCCAAATGCTTTTAAATATGTTGAAACAACATCCTTCAATGTTTATGTACAATTAAATTAATGCAGCCGAATGTCAATAGCTGTAGCAGGGACAGAAGAGTGTAAAATACCCTGTAGTTGGTTTAGTCAATACTGAAATATTCTGTTTTAAAAGCTGCCTTCATCAAAGTACTTCATAAATACACTTCTTAAAAAGGGCAGAAAATGTAGTTTTTTTTCGATAAGGAAACGGATAAACAAAAAATATATTTTTTGCTTGACCCAATAAATTATATAAAAGTGGGCTAAACGAGACATGATTAATACATTAGTCAGAACACAATGTTTCTCTCTGCAAAACCGTGTTTGAATACAAAGAGCGGATGATCGATAGCTGAATCGAAACAGATGTTAGAAAACAGGTTGTTTCCACAGTCTACGCGGATGAAGTCCACTCAAGTCTTTAAGTTCAAAATGCTGGTGAAAGTAATAAGTATTAAAAACTAGAAATAGTGTATTGTGAGATGATTTCATCCAGCATGGAAGATACAGTACTGTACCATGGTTGGCTAAAATGTCCATACAACGGAGCTGGGGATGTGACTGGATGTGATTGGTCCAGAATGGTAGATTGTAGGTCATGTGACGATGACTGAACACGCACACAAACTCTCATATACTGAAGAACAACGCAGGGATCTCAACATGGAGCAAACGTTGTCCCAGATGAACCACCGTGCCTAACTGTGAGGAGTTTAGGTGTTCCTCATAGCCAAGGCTTGTTCCAGCTCCTGTCTCCTCTGCTGAATCTTTAAAGAAATGAGGAGGACGATGAGCCAGTAATTTAACCAGTGCACAATGCATTTTATTAGCACATGCATTTTTTGGGAATCAAACTAATGCTAGCACCATGCTGAGCTACAGAAAAGTTTAGCCATACATCCTTACAAAAGACTTACAGTAAAAGTGGGAAAGTACAACATGTTGTAACATTGTGTTTTATAGTTAACAGGATCAATAATATATATTTTTATATTTTTACCTTGCAATAGAAGTAACGACTGACAGCTTCCTGAGACCATGGCTCATGATAAAATTCTGCTCTTCTCTCCTCCTCTGGGTTTCCAACAACATCTGTCATTATCTGCAAGCAATCCAAAAGGTAAAATCAGTAAGAAACCAGGGCTTGATGTAATGCATGACTAAGAAATTAAGATCAACATTTTGCAAAGAAAAAAATTCACATGGAAATCTGTTGAATGTAGGGGTGTAACGGTACGCAAAAATCACGGTTCGGTGCGAACCCCGGTTTTGAAGCCACGGTTCGGTTCATTTTCGGTACAGTAAGGGAGAAATGCAAACATTAAACTGCAGGTTGTTTATTACTTTAAACTTTTTTTTACAATTTGTTTACACTTTTTAAACACTTTATTAAAGTATAAAATATATATAAAATGAAAAAATAATAAATAAAATACTACTGCAAAGTTATTTTTTACATTATTTTATAACAGAAGGTAACTCTTATCTTAACCTTCTCTTAAACTTTTTCTACTAAAACCTTGAACTAACAAATTCAATTCCTGAATACATTTATGAACTATTAGCCTACATTTTTGCCACTAAAAATTTTCTGTTTTGATTTATTTTGGATTGTTTAACTCACAGAATTGAATTGGCTATGTACCATCTCTGTATAAAAATAATATTACTGCTCTATGTGTAACTGCATAGCAAGCAACATGATGATATACTTATTATACACTCATTTTGAGATTAGTGAGCTGCATACATAGCCATCTTTGATCTTTTGCACGTTTCTCCTAATCTTTGCTTGTGTCATCAATGTAAGCTGTGACTTTACTTACGAACCCCTCCGCAGCTGAGTAACAGCTGAGTAAGCCCGGGTTACAGCTCTTCTCTGTCCCGACCAGCTGATCGCATTGTGACAATGATATGATTGACGTGATATGCAGATGAAAAATCTGATCACGCATTCCTTATTCTTGCTGTCACAGAAAGCGCGTCTCAAGAATGCGTAGCAACGAAAGACGTGCATCCTCTCACGCACTTTTGAAAGAACAAAGCAGCGCGTTGACACGCGTTTAACATGCGCTTTTAGATACGACACGTAAACGTTTACATCAATAATCAAACGGATATACAACTAGTGATGTTACCAGTGACACCGAAGCTCCGAAGCGTGTGTCAAAAAAACGAACCGATTTTCATTGAAGCTTTGTATCGAAGCTTGATTCGTTCTGGCAAAATCACGTGACCAATGACGTCCGAAGCTTCGTTTCACACACACCCACGTGACTGCTTCGTTATCTGATTCAAAGGTTTAGAATTGTGCGATGTGCGGCGCGCCCTCATGGGTTGTATTGGAGTATTGCATTACACGGAATCGATTACTAGTGAGTTTATGATATATATAGAATATATTAGTAGTAAAAAGCCTTTTCTGCACCACTTAATACCATGATATATTTTTTAATTGGTTCACACTTTATACTTTTGAGACAAGGTCTATCCTTAATTTGTTATTTTTGTTTGAAGTACCATTCGCATGAAATGGAACATGCTTTGGTCATGTATTTAATATAGTGTTACATTTATTTATGAATCTATCCTTAATTTGTCAATCCATTAAGTTTTGCTTTTATAATTAAATTAATACGTTGTTTGGTTGTAGAACATGTTGTGAAACAGCACTTTCACCAGCAGAGGTCCTCATTGAGCTCTGATTTGAAAAGCTTCGAGTAATGAACCTTTTTCCGATACAATTGGGTTGAAAGCTTCACTGCTTCAAGAAAGCTTCACTTCGCCATCACTATATACAACTAAGTAAATAAAAATCTTTCTGCGGGCCGAATTATGTTATATGTTTGACAGAAGACTTGCGCTGAACGCGGAGACTTCCGCCACTTAATATGTTCGTGCGGAAACGCACGTATTATGTTCCGCACAGGCGCACACAAAATACTTTCGGTGCACGTGCGCACCGTGCCGAAAGCCCTGAACCGAAACGGTCCGGTTCGAATACACGAACCGTTACACCCCTAGTTGAATGCATTGCTATAAAAACAATATATGACCATTTTTAACATATTTAAATAATGACTGAAAGCTTTTAAATAAAAAGTTTGCAGTTGCTGCCCCACTATAAGCATCAAAGAAAAATTCCTAGAGGCAAAGTTTGACATGTTAAGTCATTCAAACAAACTGGGCAATGTTTCGAAAGCACCACACTATTTACATTTAGTTAAATCAACCTATGAATGGCTTACTTCATAGTCTCTGCATTAAAATATTAAATTGAGATAGAAAAACAAAGTACAACACTCACTTTTATATGTCTAGATACAGTATGCCTAGATAAAGTCATAAAACACACAACAGAAAAAAAACAAAGAAAGTTAGTACATACTTTCAGATCTCTGCTCTGGGATTTGAGCCAGTCCTGGATGTAGCCTTTGGGATCTCTGGAGAAGCTGAGCATGAAATCTCTCTGGATCTTCAGCTGATTTATGGACTCTATAGTCTCATGGATCTGGAGGTCATTTAAAATCACATTAAAACATATGGCATGAATTTATAGACATGGTAGCACAGCAAAAACTATTAAATCTGAATAATTGTCATGTTCATATGGTCAGTGTAACTAATATGATTCAAAATGAGTCATTTGCCCACACTGTTATGCAAGTTTCTCCCTTACCTTGTTATCCAGTGAGGCAATCTCTTGCTGATTGGCTGTGGAGAGCAGGAAGCTGCTCATTTGAGCTTTAAGGGGATCCTCCACCTCTACATCAATGTCATAGCATGCCGTTTTCTTTTGATCATTAGGGTCAACGCTGTAGACGCAAACAGAACATAACCTTAATGAGAATGCTGTTTTTATTCTTATAAGATTAGAGTATAGTTAAATAGTGACAAGTCATGTCAGTAAGGAATTGAAACAAAATACTCCTGATTACCTAAAGATCTGCTTCAACCTAATAAATAAAAACATAGCTGGTACCATGTGTAATGAATTTAAAAGAAACCTTGAATGTACAGAAAGGCACACAGGTAAAAACAAACAAACCTAATGATGTGGTTGATGACTATAGGGTCGGGGGGCAGTAGGAGATTGGTGAGGCGCTGTGGAATTTCAGAGAACTTCAGACGTGGACAGTCAAAGATCTGCAAGAGGATGAGACATTTACCACTTTTGGTTCTTTGGTGATGAAATAAAATGTTATACTTTTACAGGTATTTAAGCATACCGTACCTGCTGGAAATACTTATCACAGTTGATGTACTCTTTATCATGGGAGTCCTGCAGTTTGTTGGTTTTAACATACTGCCAGAGTGCTTGAATAATACTGGAGCGAGTCTGTGTGTGAATACCCAGAAGACGAGCCAGTCTCGGATCCAGTTTAAACTGAGGAGGCTGCAAACGGGGCACATACATCTCAGTTCTTTCAGTTTCTGTTGTTTAGTCACCATGCATGTTATAAGCATTTCAGACTAATGACACATGGTAAAAGTGTTTCTGTATGCTCTAAAATGCATACAGGAACTCTAAAATGTCTGAAAGGCAATAAAGAAGCATTTGACACACAAGCTTGGATCTTGAAGTACTTGTTTTAAAACATAATCAAACAATAACATATAATTTTGTACTTAGTCTTCAGTCACATCATAGTATTTTTGGTTTATATGTAAGGGCCTTATTTCACGATAACAACCTGCTGCCTATACATTATTTACATTCATGCAAATTACACGGCTATTTACTTTTTAAGTAAGGTTATGAACATTAAATAATAAATATTTTATTTGCTCATTTTTAACGAATGAAGACCTTTCGCAAGGAACCCCATTTACTTTCAGTTTTAAGATAAGACAAGATGCCAAATGTCACGAACATGCCATTTGGTTTTATAATTTGTAAAATAATGTAATAAATGTTTTTAAAAGACATATTTATATTAAATTTTTTTATAAATGTGTACAACATTTGACAAACAATGTTATAAAGTGTTATTTGTTTTAGGCGATTGTTATCGCGGAATAATGTATCTTGGAATGTTGCGACTGCCCAATCAGAATCAAGCATTTTAGAGTGCCGTGTAATAAACAGAAGTTCACTCAAAAAAAAAATTCTGACCCCAATGTGTTTACAAACCTTTATAAATGTCTTTGTTCTGATGACCACAAAGGAAGATTTTTTTAAAAAATTTTTGTAACCAAACCAATCAGAAGCCTCATCGACTTCCATAGTATTCTTTTTTCCTTCTTTGGAAATCAATGGGGGTTCTGATTGGTTTGGTAACAAACATTCCTCAAAATATATATATTTTTTGTTAATCAAAACAAAGACATTTATAAAGGTTTATAACAGTGGCAGCCGGTGACTTCTTTTTTCGTGGGCGCTCGATGCGAAGTTCTTCACAAAATGACCCACTGCATCCTCTGTTTACAAAATTTAGGAAATCACCATCAGGAAGGAGGTACACAGCTGCATTAGCAACTAAAAATATTTACAAAAAGTCATTCATACCAAGTGCAATAACACTACTGAACTCACAATAGTCCATATAAGATATCCATATTTATCTTTTTGATATTGGTGTGTGATGAAGGTGTTATCTATTGTTGTTTGTAAGGGTTAATGTGTTATTTGTCTGTTGTATTTATTGTATATTCATTGTGTATGTGTTTTAGAAATCCACCTGTGGAGCCAAAAGATAAATTTCCACTTTTTGTGGACAATAAAGTTGAATTGAATGTATGTAGCCTTCATGTGTGTGGTTCCTTATTTCAAAATATGTGTTCTGCGTGTCGAGTGATCCTTTGTGCATCATGTGTCTTGTCAAAATAAGTGCCGGCTGTAGAAACGTCTAAAGGGTTTATGATAAAGAAACTCGCATAATCTCATGCGTAATCAGAGTTTACTGTCTTGCGTGTATTTTGTGAACGTGAGCGTCTCTTTTATCATAAACGGTTTTGATGTGCGTGCAGCAGGCACTTATTGTGACAAAACACGTGATGCACATGGTTCACATTACGCAACAAACACATATTTTGAAAACACAAGCAACACACGACACTCCGAACACATATTTTGAATTTGCGCCCCTCAGATGAGCAGTCACGAGCCGCCACAGGTTTATAACAACATGAGAGTTAGTAAAAGAATGTAAAGGACAGATTTTTCATTTTTTGGTGACCTATCCCTTTAAACCCACTTTACTAGATGCATTATGTCATCTTTACCTGGTAATCCAGCATTAACAGCAGAGTACAGCGCACATTCACATCACCAGGCCTCTTTACTTGGAAACCGTCTGTCTCCTGGGTGTTTTGGGTTCGATGCCACTGAATGAATGTAGAGAGAGATTAGCATTCATACCTACAATAACATACAAAATGCATTCAAATTTAAGACGAGACGTTAACTATATAACAGTAACATTAACTTCATACAATTATTATTAATGAAATGCTGTACAACTGTATACAAATGTCAGTACTATCTTTTTACCAGATAATCCATTAGATATTAATGTGTTACTGTGGTGTTAAGTTGCTGTTATGAATTAATAGTTTTATCATCATTTAAAACAAATGATTTCAAACACCAACCTCAACCAAATGGTTATCAGGGCCGTAAAGGTCTTTGTCCAGCTCGATCACCAGACTTTTAAAGAATGAGGAGAACTTCCTCTTCATCTTTCCTGGCTGTGAATAAAAATGATGAGTAGTGTTTTCCTATAATCAGCATGTTTTACAGACCAAACATAACTATCTAGTTCCAAGTGAAAAGACATGGAGGGAATGCAAGAATCTTGCTTACACCACATCATAAACTTTCCTTGTAGATTTTCCAAAGAAGGGAATGACCTCTGAATGTTCAAATTAAATGTGGTACACTGGTGGATGATTTGCTATGCAGGACAACATTCCACACAGTCCAAGAACTGCAAGATTCCCTAAAACAATCATCAATAAGTACTGGTTTCATTTTTGGGGCATGGAAAATACATGCCTCAAATGTATTAGTTAAACCAGTCATGGTCAGATGATGAGCCAAGAAGTTGAATTTATGCTACACATTGCATACGGACTTAAGAATAAAGACCCGCACTTTAGCTTCTATTCCTAACAATAAACACAGTATTTATTTCAAAAACTATTTGTAGATAAATTAACATTTAAAAATACCCAATCACAGAAATCATTTGAATACTTATTCTACAGTGCTTCTACTAATTGTGTAGACATACTGGAAAGCAAAGTGTTGCATTGTACACTCAAGTAACATTTTTGTTTTTCTGGATTGAAGAACACAAGCATTCACAAGATGTTTGGGATGAATGCAACTTTTGCTAAATGTTTTTTTGGCACAATGTTTAGTACTACCACAGATTTGTCTCTTGTCCTTCACTTTGTTGTTAAGCCTTTTCAGTAATGGCCTTAAAATGAAAGCAAACCAGAAAGGCAGAAATGTAACGCTTGAATTTTATAGTTTCATTGTTTTTCTTTATAGTTTTGTAATAACTTTTCTTGGACTCTTTGGTTACTTTATGAATGGTTATTTCATGGTCTTTTCCTGGTATCCTTGAGCAGATGCCAAGCAAACATAACCAAGTTTACTTTTTTAAAATTTTACTTATTAAACTTTTTTGTGAAATATTTCATTATATTTTGTTGTTAAGTAATCTATCATACCTAGCTAACGGCAAGTACATTAAAGTATTTTTTCCTCTTTTTTTTCAAACTACAGTATTGGTCAAATTATTTTGTGGTAGTGAAAGCATCTGATTAAGCTTTAGTTGCACTTTTTTAGTATATGCAGTGCTGGTGCAGACATATAACAAATCAAAAGAGTAAAAATAAGTAAATGGAGTCACAGAACATTCTGAAACTTATGTCTGGATGAAGGAAGGGGAGTGATTTCATTGGTAAATGAGGCACATCTCTGTGGTCATGACTTGAAAATATGGCATGTGTGTGTAAATATAACCTTAGTAGTTTAAAAGCTACATAGGTGCCATTACCAAGATGTGATGTCTCTGGGCAAAAAGCACAATTAAACATTTTATGTAGGCATTTTATGTGTGATGATTATAAAGTATTTCCCTACTAACAGTACCAGAACGACAACCAAGTGTGCAATGAGGGGAAAACGTTTTTTTAATGTTTTACAGTAAAGGTTCAAGAAATCAAGAAAGTGCCCTTTAAGGGACAGTTCACCCAAAAATGAAAATTCTGTCATCATTTACTCAACCTCATGTTATTATAAACCTGTATAAACTTTATTCTGATAAACACAAAGAAAGATATTTAAAGATTTTAATCGGTTTGGTTATAACCATAGACTGTAAAAAATATGGACGTAGTGTCTGTGAAGTCACCCACTGGTTTGTGAAGAGGGCCATCACCATCTTGGTCGCGCATCACTCACGGATAAATGGTAAAGAGGCCAATGTGGGTGACGCTGAGGTGGGAGTTCACCCATCACTCAAGTGGCCACGCCCTAATTATGCAGAACTTTAAGGTTTAATATAATTTCTCAACTCTCAATTTTCTGCTGTAAAGTTGGGCATTTTAACATAGAGATCTATGGGAATTCACTCCCTTTTGGAGTCAGTGTTTAGCGGACATTTGATGAATTTCAGTTTAAGTCACTCCCATATTGGCCTCATCAGAGAGATCGGAAGGTTGCCCCTCGATTACAACCTTATTAAAGGAATATTCCATTTTCTTAAAAGAAAAATCCAGATAATTTACTCACCACCATGTCATCCAAAATGTTGATGTCTTTCTTTGTTCAGTCAAGAATAAATTATGTTTTTTGAGGAAAACATTGCAGGATTTTTCTCATTTTAATGGACTTTAATAGAGCTCAACATTTAATACTTAACTCAACACTTAACAGTTTTTTTACCAACGGAGTTTCAAAGGACTATAAACGATCCCAAACGAGGCATAAGGGTCTTATCTAGCAAAACGATTGTCATTTTTGACAATAAAAATAACAAATATACACTTTTAAAGCACAACTTCTCGTTTAAATCCGGTCGTGATGCGCCAACTTGACCCCACGCAATACGTCATGACGTCAAGAGGTCACAGAGGACGAACGCGAAACTCCGCCCCAGTGTTTACAAGTGTTGAGAACGAGGACCGTTCCTACGTTGTTGTATGTCAACTAATACTAATTAATGTCTTTGTTTATTGTTTACAATGGTCCGCAAATGTGCGTTTTATATATGTAACACGTGACCTCCCTACGTCACTACACATTTACGTTAGGTCGCGCTGGACGGGATTTAGACGTTGGCGCATCACGACCGGATTTAAACGAGAAGTTGTGCTTTAAAAGTGTATATTTGTTATTTTTATTGTCAAAAATGACAATCGTTTTGCTAGATAAGACCCTTATGCCTCGTTTGGGATTGTTTAGAGTCTTTTGAAACTCCGTTGAAAAAAACTGTTACGTGTTGAGTTAAGTGTTAATTGTTGGTGTCTATAAAAGTCCATTAAAATGAGAAAAATCCTGCAATGTTTTCCTCAAAAAACATAATTTCTTCTCGACTGAACAAAGAAAGACATCAACATTTTGGATGACATTGTGGTGAGTAAATTATCTGGATTTTTCTTTTAAGAAAATGGAATATTCCTTTAACATCCATAGTAGAAAAAAGTATACTATAGAATTCAATGGGGCTTCTGATCAGTTTGGTTACAAACATTGCTCAAAATATCTTCTTTAGTGTTCATCAAAACAAAGAAATTTATACAGGTTTGTAATAATATGATGGTGAGTAAACTATGACATTTTGGGTGAACTATCCCTTTAAATATCTGTGTTGTGCACATTCTAACTTACATCATCCAGTAGTTTGCCTTCCACTCGTAGCTCCCAGGATGCAATGCTGCCTTCAGAGTCCTCTGCATCAGGCTTGGCAGGGTTATAAGTGTTGGAGATGTAGAGACGCAGTTTTCGCTTTTGCTTAAAAAAAAGAAGAGATCGTGTTTTCATTCTCATGATATGAAAATATTAATATTTTAAGATAAAACCACAGAGGCATTGTGCCAGTAAAAAAATGCTTTGTGATCAGAGAACAAATGGCTGCTCCAAGTGGTCATTTTACAAAGAAATAAGACTGTTACTGATTTCTTCATAAAATCATCCTATACAAAATGTAAAGAACATTCTGTGAAAAATATCCTTGATATCTTTAATATTGGCTGATTAAAGCCATGTCAAAGATTAAAATCAATGTACAATCAGTGACTGATATCAAACTTTGATTTCAATTTTAAGCCTAGATGTCCTCAGAAACAGGCTAATATAAATGAACAAATTGTATTTAAATTGGTTAAAATTGATCAACCTTAGCATAAACCTTATCATTAAATTAGCCTGAAAATACAGCTCAGGATAAAAGGAAATACCTTCATAGGTCTCTTAAGTGCTTCTTGGATGTCCACCCGTTTACGCATTATGGTCTGGTCTAATTTCCGCTCGAATGCCAACAGGTCCATATAAGCCTGGGACTCTGGTACAAGCTCACGAATCTAATAAAGAAATGTAATACCACCACATTTTATAAGAACCACAGAAGATGGTGAAGCAATCCAAACATAGTCAGTCTGCTCTCTCTCTCGCTCTCTCTCTCTGTTCATGATAGACTGAGTGTTTTATCAATGACTAATGCATCTGGTGTCTACATTGCAGTTGTATCTATACAGCTTGTATGATAACACAGACATTCTGTTCGTTATCTTATCTAACACAGCCAACTCAAAGACTATAAAAAACACAGTGAGAACCATCCATAAATAATACACTAAGGCCATATTTCAGAATATATTAATATTATATTAGATGATTTACAATAGATTTAAATCAACCATGAACCCACAGCAGTACTGCTGTTTTAGGGTATAATGCCTTTTTTAGCTTATATATTGGAATATCTAAAATCTTACATTGCGATACACCTGTGGCATTAAATATTACACAGAGAAGATCTCCAATTATCGAAGAACTGAATACGAAAACCTTTCAAACCACTTCATATCGCTCGCTTGGTAGTAAATTCCGCCCCTCGAAAGGCCGAGATCGAGAGCCACCACACACGCCCTTGCATCTTTATCCATGCACATTTGCAAGCAATTAATCAAAACTAAACCAACCAGTAAAAGGAATGAAAGGGATCCGATCTCTTACTCACCCTTTGTGGAAGGATCTTATCAGCCATCTTCCTCCTCTTGGCACTGCAGAAACAGGGAGAAAGGGGAAATGGAGAGGAAAGGCAGAAAAAAACAAGATGTTACTATGGAGACTGACAGTGGAGCACCCGGGACATCTGCTAAAATTCTGGGGCTGGTCCAGGATGCGGGAAAGCCGGTGCAGGAGTGTGTGTGTGCGCAACGCTAGTCCAGATGGTGTTGGCAACCATTGGCACAGAGAACGTTACTAGAATGCTGCTGAAACTTCAAAAGTTCAAGCTTGGCAAGCAGCACAGATTCAGGGGACCTAAACACAGCGTGCAGTCAGGTGTGTGAATATGCTTGTGTGTGTATATGTGCTAAGCTCTTATGTATTCTTGCACAATAAAACATATATCTTCCTTTTTTTTGTCCTATTTCACAAAGGACAAACACACAGAATCAGATTACTGTATACAGGCCGATATACACTAGTATAAAGTGTATTGAAATTTCTGGAATACTTGTTAGTTGTAATGCACACTATTTTATTCTCAGAGTTAAATATTTATACACTAATGTGACATGTGTTCCTTCACCCCATTAAAATGACGCTATATACACTCACACACATGAGTTGACCACCAAGTAGATAAAAGCACAACTCAAACAGCCTGACCTGGTGTCCTGACCTGAAGTCCAAGCATTTTAAGATCTCACATATTACATCTTCCATCATGCCATGCAAAAAGACATGCATGCACATCATGCAGCTTGTTTCACATTTCCATTTCAATTACCATTTGGCCTTAGATTTTAATTTTACGTCCAATCAAATGACAAGTAATCTCTGACACGGATCAAACAACAAGCTTGTTCAGGGGTGAAGGGAAAATCCTTTTGAGGGATAATTAGGCATATATCTGGAAGCAAGATGGACTTAGGGAGTTTGCTAGGGTAAAGAATCAGGGGTGGGATCAAAACGTGTCAAATCCATCATGCAGCACAATAAACTCCTACTTTAATCCAAGTGTGGGATCTGATTGGGCCTCTCTCATGTCCATCTGCCTCCCTGGAATCTCATTTGGTCCAGGAAATCCCACGGGCTTCCTATGAGTTGATGGTATTTGAAGGGTCATTTATTAGAGGGGACTGAGTTTGTTGACAGGTGTTGCAAGTGAATGCGTTTGCGTGTGCAAATCTAATTTAGTCCACAATGCTGAATATGATGAAAAAATATTGCAAAGCTGAATGCACAAAAAGACAGCAGAACTAGGGGACTTATCCTAGTCTCAGACTAAAATGCATGTTTGAGCTGCCTTCATTAAAAAAAAATTTTGCTATTGTTTTGTTTCAAGATGCACCCGAGTGTGTTTGTAAAAACTTCTTAAAGTGTCATAATGTACTAGTCCTGGATTAATCTAAACCCTGCTGGGAAAAGTGCCAATAGAGTCTAATAGAGCATCTTTCATTATCACTCACACATATACACGACAGATCTGTTGCTTCAATTAGTTTGATGCTAGACAGGAGGGTGGTAGACAATGCAAGATAATGTTACACAAATGTGTCAGACAAGGTCGAAAGAGAGTGAGCAAGTGTGTAAATCAATTGAGAGAGAGAGAGAGAGAGAGAGAGAGAGAGAGAGAGAGAGAGAGAGATTCAGAGAGAGAGAGATTCAGAGAGATATTTCTTATACATTTCTTTACTGTCAGGTCCCTGACCCTAAACAGCAACCAATCTACTGTATACAGTATACCAAAGAGACATGTAACGGGTGATGTAAAACCACAGACTGACCCCAATTTAATTGTGTGGGAACAGCATGACAAGAGGAACGAATAAACATAGACATGAGAGGGAATGTCATTTGACCAACAAAGTCATTTGAGAAAGCTTTATTATTAATAACATTATTTTTCTGCTACAAAACAGGTGAAATCAGAAGACAGGTTCATCACAATGAGCATAATAAATTTGGTATCTGTGTCCTAATCAGGCATGATGCAATATGCTTCCAGCAGCATGCAAACAGTCTGTCCAGGTACTTCATGCTTAATATACAGCTATGTGAATTTGGATTCATTCCATTGTGGGTGAGAACAATGCCACATGAACAGAAAAAAAGCAACTGATAAATGCCTTTTTGCTTGGAGTTATATTACATTTTAATGGATGATATATGTGTTATAACCGTATCACATCACATCTGGTTAGGACACTAAGATTAGCAAAAATGTCATGAAATCTATTTACTAAATCCATAAGCACATTAATGGTAAAATGTGCATGCCCCTTATTTATCTTCATCATATTTGCTTCATCAAGTAATTTTGTTAAAAAACAATTGGTCCATCAGTGCCGCAGGGGAAATTCACAAAATCATCAATCAAAATGTATTCAGCTTTGCCTGTATTGAGCTAAATGTACTGAACATTAATCAGTTTTGGTGTTTCTGTGCTATAGATTTTAGAAATCTAATCCATTTTCTACATTACAGTGTCCTGTCTGTTTTAAAGCAACAGCCCCTAGACTATGAAGTAACACTATAGTTTAGGATTGCTTATGACAAGGGAACGCATATTACTAGGATATTGGCTATATTGGATATTTGTTTGTTAGTACTAATAAACCAGGGCTTTTCAACTTATTCTGGATGCTTTTACCCTTAATAATAATTTGTTACATTTATATAGCGCTTCTTCTGCAGACCTCAAAGCGCTTTACATATGAATGGGGGAATCTCCTCAACCACCACCAATATGCAGCATCCACTTGGATGATGCAACGGCAGCCATATTGCGCCAGAACACCCACCACACACCAGCTTATTAGTGGATAGGAGACCGAGTGATATAGCCAATTTGTATATATGGGGATGATTAGTAGGCCAATGGGCAAATTGTACCCTTATTCTACATCGCTTAATCCTACCCAATACCTAAACTTAACAACTACCATATAAACCAGTAATGAGGAGTTTACTAGGGCAAAAGTCATGTCAGTTAATGAGAATTGTACATTAAAGGGATAGTTCACCCAAAAATGAAAATTCTGGCAACATTTGCTCACTCTCATTTTGTTGCCGCATAAATTTCTTTGTTTTGATAAACACGAAGGAAGATATATCTTCCTTTGTGTTGATCAGAACAAAGAAATGTATACAGGTTTAGAACATTTTGGGTGAAATATCCCTTAAAGGTGACATAGAATGATTGAACGGGGTATTTATCCTTGTTCTGTGATGTGACATGTAAACAAACATTTTTTTGTTTGGGTCTGTAATGCCTTAGAAGCTTCCTAAAAACCTCTCTCAGATAGCTCTATTAGGGTTGGTGATTTTAAACAAGTGGTTTTGCACCTATTTGGCTCCCCCTACTGGCTTAACTTGCAATCTCATTACTGATTGGCTGACTTTGCTGCCACTCAAAAAATGTAGCCAATTATTTTAAAGTGGAGGGGCAGTGAGATGCCTGTGATGTCATAAGCATCAGTTTTTCAGCTTGGGCCGTTTTCTGGCTGACATTTCTAAAAGAGGAATTCCTATGAGACTGAGATGTTTAGCATGTCTAGCACTTTTTGTATGTTCGGGAATGCGGATAGACTACCATTATTCAACAAAGACAAGGTAAAAATGGTTTTTCATTCACTGTCCCCTTTAAAACTAAAGTGTGACCGACTATTCTTATGGTAACCCCATATAAGAGAGTAGGAAAAAAAAGCGTAAAAGAGCTTACAAGCTCAGTGCAATAAAACCTCAATCATTAAGACAAAGGAAGTTACTCTCCAACCCTGTGTTTAAGACATTTATATACACCTGAATTTAAAAGGGCATAAAACAAAATGTCGTTTTGGGGTTAGGAAGCTCTGTTTTTGAGCAGGGTTAGCTCAGCCTTTGCTAAAAGTTACCCTTTCTTTTAGCTTTAATTCATAGCATATTGAAGAGATACTTGAAAGTGGGAGAGATAAAGAGGAAATGGGATCTATTTGTTGTGAGCACAAGGGGGGGGGGTCTTAACATTTTCAGTTTGAACAGCCCATAAGACCAATAGATTATAATAAGGATTGATTAAAATGTACCATATTTTACTCACTTCCTGGTTCGATTCTGTACAGCCTGCTGCTGCTGCTGTTGTTGTTGCTGCTGAATCTGTTGTTGTGATGGTGCGGGTCGTTTGCGGCTGGGCTCCATGGCCTGATTGTTGAGTCCAGGCCGAACTGCAGGGCTTCCTCCATATGGTGGTCCTGGGGGGCCCATTGGAGCTCCCTGGTGAGGCATCCGTGCTCCTGATGGCATGCCAGGCCGCTAAAACAAGAATGACAACAAATATGCCCATGACTAAGAGATGAGTAAAATATACTTAGTCCTAAAATTATATACACTACAAACACGGACTCAGTTAATATAATGCCTTTCAAATATATAGAAAATATTTGCTAATACATTTGCCCATTTGTAGAAGGTTATAAATGACCTAACAGACTACTAAAGCTGCAGCTGTTACCTTCCTTAACAGAACCAGCAACTGCACACCCACAAGTCTGCACAACACTTGTGTCCACATTAACAGCCCAGGACAATGAACGAATGAGAAAGAATAAACCTCTAGTCATGTCACTGATCTCACGATCACATCTGTGCCAGTTTCTCTACTGAAAACAGGTGGTGTGTGTTTGACCAGTATGTTATTTTATTTGTTGAGATTGATCTAATTACATTTGTTGGCTTGTTAACTTGAATTATATTAAAGGTGCCATAGAATGTAAAACTGTATTTTATATGAATAATAGGAGTTCTGTGCATGATAATGACATATATTAAGCCTCAAACATAACTGTTTCTTCTTAGGCTCAAACATATAAGGTCTGTTCACTAATGTGAGCTACTGACACGAGCCTCACTGTGAAACAGTCAATCAGAGATTATTCTTCATGAACCTTTCAAATAAGGAAATAAAATATCATTTCATTTCAAGGATTGTAAATGGACATGTAAAACCATCTCTGATCATCTTTGCAATTTATAAAGTCACATACCTTCTATGTAAATATCAGAGAACAATGCACCATACTCTATCAATGCATTCTTTGGCACCATAAAATTAACCATGATTTTAATAACATTCTAGATTAGTAACAAAAGGAACAACTTAATGAATAAATATTTTAAATACATAAAACATTAAAAGACAAACTAATAAATAAATAAATGAGGTTTATAACCAAACATGGAATGCAGTGTTGCAAAGATATATCAGAGTAACATAAATATTTGAAAGAATTTACCATTAGTACAGGGATGTAACAACATACAGTTCCCTAATGCAGTGTTTCCCAACCAGGGGGGCCCTCAGCAGATTTTTAAGGGGGCCTCAAGATAAAAACAAGCATTAAAATAAGCTAAAACAAGCAAAAATTAAGGAGGCTGTTTACACTTTATATCAAGATGTTTTTTCTGCGATCGGATCAGAAGTGGACTATGCTAAAGACAGCTGTAAACGGTGTTCAAAACGTTATGGGCTCGATCACTTTCGACCACATTCAGAGGTAGTCGAAAACACTTTCGATCGGAATGCTTTTGTAGTGTAAATGCGCATGTGTTTGAATGTGTTCGAACAGTCACACGCGACTGTCTTCTCTCCGCCAATTTATCTAATCCGAGGTACTAAGCACAATGTTTAACGGCTTTTCTGACTTATGGAACAAACACGCAGTGTACAGCTATCTTTGCACTGTAACAAATTTCTGTAGTTTTCACAGCATTATTACTGTAAAATGAGCAAATGCTTACTGTAGAACTTGTATACAGCAAGTTGCTGTAGATCTGCAAAGCATCATGGTCTTTTTTTCAACGGCGGGTAAATTCTACAGTAAAAATATTTTTTCTGTGAATCACAATACAGCAATTTCTAGAGGATTTTTTTCTTCAGCCAAGGAAAGCTACGAAATTCCACACTTTCATCAGAATTTTTACTTCAGAAAGGTAAATTTGCTAATTTAATTCCAAAGTTTACTCTTGTAAAGTCACCTGTTTGTTCAACTTTAAGAGTGCACTGAGAGAGAGGAGTAATGAGCGGCACACTTCCTAGTAAACCCGTCTCGTGTGTGCATTTTGCAATTTTATTACCACAAATATATATTTCTGCATGATTTCGATATATTTTCTAGTCTGGCAACATTTTATAACGTCATTAGATTAGAGAAGGATAATAATTTAATAATAATAGTAATTGGCCGTGTCTCAATGCGAAGGCTGCAGCCTCCGGAGGTCGCATTTCTCGGCTGCATACGTCATCAAAACTGTCTTGTTTCAGAATATTAACAATTATAAAGTTGACTGTTATTCTAAGTTAATAGTAAATTGTTTAATATGCTTATGACTTGCGAATCTAATGGTCAGTTAACTTAAATAACCCAGGGTTGATGACGTATGGACCCTGCATATGCGAGTGCGACGACCTCCGCAGGCTGAAACCAGTCTCTCGAGCTGAAAGAAAACGCAGCTGAGGAGATATGAGGTAAGACTTATCCGGCAACATTACATTTATAACGTCTTTAATTTAATTATAGCGTTAGCATTGTGAACCAAAATTAATTTAAAAGTGTGTATTTTTGTATTTATTGGCGCGATATTCGTTTAAATCTCTCGTTTTTTTCTCTTGCTCGCTTACGTTGCTGCCTGAGGAAACGGACATAAAGTTAAGCGGGCCGATTCGAAAGAAAACACAGTAACACACATTTTTCATAATTTCAAGATTTTTCTGAACTTCATTGGAGGTCAAACTGCAGAAACTATAACGTTAGATTGTTAATAGCCTAATTTGAAGTGTTATACCCGACTTTGGGGAGCATATTGTATAAATATTTGTCTTATCTGGCGACATTACATTTATAACGTCTTTTATTTGATTAAAGAGTACCTAACGTTAGCATTGCTGAATTCAAAATAGTTTGAAATTGTGTATATATATTATACTATTATAATATTCTCGCACTGTATTAAGATATTTCGAGATCTTACTCGTTCTTTTATTCACCTCTTTTTTTTCCTTTCAGACTGCAGACAAGAGCCATCGACCATCGTTCCAGGTACATAAGTTACATGAACTGGCATGCATGATGATTTTCAAATGCAAGCAATGTTGTTTATTCTATGATTTATATATATATTAATATATCAAACATGTTAAAGTGCACAGAAACCATGCAACAGGAAGAAGCTGTTTTTCTCTTGGTTGATGCAAGTTATTTTTGTACAGTATTGACACACTTTTTCTCTTATGAATATTGTACTTGTGATTTCTAATCGTTTTTATTTGTTTGTTTATTTTGTGTTACAGGAAACTTCCACCTAAACAGATGCTGAGGCCCAGATTTCCCTGCCAAGCACTCCAAGGCTCATCATGCTCAGTAAGATCCCAGCACTCGACATACACAATAGATGTCAATTTTAAGGGTTACTTCATCTATAAAGCATATTTGTATCGAGTCACTGTGTGGTGTGAACAAAGTTTTATGTCATCTTGCACATACATTCCAAAAATCTCTAGTGGTTATTGATCTAATAGGTAGTTATGTAGGGCTAGTGTTTTCAATAAATTTTGCTTATGTAAAATAGTAAACCATATCAGATTGAATACTGTGCAATGGCAACTTTTATTTAATATTTTTTTAGGAGAGTCCATTCTGGGGGCAAAAAATGGATGCTTTCCATCGAGGGCAGAGTTCTCCTCCAATTGAGTGACCGTTGTGATTTCACTTCTGCTCTAGCCATGTATGATGCAGCCACTACATTGGAATTTATCCAGAGGTAAGCACTTATTTGTTTTTTATATAGTTTTGACTAGGAATGGGAACAAATATTTGAGTACTCATTCTTTAACCAACTACCCGATAAGTAAAATACTTTTTAAAGTGTTTATTTTTGTTTATCAACTGTTGTGCTATTGTTAAACATCAAACGTTTAATTTAACTCACCATGCAAATGGTAGAAAAGCAGCACAGCTAGTCTAATGCAGTGGCGGCCGGTGACTTCTTTTTTCGAGGGCGCACGATGCAAAGTTTGTCACAACATGTATGTAGCCCGTCATGTGTGTGGTTCGTCATTTCAAAATATGTGTTTGGCGCGTCGAGTGAAACAATACTTTTCCATTCACAAATCAACAAATATTTACCATAAATTTCACTGTTGTATCACTAACTGTAAACATGGTATTGTGGCAGAAATGTGGGATATTCATGTATAATTTTATAATAGTATTAAAGGCGGAGTGCACAATGTTTGAAAGCCATTGTTGATATTTGAAATCACCTAAACAAACACGCCCCTACCCCAATAGAATCTGGACCTTCTTTTAAAAGACCCGCCTTACACATACGCAACCCAGCAAGGATGTCGGTTAGTAGACACGCTCCTTACTGCTGATTGGCTTTAAGTGTGTTTTGGTAGTCGGCCCGTCTCCTTTTCCAAAGCGTTTTTCAAACATTATGCACTCCGCCTTTAATGTAGACAGTTATTAAATAATAAATATTAGATTTTACTCCACAAACCACCAACAGAGCATATAAAAAAATAAAAATTGTTTATTTAAAGGTGCAGTGTGTAAATTTTAGCGGCATCTAGTGGTGAAGTTGTGAATTGCAACCAACTGCTCAGTCCACTGCTCACCTCTTGCTTTTGAAACACATAGAGAAGCTACGGTAGCTGCCACCGGACAAACATGTCATAGTTGGAGACAACTTAGTAAAAAAGTTTGTCCATTAAGGGCTTCTGTAGAAACATGGCTGCACAAAATGGCGGCTTCCATGTAAGGGGACCCTCTGTGTATGTAGATAAAACGTCTCATTCTAAGGCAATAAACACATAACGGTTCATTATGAAAGGTCTTTATACACCCCTGATAATTAAGTTTTGTATATTATTTTGCATTTCTGTCAAGAGATCCTTCTTGAAATTACACACCGCACCTTTAAAACACTGTGAAGTAAACTTTTATGTATATGTCATCAACCCATCTGTCTTGCTTATAAACTTTTACATTAATAGTCAATTTCTTTCACTACAGGGTAGAGTCCAGCCCAGGAAGTCAACTAGTTCAGGTCCAGTTTTAAAAGAATAATAGTTCTGAAAAAAAAAAACGTCTTGGAGAAAAACAATATTCAGGTTTGAAATCCTGCTGTAAATGTAAATCATTTAATTTTTATGCATTTGTAATTTACCAGAAACATTTTAATACATATTGATTGTTTTGTGTGTTCAGAAAAGTGTTTTTGTATGAAGTGTTGAAATTAAATGAAATATTCACAGAAAAATGTTAACATATAAAAAAAAATGTATGTGTTCAAAATAGTTTTGAGATGTTCACAGAAAAAATTTAACATGTTGAAAAAAATGTATGCTATGCTATTTTTAATTTATGAATTTTTGTAATTTAAAGTGAGAAAATAAATGGCATTTTTGTGACAAACAGTGTCTTCATTTTACAGTACACAAAATAAATGCAGTAATCCCTATTACAGTAGTAGTTATGAAATACAGTACTGTGATTATTACTGTAAAAGAGTTCACAGTAATTTTAATTTTACTGCAGTTACATTTACAGTAAGAATACTGTGAAATGAAATACAGCAACTTACTAGCTAATTGCTGCCAGCAAGTTACTGTATTTTTCACAGTATTCTTTTTACAGTGTGGCTTTTCATTGATAAATCTAAAGCGGCTGATCTCTGCGTATTTCAATAGTTTAATTTTGCGATCATGTCAAAGTTGCGTGATCTTATTTCATCAATCGTGCAAAAATATCAGAGAAAGCTCTCACATGTACAAAACACTGTGTAGCATGTTTACTTACAACACAAGCAGCGGACTCTGACATAATATAATTTTGCGTCCATTTAAACCCGTCATTACTCCCGCTTGCGTTTAAATGACAGCAGAGAAACTCGCCCACAGTCTCCACAGACCAACCCTTCAAAGTTATCAGGACAGAAGCAGTCAAAAGCAGACAAAAAAGACGGAAATTAATACCAGGTGTAAACAGAATGTGTCTCTCTAGTCCACTTGTGATCCGACCGACAAACAGCCCCAAGATGTTTCTTATTTTTTTGGCCATCTTAGTATATACATATGATCTGTCTAGTCATTTCCAAGTTCTATTTAATTTTATGTGGAAAAAATTAAGTGATTGGGGGCCTTTAAATATTGTTGTGGGCAACTAGGGGGCCTTGAAGTGAAAAAGGTTGGGAACTGCCCTTTTACTGGACTGTATCTGAAAGAGATACTCAACTGACAAATAACTTTAGTCTATGCTTAGTCTCACTTAAAACATCTTATACCGGGAGAGATCTTAAAAAAGCTTGTGGTGTCAAAATAACACCAAATCTGGAGGGCTTTTAAAAATTGCATGGATTAAAAATATAAAAAAATACTGTAATAAAAATTTAAATAAATATTTTTAAATAAAAATGATTTAAATAAATACGCTTTACAGTTATGTAAAATAGTAATAGCTACTTTGAGAGTAGAAAGAACAGTATGGGGCTATTTCCCAGACAAAGTTTAAGATTAATCCAGGAAAAGACCTTAGCTATATTAGGACATTTGAGTCGTTTTTAGAAACATACTTTACAAAAAGCATTACTGGTGTGCATCTTGAGACAAAACAATGGCACTGATATATTTTAAGATATGTCAGTGCAAGCTGATTTCAGTCAAGACAACTCAAACAAGTATTTTAGTTTTGGACTAGACTCAAGCCCTGTCTAGGAAAGCACCCCTATGCGTTCTGTTATTACAAATAGCACTACAAACATTTCAGCTAGTATGCATCTAATAATGACCCTTTTTGGTTTTGTCTTAGCATTAAAGTTGCACCCCTATCTATTTGCCAACGTAATATTGCAAGCAAGCTGTAAAAACATGTCTGCCAAGAAAAGACAAATTCAAACGCTGTTTAAAATGACAGACCTAATGGGCGTAAAGGCAGTGAATGTGGCAATGCAACTGATGGATGAAAGAGAAACCCCCCAAAGACAGCACACAAACATATGACATGAGCAAGAAACAGCACATAAGAGAAAGTATGAAAGTATGACAGCGGGACAGGATTTAATTTAGCGATTCCACAGTCAAGACCTGGATCATGATGTTGGCAGTGAATTTGTACATGCAATTCGAGAGCATGTCAAAGGTACGGCAGTGAGTGACAGCGCAAACACACAGACGGTGGTCTAAAGGGCGGTAGGGCAGATTCACTGAGGCAAAAAGCAATGAAACTTAGCAAGTAAAAAGCTGTTTTTTAATAAAAGTTATGTTTAAGGGGAAAATGGATTTAATCAAAACAACTCCAGCAATATCTAACAACAACAGCATGCTGAGGCAGAATATATATTTTTTTTATTATTTTCATAAACTTGGTCTGCCCTAGACGGATCGACTGTCACTTACATTAAATTCATCTCTTAGGCATATTTAAAAAATACAATTCATACCAGACTCAATAGGCTAAAAAACTGACCCAAATCTGTCAAGCTCCTTCTCTACTGTGTGAATGAATCTTATAACATTGTCACATTAAACACCCTTAACTGTCACCTTGTGACGGTGGTGTGAGAAAGCTCATTACATTGCAGTTAAACAGGAAGGGCTTTACATTTAACTTTTTGCAGATGTGAAATGTGGTACAGACGTGTGAGACCAGCTGTTTAATGTTAAGACCTAAACTTATCACAAGACAGTGATTGTGATGTACCTACTTATGATATACCTGCAGTGGGATCTGTCTTTGAAGTAGATAAATGCTCTGAAAACGTAATACTGTGGTGGAATATAAGCAGATGAGATATTTAGCATTTGATAGCACCAGACGGTTGGTGGTATAACATTTCTTTTATTTCCTGAAAGCTTCAGCAAAGCATTTCCTCTCCGCCGTCTGTTGGTCACTAGTTTTCCCATCACATCGATACAGGAAACCAACAGGAGAAACCATCAAGTTTGATAGCTAAGCCACAAAAGCCTCTGTGTTAGTGATTTTACCACAGGTGACGTTAGATATGGGTTTGTAGTTACAACACTATGCAGTGGATTTTTTATGATGAATGCTTATCAAAATGAACACACAAAGTAACATGTTCATTATCCTAACTGTAGGGTGTGGATTTGCAGATGCCAGAAAATGTGTGGTGACAGGTGTGTGTTTATAGTCATTTTACAACGTGGCTCATCCCAGAATTTAATAAAAAGGAATAAAAGAATACATTTATCAGGACTTGCACATAAATAACATACAACAAAGAACTGAACATGAATAGACTTTAAATCCACCACTTAAAATAGTTTTAAATAACTTGAGTCCTGTGCTCACTCTCTCTATTGTCAAGTGGCTGCTTTGTTCACCGATCACTTTGAATATGAATTTGAATGCACCTAGGAGATAATTTTTTATTTGAAATATTTTCCAGCAGTCACACCCTGTAGATTTGCACTTCAGAGAGTCTAGCAGTGCTTGAGCTGTCAATCAACTTTGACTGATGAGCAGTCCTGCTCGATTTCCTGTGATAAACAACTTGAATGGCATGAATGTCCTCTGGAGATTCTTTGCTTGCAGTTAATGTGACATCTGTGATATAGGGTCATTTTGCACATTGTCCTACTTCTAATTCATCTTCCAATTAGAGGACTTTGCTTAAAATAAATGGCATTTAGTGGATTCTGCCAACAAACCGCTAAGCGAGGATAATATGTACACTGTCAGAAATAAAGGTACAAAACTGTACCTTTTCTGTCACTGGGGCTGTACCCTAAGTTTCTGTTTGGTACCTTTACATGAAGACAAAACAGAATACAATTTTGGGTAGATTACCGTACCTTTAGGACCTACATTGTTAGAAAAAAGTCAAAATATGTACCCTAGGTGTCAGTGGGGCAGCACCCTTTAAGAAGGTAATTGTATGTACCATTGGGTACAGATATGTAAACATTTAGTACCAATATGTACCTTTGAGATACTAATATGTATTTTTGAGGTACTAATAAGCTCTCTTTGGTCCCAGCATGTACTTCTGAGGTACTAAAATGAAATCCTTAGGTGCAAAGCTGTACTTTTTGAAAGGGTACAGCCCCAGTGACAGAAAAGGTACAGTTTTGTACCTTTATTTCTGAAAGTGTGCATATAATACGTGCTGAGGTTATAATTTTGACAGAGGCGGACTTCACAGCTTTTGCATTTTTGCTCCTCAAATGTAAAATAAAATTTTTCAATTTAAAGAGCACCTATTGTCCGATTCATGTTTTATTTTTTTACCTTTGGTGTGTAAGTGTGTATTAGTACATGTTAATGATATGCAAAAGGTACATACCCCAAAGTAAACGATGATGCAAGTTATCGTCTCAAATGTAAATCTCTTTTTCTGGACTACAACAAGCACACGGATTGTAGACAACAGTTTACTTCCTGGGATTGGTTATGTAGTCAAGACCGACATTATCAATCTTTCAAACATGGTAAGGAGCGTCACATTTCAGGCTGACGTCAGAGGTATTCAGGCCAATCACAACGTACAGATTAACTGGCCAATCAGGGACACAGAGCTTTCCAAATCAGTACGTTTCAGGAAAAGAGTGAAATCTGGAGCTACAAAAATGTACGGTATGTGAAAAATAATGTGTTTTTAACCATAAACCACGCAAACACATTGTATTATACCAAATACACAAAATAACATTGTTTTTTAGCAATGAAATAAGTGTTTTTAATGTAAATTAATGTATTTTGAAAACGAATTTGGATGATTTTACAATATGCTTCATGATACACACATTTCACAAGACACTTTTGTTGCAACAAACAAAATAGGGTAGGAGTCAAAGCGACTGTTGACTTATTTATTACTCAATTTATTACTCAACAAGTAATTTGGCCTTCAATTTATTATCCTACATTTTAAAATACTTGCGTCTTTTACATATTACGATAATTTAACATGGTCGAAAGTTTTGCAGTATTTGTAAGTAACTAACTGGAATGAAATTTTCCATTCCAAGAGTGAAATGACCTGCAGGTCATCTTTATTTATTCACACAGTTACTCAGTTAAAGTGAGTCTGTTATTAACCAAGACTGGGCTTTTTGAAAAGGAAAGAAAGAGCCAATAAACAGCTAATATAATAGATCACACCAGAACATTACGCTGGTGTAACACTGATACCGTGACACCTAATCTAAACACAACACCTAGCCAAAGCTAAACGTCTGGTAGATCAAACGGAAAATAAAAACCCAGACGTAATATCCACAAAATTACCAAAACGTCATCGCTGGAGAACAGGTGATTTATCACAGAGACAGAAAGATACTAGACATCAATCTCATTTTACACTGATAAAAGCGCTACACTATGGAATATAAGATACAATATTGGAAACAGATTTCCTTCGAAACAGAACTTTGAAATTCATTTCGTACATATTGGTGGCTGCTCAAACTGTGACTTAATTGCAAACCTTGATGTGCACATACTGTTCCCTGCCTTGGGAACAAGGCTGAACCACCACATTCTTTTTTTTCAAGCAGAATTTGTGCAGTCAGACTTGCACTGCAATATTATAAAGGACATATAACGTCACTTACACATCCTCAGACATAGCGAAGCGGCAATCTGAACAATAGCAAATATGAAGCCCCGTTGTCCAGAAGAACATGTGAATGAAGACAGGAACATTAGAGAGAAGGTGAAGAGAACAGCACATGCACGGCAGAGGACATTAAAGGAGAGGAAGCCAAAATAAGGAGTGAGAAACATTTGCCCAGGAACAATCAGTGCTTCATCAAGGTTAATTAGTCTGCGGAGGCAACACCGTCATTTTCTTCATTCATCATCCAAAGTCAGCATATTGGTTTTCAATAGCACAACCCACTTTTAAGGTACATAAAAGATGAGCTTTATTATCATTATCCATGTTAAAAAGTTACAGCAGTTTCTTAAACTGAGGCAGGTAGCAGGAAATAATTTACTGATCTATGCGATGGTTGACCAAGATTATCGCTTTAAGGCATCTCATCACATAAATGTAACATTAACCCAAGCATATGCTTTTAAACAAAAAATTACTTCTATAATGTACATATGTCAAAAAATCTGTTAAACGAAGCAACACCTGAATCCTTTGATGCTCCAGTTTGTATAATATACAAAGGTCAAGGTTCAAATCAAACCTGGGTGCCAATCAATGAAGCTCTTTAGATTTATTATATTCTGCCATAAGCACTATGCATTATGCTTATCTACAAACTGTTTTTTTACTTAAAACTGATCTTCTCTGTAAAGCTCTAGCTAGACAAAGCCCCGCTAATCATAAATAAAAGATTACATGGCTACTCTATGTAAACAAAGGTTTAGACCAAAAAGTGGATATTTCTGCATCAAAGTCTAAAACAATTTATTGGATGTATACAGCATATGTAGTACCACTATATGACTACTTACAAAGCCATTGCTAATTCAAAAGTAGCTTAAGCATTCTACAGAAAATGCTTACATTATCAGATATGATAACCTACATAGATGTCATCAATGTGTTTTTATCAGTTAGAATAATAATCATCGCCCCGTGTTGAGTCACAGAGCGGCTTCTGTTTTGAATGAAAACGCTTGTCACCTTAGGCATGCTGCCAAATGCATGCACTCTTCAGTGACCAAACCGGCTACCTTTGGCCTTTCTTTAGCTTTCTCTGATCCTTCTCTCTTTCATCCACATGCACATGCTCGCCTCCCTCATTCGGCTCTCCTCCCCACCCCTCATTCTCCCTACGCTTTAAAAAGAAGAGCGGCGCACAGCCGGGATCCGTAGGACTAGAAATAACCTTCACATGGTCACCGTTCATTGCTATCACTCAAACACATGGGCGTCTGTGGCTGAGCTCCTGCACACACACACACACACACACACACACACACATTGAGAGAGTACGTACCACTCCATGAACGAGGAACTCAAATAGTTTGCTCTTGGTGGCTTTACGAGCTCCTCCAGCGGTCTCCTCCGAAGCCATTTCCCTCTCGTCTGCCTCCGCTCTCGCTCTCCTCGCCGTCTCTCTCCTTCTCTTTTGTCTTTCCCTCGCCTCTCTTCCTTTTCACCCTTCGCTCACCTCCTTAACCTCCCTTCAAGGCTCCCTGCTCCACTTCCCTTACTTTCTGCTCTCCTCTCTCTCTCTCTCTCTCTCCCTCCCTCTCTCTCTGTCTCTCCAGTTCTGTGCGTGTTGGGAGCGTGCTGCCCTGTCGAGTCTCTCACACTAATGTTTGGTTGAGCTGCTCTTCAGGAGCCCGGCTAAGCGAGAACGTGGGGGGTTGAGAGTCGGGGGTCTTTCAGGGGGGTTCCTGTGGGCCCACCACGGCCGCCCCCTCCCCCTTTACAAACACGTTCACACAAAATCACACACGCTCACAGGCTGCTGCAGCTGTTGCATTCCATTGGTAGATAACGGAATGCTCGCTGACTGGTCGGTCGCAGCCTGCTGCGGCGCAGTTCGTCTCGCCGTTAAGTAAACCCCTCCTCCTCTACGTTCACTACTGCTCTCTCTCTTTCTCCCGTTGTCTGCTGCAGTCGAACACAGCAAGGCTTGGAATACACCGCTTATTCCCCAAAAATGGGAGGGAGGTTCCTTAAAGAAGCAGTGAGGAAAAGCTTCAGACTTGTGTGCAAAAACCACAGGCTCGGAAAGCTTTAATGGTTGATGCAGGGCAGCGATTTTTAATATACCTGTCATATCAACCATGTAAAAATTAATTAATAAGGTTAATAATTAAAACTGTTCTAAAAACCCAAGACATTGCAGATGTTTATTTAAATTTGTCTCATGGATGGGTGAAAATACTGTGGGCTATTCATCAGCATCAAATTTATCATCTTTATCCTACGTTTGCTGGGTCAGTACCTAAATTTAATTTTTTTTAAACTGGCTATATGCCTGATATATATGTTAAGTACACCTAAATGATGCGAGAACATATTTTTTCACTTTTGTTCATTAAAAAACTGTGCGGGGTATTTGTGTGATGAAATGAGTAGAGATGCACAGAACACAGAAGTACCATCATGAATTCTTCTTATTGCCCTTTTGTTGCCTGTTAAGCCTCAAGTATGTTTTTTTACACGTACGCTCACTGTCAAACGCACATCCTAAGTATAGTTTATTTCACTCATACGTGTATACATTCATGAGAGAAAATGCAATACCTCCCCTGCCCTACATACTCCTACAAATGTGTACAGGGCGTACATACTATTCTGATGACAAAAATTGGCATCACATACGTGTTAAAACTTAACTATACTTCAGTTTTACTATCTATTACTGTTCTCAGTAATAATGAATTTAAGCGGTTACTGTGTCACTAGAATGTGGCCACTGGGATCTAATTACAGTTGCACTGGTTATTATTTAGCCCGGCAAACAGGCCTATTTTTCCTACAAATGGTAATGCTTCAGTTAATATATTTTATCAAATCTAGGTCAGCAAGATTTGTGGGTTGCTTAAAGCATTGTTCTCCTGTGTACAAAGTTACAAAATGCTTCTAACTCCTGAATAAACTATCCTTAATTTATATTTATAGATTTCTTATTAAACTATATAGGAACTTGTATCTTCCTTTTGTCAACCCTTATTAACATTTCTACTTTTAAGAATACTTTTATGATATGTTATTTATCAAGTTATTAATTAACTATTACGTGCAAAGCTGTAACCTGGTGGTAAAAATGTGAGAGTTAGCCATTTAAAACCTGAATTTTGATGGAAATGTATGTCCCTTTGATGGTCCTCCAATATAAAAAAGATCAAATATAAGATAAAAAACTGAGACTGACTCAATAGCTCAGCATCTATAATATTAAATAAAATTTTCACTAAGAACATTAATTTATGAGTAATAACCAAAGTTTCAGTTAAAAAAAGGTTTACTCATTAGGAACACAAGCACCAAAGGTAAACACTTAACTCATTCCCCACCAGCGCTCTTTAAAAAAGTTGCCTGTCAGCAGAATTTTACAAAATTCCTTCCAGAAAGTTCTCTTCTATATATATTAACATACAATACATTAAATGAAAGAACAGACCCTCTGCTTTCAAACAATTAAAAACAAAAATAATGAAAAAAAAAAACTTTTAAACTTATTTTTATTTGTTCTTTTAATCACTTCTCAAATATGGGTTTCTTCAAAAATCTAAAATTTTGAGCAAAAGCTAAAATAATTGCATTTTTGTAAATAACTTTTGTTAGAGATCAGATTCAGAACATTGATCAAAACATACACAAAGTTTTAACTGTTTTTGAATTAGCTGATTCTTTAGTTTCTTTATAAATTGGGTAAGAACACCGCCTACTGGATAACCGCAAAATTTTAGATTACTGTAAAAACTAGTAATTGGCAGGGAAATGGTTTCTCTTAATTGACAAGATAACTCGTCAGTGGTGGGGAAAGAGTTAATGTCCACTGTTTTCAGAGGTCACTAGTGACCCTTGTAGGAACATCACCGTCATAACTTTCAGCTTTTTGAACTTTCTAAATTAACAAAATCCCTTTCATGAACGCAGATAAAGAAGTCTACTCTGAGGTTTATAGACTACATGACTAAATGTCTGTGTAAAGTCCGATTTTAAATAAGTTCTCAGTTTGAAAAATGTGTTATTAACCACCCAGCCAAATTTAAATTACGGAAAAAAATGGCAAGTTAATAAAATAATTAGGCTAGGCAAAAAATTGATTTTTCAATTAATCGTTTTTTTCACATGGTCGATTCAAAATCGATTTCAAAGACCACGAATCGATTTTTTTCCCCATATTTTTCCCGCAAACATTGAATGTCAGATTAACATGAATAACTACTAGTCTTCTACACTAAATGTCACACTCTTTTTTGCCTTGCGCGATGTTACCAAGGAGCGAGAGGCGAGCCTGTCATTCATTCATTGCTTAAAATGCCGGTTTCAAGTCCTTTGTTGATGTTGATGCCACCTTCACATAAAAGTGAGATGTATGAAAGCCTTAGGGCTGTGCCGATACATCTCGTTCCCCAATAAAAAGGCCTTCCTGAAATCGATTCTGAATCACAAGGCTCCGATTCTGTGTTTCATGCACAGCTTGTGCGTGTAATACGGCTCTGTGATCAGTAGGAAGTCCTTATCAATCTAAAATCACTATGAGTTTGAGTCGTTTATTATCATGAAAATACCTGAAACAATCGGAAGAATAGCGATATAAATATTCCTTTAGACATTTCCAGGAATAGTGTTTGTAATGATACTTCTTCTGTGGCACAAATGGCGTTTCTACACGAGAGCGCCCTCTGGCTTTTTCACCGTAATTCATTCAAATTCATTAATTGAGAAAACGCGCATGTACACGATTAATCGGCACAGCCCTAGAAAGCATTTTAGATTTCTCAAGCAAGATGACGACGATAGTGTTTTGGCTTTTAATTTCTTTTTATTAACTCTTTCCCCGCCATTGACGAGATATCTCGTCAATTAAGAGAAAACGCTTCCCCGCCAATGACGAGATTTTCCGTCTTTCCGCAATACCGCTATTATCCACCAGGTGGCGCCCTTCCGCAACTTTTTAAAACCGGAAGTATTGCCCTATGGCAAGCTGCTGCATGTCCGTGTCTGTTTTAAAGATCGCTCTGAATATGATCTCTATGAAAAATCCGTCATAAAAATGGAATTATCTCTGCTTTTTGCTCAAAATATGGTGTTTTTGCAAAAACCTACCCATATTCAAAAGCTGATTGCAAAAGAACCACTAAAGGTAGGATGAAACGGTTTTTTTTGTTTGAAAGCAGAGGGTCTGTTCTTTCATTTGGTATATTGTATGTTTATATATTTAAAGAAGAACATTTTCTGGAAGGCATTAAACTTTGGTGAAAATCATGAAAAACGCTGGCGCTGGCTGGCAACTTTTTTTAAAAATGCTGGCGGTGAAAGAGTTAATTACCCACTTGTAAAATTCTGTTTACTGTTCTTTTTTATAAATATAGTATTTGTATTAAATCTATGTTCATTGACTTGCATGGAGTATAAAAATTGATCCAAAAATCGAAACCGAAAATCAAACCAAGAATTTAAATTGAATCAATTTGATAGCTTGTGAATCGAAATCGAATCTGAATCGATACCCAGCCCCATAAAATAAGTTATCAAAATTTGGAAAAACAGGCAGGATTCTCTGCTCTCAAACACTGGGGGTGTGTCTGCGCTGAAACCAGGCCCACTCATGTGGAAAGCTACCATCCTGAATGGGTGCTCACAATTGTGTTAGGGGTGGGGCCTGGCTAGGTGGCTTCACTGCATTAACTTAGCAAACCATCTTTTTAGCCCAGCCCAAATAATCCTGAACTCAGAAATGAGGAAAAACTTTAACGGTGTAAATCCACAATTCAGTACAACATATTCCACAGTCTTCGCAATGTGGTTCAGCAGTACATTTCTAACATTTATAAATGTGTTGAGAAAGAATTGTCGGAAATGACTTTACCCGGTCTTTAAGGATGTTTCAACACGTTTGAGCCCTCCAAAGGTTCTTGGAGCAGTTCAGTTTGTATATGTGAACAAAGCAAGTGATCTCAGACATCCTAAAACCTGAAAGCAAAACAAACTGAGACCAAGTCTGAAGAGGGTCTAAGTACGGTTCGCTTTTGGGTTCTTTTGTGGTTCGATTTGTTTTTGACATGTGAAAGCAATAAGGTCCGCTTTGCATGTCATTTTGACATGTATCAAAATTAACTGCTTCACAGAAAGCTGGGGTCTGAGTTCTTATAAAGTTGTGATGTAAACAAGAAAGGGTCTAACATCACTTCAGTTCTGAAGAGGACCAAAAAAAGATTTTTTGAGTGCCCTCTATTGTGAACACCAAAAGGACCAACCCAGTCTCATGCAAATGCGTATAAATAGCACAAAGTGTGAAAACTATTGCAATACAGCACATCTTTTTGTGTAATTTTATGTATTGGTAACTCCATTATTATTATTTTTTTTTTTTAACCATTGTCGTTTGGTTTTTAGCAAATGAAGTTTTTTTTTCAATTTTAAAACAGTAACACTTGACCCTGCTTTTAACACATTATTTTAACACTGCATTTCCAAATTAAAACAAGGCATATGTATTCAGTCTCTGTTTTGCATAAGTTCTAAGTTAATACAGATGAACAGGAATTGCCCTAACAAGGATATAACTGACAAACTATTGGCGTCCACCTGTAAATCATTGAAATAAATTCCAGAACGTCTGGCTGAAAACTTAAAAGATCAATATGGTTATGAATCTACACAAGCCTGGAGAGGTATTAAAATGAAGATTGATTACCATTCAAAACAAATTGGAGATAAAGGAAAACAAATGCCTAAATTAGGAAAAACATTATCCAAGTGACTGGATGCTCAAGCGCTCACTGTTTATTGAACCATTAGAAAGCTGCAAGAAAAGGTCATCTATCAAAACTTTCTGAATTAATAAGGAGACTTGTGAGAGAAGCCACGGAGAGGCCCATGATCAGTTTACATACGTTTAAGAATTTAGATTAGAATAGAAGTGGAGCGGTCAACTATATCAAGAGCTCTGCATAACACTGCTTTAATAGGAGGAGGTTGGCACAAAGGAAGCAAATACTCAAAATGAACCATGTGAAAGCATGTCTAGAGTTTGCCAAACACCACAATAATGATCCACTTGTGATGCAGGAAGTGATTTTTAGACCAAGTAAATCGAGACCAAGATGAAGCTTTTAACAAAATTTTAAGTGGTATGTGACCTATCATTGCCAACATAAACACCCTATAGTGACGTCTAGTTTGGCACAAAGAGATAATGCAGAAGAACATGTTTAAGTCTAATCAAATGTTGAGGAAATTTCTTACAGCTCAAATGGTAAAGCATTGCGTTAGCAACACAAAGGATGTGAAATTTATCACAGGGAACAAACATAATTAAAATGGGAAGGGATTTTGCGCTTTGGAGAAAAGTATCTGCGAAATGTAAAACAAAAGTCTATAAAACTTAAAAGCGGACTTTTTAGAATACTTCATAACATAAAAAATTATTTGCATTCAAATAAATTAACTTTTTTAAGTAAATACTGAAAAAAGTTCAATGCAATTCTGTTAAATGAGTAACTGATTAATCTTCTGCAAAAAAAATAACATGTACTCAATGTTTGTTATAAATTCACTAGCCAATATAGAAAACAGACCAACAATGTTCACTGATATAGGAATGACTGCTTAAACCTTTTATACAAACAAGCTTCCAGTGACCTATAACCAATGTGAGCACTTTTTACTTTTGATCGCCCCATTACATGAGTAAGTTCTAGTAAGAGAGCAGAAAAGATCTGCAAGTCTCAGTACCCCTTTGAGCCCCCCTACTGTAAGTCTCCCATTTCCCATTACAGCTCTGCCAAATGCTCAGGTCCCATTGACTGGAAGGTGAAGGGGGTGGGGCACTTGAAAGGGGTAAGCATAGATTGTGTCTATTTGTGAGGTAGGACAGATTGACCTCAAGCTGCAGTTTTAAGTTTCTCCTGCAGAGGTCTGTATATGCCTCACAATAAAAACACAGACTCTTACCAGTGTGCCACAGCACAAAGGTATAACCTTTTTATTGTACACAACCGACCACAAAGAATGTGTTACAGGATGGCGCTTTGAGATATGACAAAGACAGAGATTTGCTTTGGGTTCACACTAGCTCTCACTGCTGACACTGTGCCATAAGTAAATCATCTCCTCTTCCTAAATGCTAACATATTAAATCTAACAACGGCTGTACCTGTATTGTTGATTGTGCCTTAATGCGGACATCAAAATTATGTTTATTTGATATCGTTCATAGCTTCCATAGACATTTAATTTTATTAATATGCAGAAATAGATTTAGCTGTTATGAGGACCTGGTGGTGAATACACTTTTCAGATCCATAACCAGATCTTGACCACAGGGTTGGTCTGATGGTCAGTATGAAAAAGACTCCAGCCAAGTGACAGCTATTGTTTTGCATTTTGTGGATTTTATTTAAAGGAATAGTCCATCTTCAATAAAAAAAAGTAATTTCTCTGACTCTAATGCATCTGTTTTTCATTCTTAACAGTTCATATACTTATAAATAAAAATGCTAAAAAAAGGATCTTCACAACGATGCCATAGAAAACCATTTGGTTCCCCCCAAAAAGTGTTCAATCAACAGTTCTTAAAGGAACTTAAACCATTGCTTTCTTATCTTTTTATACATCTACATTTATTCATTTAACAGATGGTTTCATGCAATGCAACTTACACATAAGGGAGAATTCAGCATTTTCTCGTATAAGCCAACAATAACCAATAAAGCTTTTCAAAAAGCTTAAGAGCGCCATTTAAGGAAAAACGCAGCCAGGATATCCTTCATAAATTTAGCCTTTGTGTTTCATGGTCAGGTTTAGTCATACAGGTTTAGGATGACTTGAGGGTGAACACGACAAAATAATATTTAGTTTTGAGTGAACTAACCTTTTATTCATTTTAGAACAGTTCCAGCTAATTTTGATTTAATGCATTCACATTTTTTACCGCTTTTAGTACTTTAAATAGTTTTAAGCTTGATACAATTTTTTGTGTTTGTGATCACTAAACTGTATACACCAATGCAATATTGTGAATCTCTATCCTATATTTGTGACTTATTTACACACAGACAACTAGTTTCTCTATATAACCTACATCCATCAGTTTCACTCTGTGTATGTGGACAGAGAAAAAGGATAGACAGAATAAGGCCAGGGAAAGAGGGACAAATCTAATCTTTCTGTTCATCTGTAAAACAAAAATACACAAACGTCAGTCCAAATCTGCACACTCGTGTTCATTCAAGCGCGCACAGATCATACGAAAAGCAGCCTATCAGTTTCGAAGTCCTCTGCTCCACGTGCTGAAAAGTGTTAACTCAGTATGGATTAACAATAACAAACTAACCCTGACTTTCCTCTCCCTTGCTTACTTAGGTGGGGGGGAGGCGGGGTACTAAAAAGGATATTGAGCGTTTCCCCTGTAAAAATGGGTCAGCTCTCTGTAAGCCAGACAGTCTGTCTCAGAGACGAAGAAAAAGAAATCGGGTGGAGCGCTGCACTGCACTACAGAGTCCATCACAATCACTGTGACTTGACTATCAGCCTTCTACCCCTCACAAATGAGCTTTCAAAGAGATGTGTAAAAAACAGAGATGTTTTAAAGCCCACCAGGCAACAGTATTGGGGTGATATTACTGCATAATCTCAATAACAACACGTCAGAGAGCTGCTATGACTTGTCAATGATGACTGTAATCAGGTTTTCATAAATCAATAGAGGTAGCCTGCATGTCAAGATAAGGATGAAACAATTTAGTCCTTGCTTTAAACACTCATTTAGGATGGGAACAATTCATTGCACTACTGTATATGCTGCATAGACAGACAACATGTAGCTTTAGTTAAGGACTGGTCCTTGTCTTACGACAGAAATTTTAAGAAAAAAGGAATTGCACTATTATCTAATACAAAAGGTACTTAGGAAGAAAGAAAGGAAGTTTATGAACAATTCACTTTATATTTTTAAGTTCTGCATTGTTAAAAGTTTCTATTTATGTTGTCCCCAAAAGTAAGTGGTATGGGTTCGTAATAACATAACAATAAAAAAATTTGGGTTGAAATAACCATACACAAAGCACAAAAACACATTACCTAATAATTAACGCATGATTCAATTCTAAAATGTCTAGTTATGGTAACCAAACCCAACCCCAAAGAAGTACAAACATTTGAGTTGACAGAAATGTAAATGTGAAAAGCTACGCTTTGTGGCAAGGTGCCTCTTACATTTTTGGTGAGGTGCACATGAGGCTAGGTTAGGACATTAGGGTATGCGTCTATCCCGTACACTTGATGCAGAAATTGGGCTTGTAGTGACATTTAGAACATATTTCTTATAAAAGCAATTTAAACCCCTCCAAAAGTGTTTGCTTCAGACTACTGTCAGATTTTTTGGGTTTTGCTTAGAAATCTGCTTAGTGTGATATTAGACATATTATGTTCTATACACCAGTGGTTCTGAAACTGGGGACCCCTGGGGCCGCAAGATGCCCCAGTTTTATGACATTTTATATAATACATTAATTTATCATGAATTCTGTGTAATTAAACCTAAAAAAATATAAGGCTACTGTCCAACAACACTACTTTGTATAATTTATTGTTTTGTTTAATTAAAATGTTAAGTTTTAGAAAAGATTTTTTGTCATAAATTGTCTTGGGGTGGGGGGCGTGAAAAAATGCACCACACACAAGCGAGGCCACAAGCTGAAAAAGTTTGAGAACCACTGGTATACACTATAAAAAGTCAAAGTTGGATTATTTTTAAGTGAGAACTTAAATGTTCTCACTTTACGTGAAAATTATATAATTGAAAAGCTTACATTTTTAGATGTTACCAACTGAATAAAAATAGCTTAAAGTAATAAAATTTAAGTTGAAAAAATGATTTTTTTTAAGTGTTGACAATTAAAGTAATTTTTTAAGTAGATCCTGCTTTCAAATTTTACAGTGTGTACAGTAAATATTGTCTACAGTTTAATTAATTATAATGGTTAAAAACAGGAAAAAGGTAGCGATTAGAAATATAAATTACTAAATCGTATATTTAAAACAACTTCACCGAATAGTGGAAATACTGAATACAGACATGGGAAATTTACAATTCTAATTCTGCACATTATAAGAGCAAACTCAATCTGGACAATCATGTAATACAAAAGCATTGAAGAGGAAATAGAATGAAAGAAAGCATTTAATAATCACCCCTCCATCTCTCTGCCTGCCCACTCACTCTCAAAGAGCCAATTCTCCCTAAAGCTCTTGAGGTGTGACAGCTAGAAAAAGTTGGTCCTTGAATGTTAATGGGATTTCTCAGAAGATTGCTGGGCAGTGAAGCGAACTTCTGTGATCCATTCTATGTGTTGCTGGCCCGCTCCAATTGTTTCCAGAGAGAATACAGGGCCTTGAGCTCAAAGACACACCTGCAACTCTGTACAGAGCAAAACCTGCTACTTACAAATGACCGCATTCGAAACCAATCTGCCTGTGCTATGTATAATCCCTTAAGAGTTAAAAAGAACTAAAGATTTATCTAAAGATTCTCACGGTGAAACATCACATTTATTGCTTGCCATCAAAAAAGTGTATTCAATAAATTAGTAGTTTACAGAAAAAAGGTGTGAGTGAAATATGGTGGTGGCTTAAGCGTTTTTCACTGTACAGTACAACAATGACATTTTTGTGTATTTTTTAAACAAATTACATGACAATTACTCAACTTCATTCTTATCTTATTGTTTTAAAAAAAACGTGTGCATTTATTAAAGTTAGCTGAGAGAAAAGAAAACAACAACATAAACAGCCCAGTCTGCATGAACGGAGCCATGATTTCTTCAAAGGACAAGTCATTACTGCTTTTGTAACGTTATGCACAGTATAAATCTGTAATTCATAGTTAACTTTTTATTTAATGCAAAATGTGTGTGGGGGGGCAAAGGCCACACATTCCGATTAGGGTTACTGTATGAAAATCAAATATTTTCCTATAGTCTGTATGAATTTAAAACACCACAGGGAAACATAAAACCTAAAGAGCATAAATCACACTGTTACCCCCACAAACTTGAATTGAGGTTTGGTTAACTATACTATTAGTTAAACTACAGATTTCCACACCAGATGTACCAGGGTGATATTTTTAATCCAATAATTCTATACCCAACCATCACCATACAAACTTGCTGACATTATTAGATAAAAAAAATCATTAACAGAACTATATTAACTACATTTTTGATTATTTGGTCCTCATGAGTACAAATGTTATTACACTTTCAGAGAGCAGCCATGCATGTACAGTTAATCTACAGTCATTGATTGGGTAAAGTTCCTGCAAAGCACCTAAGCAGAAGTGATGCTGAAATTACAAAGCATTCCAGCCGCATGTCTCTTGCCAAAGATTAAATTTGTCAGCGAACTCCTGAATACTCATATTCAAGAAAACAAGTTTTTCATGAGTGCCAACAGTGTCATACTAAAATAATTTTATAATAACTGTTAATATACAAAATATCACTTTAATCATGCCACTATTATCAGGTTATTTGATATGCGAACAGAGACTCTGATACCAGTCACTTTACTTAAATAAAAAAAGTTAGTAGGGTAGTAACGGTATACCGGTATACCATTATCTTAACTTTCGCGATTATTATACTGTAAACATTTGCATATCCACGGTTTTGGGGGAAAATAACAAAGGAGATCTCACCTGCGCTACTGCACACATGCAACTTCATTTGGCGTGACTAGACTCCACTTGTTTATGTACAGCAGAGAAAATGTCAAAGCCAGAGACTACAAATTCTAACCTTTATCCCCCACCAGAAAAAGTTAAAATCTACAGTATGGGAATACTTTGGGTATCCGAAAACGAATGCAAAGTGTTCTTGAAGATGTTTATCCAACTCTGGAGGATTGAGCAGTATCCAAATGTTTACAATTTCATGCCCCTCCCCCACTACCACGGAGCAACCTCCCTTCGAGCTCGTCCTTGTCAGCGCATGTATTATGGTGAACGCATATAAGAATCTTAAGAATACTTAAGATTAATTAGATAACACTCCGAAATACAATCAATGGTTGATAAAGCACAATTACCGGTCGAGAAGGAATGTGACAAGCTCTGCATCCAGCTTTCTGCATCCACACTTTAAAATCTCGTAGATTCCTCCACCTTTCAAATGCTGGTCCGATATTAATCCTAGTTTTATTACGGTCAGGGTCGCTTCTATCTTTGTTCCCTTTTTTTCCATTGATTGTTTTCCTAGCTTTGGTTGTTAACCGAGGAATCGGAAGTTAGTTTGTGAATGTTCTCTTTGCCATCACGCTGCGTTCAATCCAACACACTTGTGAACTTCAGGCGGATGCACGTGATATTGTAACGCTCGCGAGGGGGCTCTGTAGGGCGTGCAGGTACTATGATTGACAGGCAGATTTTACAAATCCCTGCGCTGATTGGACCAAGTGAACCGGGAGCGGTGGATTTTTGCAAAACAAATAACAGGCTCTAGAAGGAGCTAGAAGTGCGGGTTTTTTTCTTAAACAGTCTAATTTATGTTGTTCTATCGGAGCATAGTGTTGGTTTCAGTGAATATGATCAACAAATATGATCAAAAAAAGTTGCCGACTGCAGCTTTAAGTGATTTATATTACAATCAATTTAAGTTGATTATACTTAGGCCATATTATAAAAACTATACATTTCACTCACTATATGGCAATGTGAACAAATGAATTTAATGAGTATTTCATCCTTATATTTAAAATAATAAAATAGTAATAAATTTAGAATCGAAGTTTATTTTTTTCAAAAGTGTATTTTTTAAAGTTTGATATAATAAACCATATGTTCAAACCAAAACCCCTATTTTGTTTATTAATTTAAGGGTCATTGTAGCTAATGATTATAATAATAATGAGTGTGTAATACAGGCAAACCGCGAAACCATGATCGTTTCTAAGACGATTTTCATACCGTGGAAATCTCATACTGTTACAACCCTAAAAGTTAGATTATGAAAAACATTTCTTCCTTATTGGGACAGACAGGGTTTAGATTAATTCATGACTAGGCCTTAGTTATATTAGGAAATTTAAGTAATTAAAAAAAGCTTACCAATAACAATACTGTTGTGCATCTTGAGTCAAAACAATGGCACTGCTATATGTTGAGATATGTCCGTACAACGTGTTTTTAAATTGAGGCAGCTCAAACATGCATTTTAAAACGGGAAACCACCCCCTTAAAGCGTAACTAAACCCCTGGTCAGAGCCTGACTCCACCCACTGGCAATATTTGAAAAATGCAAGAAAAGTGGGCAGATCCCAACGGAGATAGAGGGGACGAACTAAGTGTGTGGTGAGATCGTAACAAGGGCGTGGTGAGCTTGAACCTGCTTACGTCACGAGTCATTTCTTGGACCCAACATCCAATAGGAAAATTCAACTGCAGTAGCCACCGTTCAACCTCAAGAGGGCAGCACTCAGACGTTTTTACACCATATATTGTAGTATTGAAACACTTTATATCCAAATGTCAAAAAACTTACTAAAATCAATCAACAGCACTAATAAAGCATCATTCTTACAGATCATTAACTAAAAAAAAATTGGTTTGGGGTTTAGTTACTCTTTAAGATTATTACCATAGACATGCATAATAGCGCATAAGGGAAATTTAACACCCCCCATATGATTATGAAATCAAAACAAATGCACTCATTTAAAGCAACTTTTAGTCAGTTAAATAGAGTTTACTATGAATTTAACAACATTTTTTATTACAGAAATGTCTATTATTCTATTTAATATAAAGATTGTATTCATTTTCAGGTCTGGAAATCATCATTTTAATATTCCCTAATACTTCCATTTCCATGGGAAGCCGAATTAATCCAATTTTTTGACCTAACTACTGAATGAAAAGCAATTATGCTTGAAAAATAAAAGTATACACAAATGAGCGTGGTATAGAGCAACATCTCGGCCACCTTTAATTAAGCACTGCAAAACAACTTTAGTGTGTTCAGTTTTGTTTTACTCGGACATACCTAAATGTTTCATATCAGGTACTTTAACTCCAACATAAACTGACTTGTTGATTAGAATGGCCTCTTTATATTTCCTGTAACACTTGCGACCCCATGCAACAAACAGTTACCCTCTTGAGAGAGAACATCTCATGCCTCTGAAGTGATGCTTTGAACCTCACTCCTGTCTGCAACGAGGGACATATGAAGAAGCCTTCATACGTATCAAAGACAAGTGATGGAGAAGAGCGAATTAACACGTGCTGCTCCTGCACTCAGAACCAATGTTGTGTTTGTTTTCTCCTAAATTTATATACGTTAGCGCATTCATGTGTCTCTTTACATTACCACATAAACTAGATCCAGTCGGAAAAAACTCCCCTGCGCACTAATCTGACTGCCTGTGATGAGATGTGTTGGGCGGATTATACATCATCACTGGACGGTAAATCATTGCAGACAGACACTAAACACTGTTGTTGAATAAGTATTGAGCGATAAAGAATACATTTTTATGATCTTACTGAAAATGTCCTACCTTTCTATCCATAGCAGAAGGTTAAAGTAGCCGGTTTGCAGTCAAAGGGCAGCGAATTAAAGATTGCGGATGTTTGTCCGGAGCGATGGAGATGAAGTTCGTTATAGAGCCTGAAGCACGAGCACACACGTTCCCTGTTGCTCGGTGCTAAGTGACTGGACAGTCAGTGTTGAGAGGAGGCGGCGGAGTGAGGAGGGGATGCAGCCGGAGACGGTGAGACCCAGTGCGGGGAGAGCTGAGGCGCAGGCGCGTCCGACGTTGCTGCTCAATAAAATTCGGCGATTCAGAGGGAACGTCATCAAATTACCCGCCGCCCACCGCGCGCAGGGTCAGTCTATCCCGCGGGCAGGAGACTGGAGTCTGAACTTTATCCATGAGGCCTAAAATATTGAAGCAGCGTGTGCATAAAAAGTCCGCCAAACCTCTGCACAGGGGCACCAGAGAGTGAGGAGAAAAATAGTAAAAGTTTGTCATTTTTAACTATTACAATCAAAACTGATATTGTGAACTAAAAGACGGGGTTTTTTATTCAAACTACTCGAATTTTTACAAATGGTCAGGTCAGTAGGCTTTATATAAAAGAGGGTAAAATTAAAATGGCACTTTTTATTGGTTCTCTAAACAATCAAATATCTACCAACAATGTTTCGTCAACTGTTAAATCTTGACAATTACTAATTATTAAGGGATTTAAAGACAAAAGTTTTTAGGGGCCCTTCTCTTCTGGGCCAAATAATGAGCCTAACTTACACCCCCACCCCTTCACGTGATAATTGTAAACCAGGTATTAAATTTGTGTAACATCAAGTTAGTGTATAGCATGGCTAATTTTGAAAACAAGCTTAGGTTCTAAGGTAAATAAAAATAATATGTACACACAGAAGAAAAATGTTGAACTGCCAAGCAATCATGTGCCGTTTTATTTTAAATGCATATTACAGTGACTGTTTGAAAAATCATTTCAATCCTGCACATCAAAATAATCAACGGTGGGTTCTTCTTTAGCTGGTTTCATCAAAGCGTTACTGTTGTCGACCCTGAAACAAATGTAAAGTAAAATATTTCATTAGATGTGATACATTTTAGACTCGCCCTTTATGCTATACTGTCTAGAAATGAGCATACTTGCTGTTATGTTGTTTGATGTGGGCAATGGGAGGAGGGGCTCTGGTAACAGTTTCCCTTTCAATCAAAGCAGTCAGACTGATGTTAGGACACACAGATTTCCCCCTGAAAACACACCCAAACAATTTTGTTCAAGATTACCCAATGCTACTGATACAAGGTTATGTGTGTCACTAAAAGAGATGTTCAATGTATTTTTACTTATATGCGTTTCAATATTAGATATTTATTATTATAGGCAGGACAAGAATTTTTTTTAAATTTGGCTTTCTCCTAATAGGTCAAGACTTTAAAATATAAAGAGTTCAGATGCAAAACCCTTCAAAAATGAGAAAATTGTAACCGAATGCTCTCGACACGTAGGGGAGAGCTGGGCGCAACTTAACGCTTTTTGACTTTGGCTTCATCATTCAAGTTATTTAAGTTAGATTAATAATTTTTTTTTACACAATCAACACACACCAGCAAAAAATTTGGTTTAAACACTAATAATTTAATACAATTTTGTCTATATACTGAATGTGGATATTGTTTATACATCTGCCTTTAATAGGTAGACATCCACACATTCATCCATCCATGATCCTTCATCTAACCATCCTTTTATTATGCATCAATGCATATAAATAGATTTTTTGAAAGGGCTGCACAATTAAGACAAATATTGTCTTAATATAAGGCTGGAATTGGTGACTTACACAACCAACTCAGAAATCAAAGAGAAAAAAACATAAGATGAAGAATTTTACTTTCATGCCTCCATAACACTCTTTGTTCAATAGTTTCATTAAAAACGCATCAAAACTTTTCACAAAATTCACAAGAGATTATCTTCTGATCATCATTTTCTCTCTCTATAAATATGTAAAGTAGCCATGTAACAATTAACCCTTTGTTCGTTTGTTCCCCGCTCATCCCTACTATAAGTTATATTATTATTTTTTTAGACAGAATCCTTTAAGAGAGCTAAAAAAAATGCTAAATAACAAGAAATCATGCCAGATGCATTTAGCAGGTTTTGCATTTGAACTTTTTATATATTAATGGAAATATACACTAGTAATCCTGCAGGATTAACTACGTTACAGGTTTACATATCAAAAACATAATCAATTGATAGTGTGTGTGTATAGGCGGTTTCTCTTCAGCTGACCTGACGGCAGTGAGCACGACATTGCGTTTGGGTTCACTATCATAGCTAACACTTTCCACACCATATGCCTCAGCTAACTCGTGGATAATTTTACGGTGTTCACGTTTCATAGGTGGGAAACAGTGACTCCTTTTTGTCTGTTTGCCCTATAGGGAAAAAACACAATTATGTAGTTCTGAAAATAATGCTTTAATTAAATGCATGGATAGTCAACTGTAAAAGAATTACAGTTTACGGTGTACCTAATTATTTATACCTTACCTTGCTAGCCAGTTCAACTAAATTCTTCATCTTGTCCTCAATTTCCCAGACAAACTTCAAATCTTTCCTGCATTTCAAAAATAAATGTTTGTTGTGCAAGTATTTCGTAAAGATAGCATATAGCATGAAAGATTGTGAATTTGCTGTGCTCCTTTATCTGTAAACCCATCAATAAAATGGTATGGAACCCATAATGTCTTTACAGGCAGTGTAAGAATGACTGCCCCCACATTCAATGCTTTAACTTGGCTGTGTAGTAGATTAATATAAGAATCCAAACTTAATTGTAAACATTTGAGGGGCCTAGTTAATAGCAATGTGAACCCACAAGACAAAAATGTAAATCATTTTGTTTTCTTTAATTAAAATTACAACCCCCATTCTTATGTTTGGAATGTGACTGCTTTTGAAAAACAGATGTGATAGATGCATGAATGGCTTATAGATTTAACTGCTGTAGCTGTTGAACATAGTTTTGCAAGTCTGTTCAAGAATGCAAATAAAATTGTTTAAATAAAATCATTCAGCATTAAGCATGTTGGCCCATAGAATCTGAAACAATTAATGCCCTAACTTTGTTGTTAATGCATTGCATTCTTTTACTTTTTAAAATTTGACAAACTGGTATGTGAAATATGTTTACAAAACCTTGCATCCTCTTTGAGAGAGTCACTGTATTTGGAAGTTGTGGACTTATTAAAAGGATCCACCGACTGGTCAATCTGCAATGCCTCAGCCAGCCGCCTAAGGGTGAAAAAAACAATTACAACCAAAGTACCCAACACACTGTCTCATTTACTCATGTACTATACAGGCACAGATCATGTAATCATAAAAGCATGTGCCATCATTCCATTCACCTGTTTCTCTCCAGTGTAGCACACTCTTGATCACACTCCAATCTGACAGAGAAAGTAAATACATGGTGGTTACTTCAAGTGCCCTAAAAAACCCTGATACATGAAACACACAATAAACAAACAGTAAACAAGCACCTGGCTTTTTTCTGCTCCTTCTTTGTGAGTTGTCCAATGTCAACTGATTCTCCCAGCTGCATATCTGACAGCTTACTGGCCACCGCAATAGCTGCATATCTTCACAACAGAAATATAAGTTGTGTTTGTTTTTAGACCAACATAAATAGCAGTAGTGTTACCATGATCTTTTTTGTTATCCACAGACCTAATTATTTATCAGAAATGTATACAAACTTTCTGTGATAGTCCAACCATCAGTGATTATTGGTGAAAAAAAATGACTTGCAATAACACACTTCTCTACTCAATAAACAATCTACATAAACTTCAGACAGCATCATTACTTTACTGGCCATAAAGGTGCTGATATCTTGGGAGTGTTACTACCTTTGGTAGGAACTGGATGCTTCAGCGCAAGGAACTGTCTCCTTTTTACGGCCACAGTCACACTGCAGTGCCACCTAGAGAATGAAAGTGGTAAACAAATATGACCATTTTAAATCTCAGTATCTGCGTTTCCATTACCCTTTAAACTGCACAAATTGAAAATATGTCCAATGCAAATTGACGCATTTCCATTGGCTGTATTTTCAATTCACAATGTTTCAAATAATGGAAATGCAACAATTATTTTTTTAAACACAGTTATTTATGTTTTGCAAAGAACAAATTAATACAGAAATGATTCGCATACATTTACAAATAAACTGTATTAAGAATTCTAGTAATAAAAATAACAGAAAAGCCTTTAGTGCTACTTTTCCATACAACTCAATACTCTTTATAACCTGTAACCATTTCCTTTAACAACATTTCACTGATTCAAAAATCCCTTTACTTGTAATAAATTTACACTCCTGACATCTAATGTGTTGTGGATTTTGGACTAAGTATGGCCCAGAACACATGCACCCTCCAGAGTTTGTCAGCTACGAATTAAAAATAAATTTGGCTACAGTTAAAGAACATAGTGTTACTATGCAGAATAAAGTTAAAATGAGAGAGGGGCTGTACCTTGGCACTGCAGGTACTGGGAGGACAAGGACTGCCTGGGTGGCAAGGAGCAGAACAAGGGTGTCCACATCCAGGTCTAGGATGAGTGCATGGTTGTTTACATTCCCCATCTGTCTGGCATTCCCCACGATGACAAATCTTCTTACAGCGATGAGATTCACAAGGTAGGACCTTATCACATATTAAACCACAAGATATGTCCTGCAGGTGGCATGGGATATTACTCCTTTGCTGGGGAGAAATATGACAAAAAAGGAAAGGATGCAAAGCTTAAAAAAATAAGATGCATATTTTAAGTAACGTTTTGATACATTTACAGTTATGACTTTGGCAAACACATTTATCCAACTGACTGCATTCAAGGTATACATTTAATTAGTATGTGTGTATTTGAATCCAATGTTCTCATACATTGTGACTCATTACCTCATGATTACCCATGCACCATTTCTTGATGAGGTACGTACAAGGAGGGCATCTTTCCTCACTGTGGCAGGAATGAAACACTACGGGAAAAACACAAACTCACATCAGCTGCTTAACCATGTTTGTGGAATTCCTTAATTGAACATCAGTGAAGATCACATTAAGGAGCCATTATCTGAGCAGACAGGAGTACCTGGATGATCACAGTCATGCTGGCGGGTGCACACATTTTTACATTCAGGTGGTTTGGTTCCACAAGGGATGGGTGGGTAGAGCACTGTTTCTCCACAGTAGCATGCCAATTCATCAAAACCTTAGAGAGAGCAAACAGTGCTGGATGTAAAGAAAAAGTAGATGTACATCATAAAGGGTTTTTTGGAGGGCAGACTCATTAAGATGGCATCCCACTTAGGCAAGGGCCGGTTACCGGTTTCAAGGTATACAGAGGTATTAAAGCATAAAGGTTACATTTTTTTATTTGCTACCATTTCCAAGCTATGAGCTGCGTTTACACAAAATTAATTCAATCATTACGTAATGTAATTGATTTGATGTTTATATTGATATATTACAAAAAATAACACCACACATTTTAGTGTTGCAATGGCAATACTGAAATACCATGAAACGGTGGTATTTTTGCTTAAAGCGTAACTAAACCCCTGGTCAGAGCCTGACTCCACCCACTGCAATATTTGAAAAATGCAAGAAAAGTGGGCAGATCCCAACGGAGATAGAGGGGACGAACTAAGTGTGTGGTGAGATCGTAACAAGGGTGTGGTGAGCTTGAACCTGCTTACGTCACGAGTCATTTCTTGGACCCAACATCCAATAGGAAAATTCAACTGCAGTAGCCACCGTTCAACCTCAAGAGGGCAGCACTCAGACGTTTTTACACCATATATTGTAGTATTGAAACACTTTATATCCAAATGTCAAAAAACTTACTAAAATCAATGAACAGCACTAATAAAGCATCATTCTTACAGATCATTAACTAAAAAAAGTTGGTTTGGGGTTTAGTTACTCTTTAAGGATATCATACCGCCAAAATCTCATGGATCTCGCCTTGGCCTAATCCCACTAGCTTGTAACACTACTTTGAATAGAGGTGTCTCACCTAACAATGTTTTTGCTGGAATCTCACTATCATCTATCAGAGGTCTGTCACAATCTCTATTTAAGAATGAATGTGGATCCAACAATAAATAAAAACTCTGCTACTACCCCGGATAAACAAACTATATCCATTCTTTCCATAATGCTGACTTTCTTCTCCTTACATCCAAAAACACACTACCTAATTTATGCCATTGTTGAGTCTTGAAATTAAACAAAGCTGTCGCGTGATGTTTGTAAGTTCTAGCATCTCCCGCTGATTGACGGGTGGGCGGGATCTTCCAGGGCAAGTGCCCATAAAAAGCAGTGATACGTATAGAAACCTCTGAAACGTCAGCTGGGCCCGTAATCCAAAAAAACTTTCCGAAATTTTACGAACCCTGGCGATGTACATTCGGCACAAAAATACTCTGTAACACACCCAACTGCTTTTTTGACACTTTGCCTACGTTTAGCATGAGGAAACAACTCCTAAACAGTGTTAATAAGTGATATAGTGAAATGCATGAAATACCATTGAACCACCCCTTTAAAATCGGTCAATGCAAGGTATTTCAGTTGATACAGGTCCAACATTTGTTTTAGTCTAGGCCCAGCCTTAAGCCTTTGCGAAACTGGTGGTAGATGTTATGGATCGGTTCTTTAGTGTAAAAAGCATCTCAATATAATAGTTAAAATCAGAACAGCCCATTCCAATTACTAAATAATATTTTCACGCTAGTTCACAAAAGTTATTTTTGTGTCACAAAGGCCATTAACGCAGCATGTTGCTCCAGCTGTTAACAGCACTGCACGATATGACCACACATACCCTGTCGTTCTCATTCCCAGCAACTTCACAAAAAAGCTTACAATGAAAAAGTCAGTTGAACAAGATGACGCATTTAAAGATGTTTGAGGACATAATCTTACTGGTTTGCCAACAAGGCTGGCAGTTGCCACGATGACAAAGCTCCTGACACTGGTGCAGACCGCAGTTGAGCTTGTAGCCGCAAATCATGAAACAATTATGCTCCTTATCCTGATAAAGAATGAGAGGACATTTAGTTTATATGCCTTTCCTTTGACTACTGCACACAGACACAAACATTTCTAAAAGTCAGACTTACCACACAGCACAACTCTCCACACTTGTGTCTGCCACAGGAGCGCTTTTTGCTGCACCGTTTCTCACAAGCAAACACCGTGTCGTCTGTAGAAAAAGAAACACAAAATAATTAACACAGTAACTGCGGTACATTGAATTATTGTGTTACATTAATAACTGCCCTGATATCCCACAAGTGTCCAAAGCCTTACTTTCAATCTGAATCGATGCACATGGAACTTCCTATAAAGAAAGAATACACACTGAATAAGACATGAGGATTTTACAACATTCTTCTGTGCAGCTGTATAGTAAATGGTCGAACCTTGATGTTACTACCACATCTGCATTTAATAGTGGAGGTCAAAGAACAGGGTCCACAGCTGTCCTCATGGCAGAGCTTTTCACACAAGTGGATAGAATCTAAACCAGATCAGAAAACTATATCAAAAATAAGAATTCTGAACAGATTTCATGACAAACATCTGTTCCCTTTTTGCCATATTATTATGTTACAGAATATGTTAAAATACTTGCATGTGACACATTATTCAGTACTATTTAATATATAAGATAATATTTTATTAATCCATAGCCAGAAAATTTGAGGTGTCATAGAATAGAAGACTTAAAGGAACACGCCCACATTTTGGGAATTTAGCTTATTCACAGTATCCCCCAGAGTTAGATAAGTCCATACATACCTTTCTCATCTCCGTGTGTGCTGTAACTCTGTCTGACGCAGCCCCCGCTAGCTTAGCTTAGCACAAAGACTGGAAGTGAATGGCTCCAGCTAGCAAATTACTCCCAAATAAGTGACAAAATAACGCAAACATTTTCCTATTTATGTGTTGTGATTTGTATAGTCAAACCGTGTACAAATAACAAGGTCATATGAGACACAGCCATCTTTTAACAGTAAACATACTGGTAACTATATTCTCTGAAGACGAACCACTGCTACTTGGGCGGAGTGATTTGCACAACTCTGACCGAACTCTCTGCTCCTCACCAGGGGCTTCTCGGGTGCTGCGAGCAAATCACTCGGCCCAGTAGCAATGCTTCGCCTTCTGAGAATATAGTTCCCAGTATGTATACTGTTAAAAGATCGCTGTGTCTCATATCACCTTGTTATTTGTACACGGTTTGACTATACAAATCACAACACATAAATAGGAAAATGTTTGCGTTATTTTGTCACTTATTGGGAGCAGTTTGCTAGCTGGAGCCATGCATTTCCAGTCTTTGTGCTAAGCTAAGCTAGCGGGGGCTGCGTCAGACAGAGTTACAGCATGCATGGAGATGAGAAAGGTATTTATGGACTTATCAAACTCTGGGGGATACAATGAATAAGCTAAATTCCCAAAATGGGGGCGTGTTCCTTTAAATAGACTTAAAATACATAGCCTTTAGTAACTTTAACTTATAAATAAATCATAATAAATACTGAAATGTATATAACTAAAAACTACTTTCAAACTTTAAAATATTTAGAAAAATTACCTGTACAGTTATGGCAAAAATCAGATACATACCAGCATTTCCACATGGCAGTGGCTTGTTGCAGGTCTTGCCACATGATGGGATAGGATCAGTACAGGTCTTTCTCTCTGGGTAGCCGAGCTCTAAAAGCTTTGACAGTGGAGTCTGTCCACACGGGCAACTGCGCACCAGCTTGGAGCTACGTGAACATGGTTGGCACTGCCCGGGGTGGCATGACTGCTGACAGCGATGGGACTGGCAGTCTAGCATTCTAAAGCAAGAATCAGTCCAATTTTAGAGGTTGAAAAAAACACAAATAAGTCAAATGCCTAGATACTCAAGACATACCATACATAGGTACAGGTTTTATGATAAATATTGTAACATACTTTCCACATGGTTTGCAACAGGAGAAATATCCCGATCCATCAAAACTTGCATGATCAGTCCCGCATGCCACATCTCTGAATGCCACACCACAGAAGCACACTATAAATGGACACATAAGAATAATGCATGAAAATACAACAATCAAAATAAGATAATTAAATAAACATAAGAAATGACAGAAGTAGGGATTCAAATGGAGTAGCATTTACTACACAAAGCCGTAGTTCACTGACAAGCTGGGCCACACATCGCAGGGGAAGATTCCGCGATAATTAATGCGAAATTGCCTCGATTGTCAGTGAACTATGGCTTTGTATAGTAAATGCCGCTCAATCTGAAAGCATGTGATGGCGACAAACTTCTAATCACATAACCGGCTTTACTGACGAGATGCGCAATGACAATCACATGCGAATTATCACGCATCCCTAGACAGAAGTAGTAAATACCTTGCTGGACACGTAGTTGGCACGGTTGGCATGGTCCCGAGTGGCAAACCTGGGCACAGGAGTGCTGGGCACAGTTTAACAGCGCTCCACAGACTTCCTGACAAAGCAGAGGTCCTGTTTGACTGCAACGCACTGGCTTACTGCACACACCCAAAAAAATTATTTTTTTGTATCAGTTTTTTTTATCTGGGTAAATGCTTACACACAGCTGTAATCGGTAACAGTTCGTAGTACCTCATTTTACCACAAATGCATTTCTTGGTGATAAAAGCAGGACACTGTGGGCAGGGCCCTGGGTGGCACAAGCTACAAAGGCAAGAGAAAGAGCAAAATGTCAACATACATACAGAGGTGCCAAATGTACTATGATAGCAGGGCTGTGTATGAATAATTTTGCACATAACACTGCAGACCCAGAGGTTAAAGTTTTTTAGTGCTTTTTGGAAAAACAGCTCCTGGAAACAGTTTGTTGGAGGAATTTATTTAGTTTTAATAGTCCTGCAAATCATATGGTACCCATGTGAAACAGAAATCTCTTTGTTTCACACACATGGGAAGACAAGGTTTACACTGGTGCTAATGTGGTAAATTCATTAACTGCACAGGAAACTTTTTATATATCTGTTATATATGTAGCATTTTATAGCCCTGATTGTGCAAATCTCTAATGAAACACGTGACTTTGAGATCAGAAGAAACAAATGGACCAGTTGAATTTTGAACAAGCCGATTAGAGTGAACGATATGAGCACATATGGTTAAAAATCCTGAATGTAAGACTGCTCAAATTGTGCTGCTAAGCTCTTACATATTACAGGGGTGGTTACATTCCCCTCCACTCCTCTTCTTTCCACACATATCTCCGCAGCTGTGAGGAATCTCAGTGCGCTGGTATTCAGGATTGGTTACCTTTGCTGTCCATTAAATTTAAAGTAGATAAAAACAGTTAACTGGAGGACCAACCTTATACATTTATCACAATAAAATGGTTGCACTTATATAAAATTATTTATATAAAAAAAAAACACAAGACACTTGTACAAATGATTCACAGCAGAAATCTTGTAAGATACAAAACACTTCCTACCACAAAAGCAGGTGTAGGCATTGGGGACTTTCAGTGCCACATGCTGGCATGCAGGACAACGCCAACCTTCACTGCCATCTGCAAAATATTAAAGATTGTAAATGTGATTACTAGGGGTGGCACGGTTCACAAAGCCCACGGTTTGGTGCGTATCATGGTTTTAGGGCCACGGTTTTCGGTTCTATACGTTTATTGTTGTTGTTTTTTCTTTTAACTGTTAACACTCCAGAAATTTACTTCACAAAAGTGAATTTGATTTGACTTTAAGGACCTTATTGGGACCATCTCTGAGGAAAGCTAGGTGAGATTTTGATAAAGCCAGAGAGAAGACATTGATGACATGTACTTGGCAAAAAAAGAGGAGAATGTGTATTGCTATCTCTACAGAAACGTATGTGCCTTTTAGCACACAAAGATTGAACTTGAAGCACACAAAGATTAAACTGAAGAAATAACTTGCATTTATCAAACTGCCAACTTCAGTGTAACTTGCCTTGTTTATACTTTACTATACACGTCCACACGAGGATGAGGGTGCGTGCAGCAAAAATGACGTCAACACGGAGTGGGCGGTAGTGCGCATTAAATGCGCGGGACCCCATTTTGCTTGACGGTGTGCAAGTCAAATTTTGTAACTTTGCGCGCGGCTCCGCAACCCAAGAAGCATGAGTTCCAGGCGAATCTACCCGAGCATGACGTCTCATCACGCCGGTACCGAGTCTGTGTGTCGAGTAAACATCTCCCCAAACAGTAACATACGGGCACTATGCTACTTTGTGCATGCATCAAACCGTGCGACATGCTCCGAACCGAGACAAGCGAACTGAATGTTTGGATGTTTTTTATGTACCGTGCCACCCCTAGTAATTACTGTGGATTAATTAATAATGTGATAATGACGTACCATCAGCTTGAGATGCAGGTGAACGAGCCCATTTCTTGATGCAGTTAAGGTGAAATACGTGAAAACAGCTTTGACAGCTCCAAACTGGGGCCATGACCCGAATCACATCACAACAGACCATACACTCATACTTCTCTTCTGTCAGCTGCTCAATAAGACACCCTAAAAAGACAAAAAGAAAAGTTAAGCGTGTTAAAAAGCACATAAAATATGTGACAGTATATTTCTTTTAATCCATCACTTTTAACGTACATCTATCTAAAAGTATAGCTTATAGTTCTAATTTTGCATAAGTGGCAATAATTTGTAAAACATTCGTGTTTGGTGTCCTGACCAACATGCCTGGTTTTATTTGTGGTTGGATGTACAATATCCCTTACTTACCTGTCTGTGTTTCTTTGCTTTTGGAAGGCTCCATGCGTTTCACTGGTCCTGTTCTTCGTTCAGGACCTCTTTTCTGCACTGGATCCTGCTGAAATGATCTTTTCGCTCTGGCACCGCCTCCAATCCTGTTTGACTCATTCTCTCTGCCGCCCTCATCTTCTGCACCCTTCCACTCCTCCTCTTTGACATGAACAGGCTCTCTTTCTCTCCAGTTACCCTGAATCCCATGGTTGGGGGCTGGTCCTTTCTTCCAGGAACTGGGATGACTGCGACGGTCTTCACCTCTCCATCCCTTACGATTCTTCTGGTCAGGCTCCTGTTCGGGATGTTTACAGGCATCAGCAGACTTAATGTCTTTTCCAGGAACCTGATTATCTAGATTTTCCTCCCTGTTGCTGATCAGTGGTTCCTTAATAGATCTGTCATCCCTAAATTTAAAGGTCTTCTTCTGTTGGCTGCCTCTGTAAGATCCTTGTATGTCGGCCTCGACAGGTGGCCTTTCCCGCCTCTCCTCATCCATCGACCTGTTATAAGTGGAAGTGTGGGGCTGCTGACGACCAGAAGCTCTGTGGTCCCCTCCTGAGGAGTCGCTGTCATTCGTAGGTTTTGTCCATCTTTCACTTTGGGGATGAGGGTCATTATTGTGCCTACCATTATCTCGTCCACCTCTATGTCTTACTCCTCTGCCTCTACCTCCCCTTGTGTTTCCTCTTATTGGTGGTTCAAAAGGGTGCAATACATTTTTCTCAGGCGTTTCCATCAACGTGTTTAAATTGGAGGTGTGGGTCGGCTGAACACCAGTAGCTTCATGGTCTCTTCCTGAGAAGTCGCTGTCATTTGTAGGTTTTGTCCATCTTTCACTTTGGGGATGAGGGTCATTATTGTGCCTACCATTATCTCGTCCACCTCTATGTCTTACTCCTCTGCCTCTACCTCCCCTTGTGTTTCCTCTTATTGGTGGTTCAAAAGGGTGCAATACATTTTTCTCAGGCGTTTCCATCAACGTGTTTAAATTGGAGGTGTGGGTCGGCTGAACACCAGTAGCTTCATGGTCTCTTCCTGAGAAGTCGCTGTCACTTGTAGGTTTTGTCCATCTTTCACTTTGGGGATGAGGGTCATTATTATGCCTACCATTACCTCGTCCACCTCTTTGTCTTACTCCTCTACCTCCCCTTGTGCTTTCTCTTATAGGTGGTTCAAAAGGGGGCAATACATTTTTCTCAGGCGTTTCTATCGATGCGGTAGAAGTGGAGGCGTGGGGCTGCTGACCACCAGCAGCTTTGTGGCCTTTTCCTGAAAAGTCGCTGTCATTTGTAGGTTTTGTCCATCTTTCACTTTGGGGATGAGGGTCATTATTATGCCTACCATTACCTCGTCCACCTCTTTGTCTTACTCCTCTGCCTCGACCTCCCCTTGGGCTTCCTCTTATGGGTGGTTCAAAAGGGGGTAATGTATTATTCTCAGGGGTTTCAAATGTATTTTGACCATGGTTATTTCCACTTGACTGCCTAAATAGGTGACCATGATGCCGGTTGGGGTCCTGTTGTCTGTAATTTCTAAAGTGTGGTTGGTTGGGTTTAGCTTGTGGTACAAACTCAACAGACTCTGGATTCAATTTCGATGTGTCTAAAAGTCAGAGACAAGTGGTTAGAGCCAGAAAAACGGTTCATTCTCTGCCCTTTGACTTTATGACAGTAAAATTATCTTGACATTAACCACAGTAATGGCTTCGGGTTTATTGTAGGTACATTCACCCTGACGTCAGCTTTTTGACACAAACTAAAACGTCACGTGGCAAAGATAAACCGTCGCTTGCATCTCTCCCTCTCTCTGCTGTCAAATGACATAAGCCAGAGATAAATGTTTTATCGATTAACATAAAAACATCTCTCTTGCTATAACTTGTTACACTACAACAAACGATAAGCAAGCAAACTTTTCTTGTACCCAGAATTTGTGGCATCACGTGCCGATGGTTTTCAAAATCGTTAAACGCTCGAACTATGAGTAAAAAATACAACGCACATTTATAAAGAAAAGTTATCTAATAAAAAGAGCGGTGCTATGTGGTAAGTGCACGAGAGTACAGCCATAACTCACACCGTCCACAGCACACACACATACATTTTACGGCTAACGTTAGCCGCTATGAGTTAGCTATAACCACCGGCTTACCTGTAATAGAGGCTTCAGCCATTCAGGCCAGTGTAGCCGAAATGTGCCTAAACTTCAGAATATCTGCCAGTTTGGGGTTGAAGGATAAATTGTTTTCGAAATGCGACGACTGAGTAGTGGCTAATAATGGTGAAACTGTTCGTCCAATCAGAAGACAGGGATCGAGACCTCGCGGACAGAGAGGCACGTGACTTCAGCGTCACATCGCTGAGTCATTCGTGCATTTAGATTTGACTTGATTTATATTGCAAATATTGACCCTATTTTTTCTCTGTTTATAAAATATTTTAATTTATTTCATTCATATTTTGCCAAATAAACGGAAATAGTACTATATTGTTACTAATTTATTATGGTAAAATTAAATATTTCATAAATTCCATAATTTTTATAAATGTAAATAGGTTGTTTTCATATCTTAGTCCTTAACATATTTGCATAATAAGCCTGTTTGTCTTTCTTTATATGTATTATTTTAGTTAAAATAAATAAAAAACTATTTAAATCTGGAACTATGTATAGAGTGCCGAAGTCATGACGTCACTTTGTAGGCCAACCCGGAAGTTAGCGGCGCATGGGTTCCCTCGATCGAAAAGCCATTCATTTTTCCCATAGACTTTTGGAAAATCGCAAAAAATAAGATCTGTGTTCAACAAAGAGTTATGAACCTTACACGTTTTGTCTATCAAGATAATCTTTATAAGTTAAACGAAAATGTATACATTTTGAAGCCTAAATAAAGCCGTCAGATATAAAATGCTAACGGTATGCTATAAACGGACTACAGCGCACCGGTCGCGGATCAACGTCATCATCAAGCTTCCTCAAACTTTATTTAAAAAACACGCTCGCTCATTATGATCTGCGCTGTTTATGGACACTTATCCACTTTTTCATGAGAAATATTGCCCATTCGTTATTTCCAAAAATGTTAGAAATGTTGTTTACGCGTGCCTCTTTGAGATTTTTTGTTAATGTTTTATTTATTTCTTAGTTTATTATTTCGTTAGTTTATATAAACCTTAATATTATTTTCTTTGTGATTAAGGTTATTATGCATGATCATTGCGGCCCAAATAAACTTTAAAGATTATCTTTCACTGTATTATGTTTGATTGTATGTTTGCATACCATTTGCTAATTCGCCAGAAAAAACATCTCAGAAGCCCTAGCTATTGCCGAATCAATTTCCAATCGTATGTACTTTTTCTTACTTAGACGATAGAAAACCATAGATCGAGGAGAGAACCACTATAAATCTGAACATAACAGTGCAGCTTAGATGCTGGTTTACTTGTATTGTAAGGGCCAGCATGAGGGACAAGGTTTATCAAGTCTCATTAAGTAAAACTATGGAGAGATATAGGAGTTAAATAAAGTGTTCTATGTATTTATAAGATAACTATACAATCTCTGAACAAACAGAACACAGTTAAATTCCAAACATTTAATATAATGGTTATATATATAATTATATATGTTGAATTTAAAGAGAATTGTCCAATAGCATCAATGCTTAAATACAATATATTATAATTAAACCATACATGTTCCCTAAATAAACCATATATACTAATTTTGTTCACATTTTCTATATATTTTTACCTGGTAATCCACAAGCCCTAATGTGAGAGCCTGTGTAGTAAATTTTATCTCACATTACTGTGAGCTGACTGGTGTATAGTTACAATAGTATACAATAGTTTAACATTTAATTTTTGGTATTTGTTAGACAAGTGACTTACAGTGCATTCAAGCCATAGATATCAGCGTGTTCTCTGGGAATTAAACAAAAGTTAACAAAATGCTCCAATCACTGATCCACAGAAACATTGCAGCAAGTTTTGTAGTAAACATCTTTATTTTCATAAAATAAGTAAACTGAAAACAAACTATATACTATATAATTCACATGACAAGTCTCTACAGGGAAAGAAGGTATTTTTGCAACACAATGTGAATGCCCACATGGAAAATGCAAGTGCAAGTGTGTATAGTTGTGGCGAATTTTAATCAAGGTCCTCAAGGATGATTTCTTTGGGTCTCCTCCATCCAGCAAAGTACGTAATGGAATCCTCAAAATGAGCAACATATTCACACACAACACTGAAAGTATCCCTATCTGGCAATCCTGTCTCCATTCGAATCACACTTTCACTCATCTGAAAAGCTGAATACCTGTCATGACAGTTACTCGTTTGCCTTTGGAGTTAGTCTTTGAGAAGCTGAATCTCTGTTATGGAATGTTCTAACTCAATCTCAAGCTGGATTCTTATTCTTCATCCAGACTGCAGCTCTTCTTTAGTTGTGCTTTTATTTGGTTGTTCCTCAGAATTGATAGTGAGGGTTTGATCAGCCGGAGATGGTTCATCATCTTTGTCAGCCATAAATTGTAGCCATTTCCTCCTCTTTATAAATGGGTGGTGGAACATTTTTAGGCACATCAGCCCTATCCTGTCTCAGGGAGTATGAATGATCTTCCAAAATTTGTCCAGTGGGAACATCATTTGTGGATATAAACGAAACGGGGACATTTTATCCCCTGCAGGAAAATGACAGCTGCAGATGCGAGAATGGACACTGGGCATCCGGTCAGCTCGTCTAAGGATAAATTCAAAATAAGCAGTGTTAGTTTTATGGAAGTTACACCTTTACAAATTAAAATGACAAAAATCACACTTTACTATTAAAATAACAAAGATTAATATCATTGTTATCTAATGCCTAACTAGTGCTGTTTACAAATAACTACAATCATTATTATTAGTGGGTAAAGCAAAGTTGAATAAAAGTCAATAAACCAGGTATTATTTTGAATATTTTAATTAAACACATTTCTCGAAGTAACGTTAGCCTTTAATAAAACTGCAGCGGATCTAATCTATTAAACAGCAAAGTAAACACGCTTTAAGATATTTTAAGAGAAAGACACAGGTAAGTTATTTTAGCTGTTGATTTTGTAATGAAAAACGTTTATTCTTGCTAACTTAGCCTTTTTAATTCCATCTGACCGTCAAAGTATCATATCATTCGCGTGTTGGGCAATATGCACCATTAAAGTTTGGTCGTGGCCACATTAAGGCAGTAAATACGGTGTTCACATGGAAATCATCGTTGTGTTAGCTTACCTTACGGCACGAACAGTCTCCGCTGGGGAACATCGGACGGTAAACGAGCATCTTTCATCGACGACTTGTGGTTGCATCTCCGGACAAAACAAAACATGTCAAACTACAGTCTCTCCACAGTACAACAATATTTGGAAAAACTACAATTTGAAAAGACTAAATATATAACGTTATGTATATTAACTGAAAGGTAAACTTCTGAGAACGTGAGGCTGAAAGGCTAGTGACAGATTTCCTGTCATGATGACGTCTAAACTCCCCGCCAAGGATGTAGTCCCTATTAGCAATCTTTTAGCAACCACCGTTTTTAAGGCACAATAAAGTTTAAAAAAATCACAAGCAGATTATAACTGGTGTATTTTATGTCATAGAACAAAACGTGAAAATATTTAGAGGTTTTGTTAACCACAGACCTTATTTCAGGCGATTTAGCAAAAACCCATTCAAAAAACCCATTGACTTCAGGGCGAGGGAACCCGTAGTGCTAAAATGCTAACTCACTTCCGCGTTTTAGCCTACAAAGTGACGCCATTACTTCGGCACTCCCACATATGGGGCGATCTAAACGGAAGTGAGCATATAGCAGCAAGATGTATGGATTTATGGGCCGTTTTTCAAATGGAAGGCAATATCCTCCGAGAGTACTACATTCGCACATTATAAGCATATTACAACAATTTACGATTAACAAAGAATAATAGTCAACTTTATAATATTCTAAAATAAGACATCCTCACGACGTGTGCAGCCTACAAATGCGACCTCGGGAGGATGCAGCCTTCCATTTGAGAAACGACCAATGTTTGAAAGCCCCTACAAATGGCGCCCCCTTTGAAAAGGGACCTTCAAGGTTGCATAAATGACTTTAGAAAAATGCCTAATATGAACTCAAAATTATTAAGGGACAAACATCCCATTGGGCAAAACATAGGCTATGTTTTAAATATAGGCTATGTTGTTATTGGTTAACATTACGTATTAAGACATGAAAATGTATTTTGTTTGATCGGAGACATGAGGAGAAATGATTCAGAATTTCATTATTTAAACAAATTTTATTATGCAAATGAAATGACAGTAGTAACACAAGAGTACACTGATAAGGGCATCGTGTATTTCACTGTCTCTCAATGTGGCACAACATGACTTTTATGATTATCCAAAAAAGCAGGTTAATAATATAGGTTTTGTTTGCTTAAATTTTAAAAGCAGACATCAGTGTTACCACTTATTAAACATAATTTCACAAAATAGAACTCACATTGCAGTCATACATGTTCTTAAAAAATCATTGTCACACACGCACACACACGCACGCACGCACACGCGCACGCACGCACGCACGCACGCACGCACACACACACACACACACACACAGGTTACATGTGCTGAAAATAATCAGGTCGTTCCAGTTAAGAAAATGATAAAATAGATCACCCTTGAAAAAACTTGGTTTTGGTGACCCACCATGTTGCTATGATTATATTGAGAAAGCTGCTTCGAAACAATAAGGGTTGTAAAAAATGAACATAACAAATTTACAAAGAAATTCTCAACAATTTCATCCATTCCGTCCATAGGTTTGTTAAAATAAGTCAAGTTGTTGAGATAGATTATGTTTTGTATATTTGGTTTAAATGTCACATTCCAGTTGTAAACAGTAAACTTGAAAATAGGGCCAAACAGCCACTTAGTATTTTTTATTATCACATAATTATTTATACTATTTAGCACAATATTTTCCTATATTCTGCAACCCTATAAGAATAACCTCTGTTTTGGCCAAAGAATGAAGAAAAAAAAATGTAGATTATGATATGGTAATGCAGTAATTTCCTATTATTGGTCCAACATGTTTGTGTACAACAGTTCTTTGGTCATATGTAAAGTAATATGTAATTTTTTTAGGATAAATCTTGTTAAGTGAAGATAGTACCTCATTAAATTTGAACACATTAAAGTATTATTCATCATGTTTTTGATGTACCACTCTTTCTGTTGAGTACCTACAGAGTAGTGTACTGAACTTTAAAATGAATTCATTATAGTATTTCAGTCTTCATTTGATTCTTAGTTGCACTAGTTCCAATCTTTCAAATTGAGATGAACTGGGATGAATCCAATTTAGTACAAATTTATGATTTTTAACGGTGTTATATAATTAAAATTGATCAAAACAAAATAATTTTCAACATACACAAGCACACAATCTCACAAGCGCCTGTCTTTTAAATTTGCATTAGTAACATACATTAAAGGGGAACTATAAAAATAAACCAATATACAGTATGTGCGTTAAATGGATATGTGCAAATATGTCCTAAAGGTTGAAATAGGCATGGATAAATGTCAATTTAATACTGTTGTAATGCATTTGTTCACAGAACATTTTCCTAATACATTTAAACTGCAGTGTGCATGTCTTTCCAAATCTGTCATACATAATCCTGAAACGTCAGATCAAAATCAAAAAGATGAAATCATAAAGAAAAAGAAAATTTTAAAAAACCCTTTAAAGATATATAAAGGTCTATATAACATTTCCAAGACAGAATTGAATGAATGTGCATCTCTTTCATATCATCAAGCAATTTAATCCTAAAAGAAACAAAAAATCTTTTCTGACAGGCTCATCAAATTAAAGAATCAAACATACACAACCCTCAGTTTAAGAAGTCTCGGCCAGTACAAAGATCTTGTCAGGAACCAAACAGCATGTGCAGAAGCTCATGGGCCTGTAATGGATCCAGCTGATTAACAAACACTTCCTTTGAATGTTTCTTTGAGTGTTGACGTTTTAAGTGGTGATGGCTGGATCCAAATGTGTTATTGTTCTGATGCCTTAGCCGTTCAAATGCCATACCCTCATTGTTTTCAGTTTTGCCAGTGTTTTGCATTTGAAGGGCTGATGGAAAGTTATGATTCGAGATGTGTGGGTTTGTAGTTAGACATCAAAAAGGTTGTTGGGCAGTGTGTGAATTCAGAAGTCAAAGGTCAAATCTCAGCACTGCTCGGATTCGATGAAACCTTCTTTCTCATGTCCAGTAGGCTCTACCTCTGCATATGCTGGATGACCTGAGCCACGTCTGAACTTCATGGCAGGCCATCGGCTGGGACGTCTCTGCGGGTGTATGAAATTGATAAAAAATATAAAAAGTCCATCCTTCAGAATCAGTGGATTATGAAATAATTATTTAGTTAATTTCAAAAATTGTCCTTAGAGAACATTTTGTTATCATTTACTCACTACCTTTATGACTTTTTTCTTCTTTAATAGAACACAAAAGATAACAATTTTTTTTTTAACAATATTCTGTCCAAAAGGACTGAGGCTGTAAAACTTAAAGTTTCAAAAAACACATGGGGACATATTATGAAAATCTGACTTTTTCCATGTTTAAGTGCTATAATTTAGTCCCCCGTGCTTGTATCAACCTAGACCATGTGACAAAGAACAACCCAGAAACTTAGTTTTGGTAAACCATTCTCTGCAAGCATGTGAAAAATAGGGAATTGAAATTTGGCTACCCTTGTGATATCACTGATGTGCACTGCCATTTAGTGCAGAGATCAGCTAATTTGCATTTAAAAAGGACACCCAAAAATGCCACATTTTTGGCTCACACCTACAAAGTGGCAATTTTGTCATCCTAAAATAAATTATCTATATGGTATTTTAGCTAAAACTTCACATACGTACTCTGGGGACATCAAAGATTTATTTGACATCTTAAAAGTCTTGAGAAATGTCCCCTTTAATTCCCTCTTTAAATATGACTCTTGTGCTATAGCTTTGTGCAAGGAATTACATTTAGTTTTTAATAAAACGATTACAGAAATTTTGGGTGAACTACTCCTTTAACAACAGCTACACATTCTTACCTCAATAAAGAAGATTCCTGCAGCAGAGCTCGGGTGATGGTAGATGTAGACAGTAACCAGAATGACGACAACCATCACAAGCAGAAGCATGAGCATGCCGAGAATCAGACCCATGTGCAGGGAATGTGTGCTGTTTTCTGCTGTACTCTTAGCAGCAGCAGCTGAAACCAACACATAAACACAAATACACATTTTATACAGATGTTCTCAGTACTATGCATTACTTGATTCACTTCAGTTATGATAAAATGAAAATGAATCTCTGTACACATATAAGAGAACAATGGTTGTAACATCACTGAGAATGAATCAGTAAGGTTTTTCGAATATTGCAGTTCCCCCTTCGAACAGCAGAGAGCACTATCTGATCACCTAATTTTAATCTCTTGGCATTTAAGCTGTTTCTCTGGCTTGTGTATCTGGAAATTGGGCAGATAAGCAAAAGGACAATGACGGCATTAATAACTGCCCAAAGATTCGCTGTAGTCTAATGTTATAGATGATAATTTAGCAAAGTCCGCAAACATTAACTGAGCAGACTTAGTGGCAGCTTTTAAGGGGAACAAATGAGTGGGACAGAGATTTTCTTATAGATGGGCACGTGAAAAAATCATATAGAATATCTGCTTTATTTTCTTTACTGTTCACGTCCCTTAACAGCAGAAAAAACAATATCATGTTAACAAACAAAACAAACACAAACTCCACCATTATACAGTGGTCCTTTCACTACAAACAATGTTTTGTCAGATAACAAAAAAATTTACTTCATGTTGTAACCTGACTACATGGTTGCACAAACCGAAGGTATTTTGTGTGATAAAACCAAAAATCTTCAAGGTAACAACAGTACATTTTCACATTAACAATTTGTTAGTTTTGTGAATGAACATGCTACAAAATGATCTTACACATACACACACACACTCCACTTTATCTCTCATTTTCTGTCTTGGTGCCTACATGATTGAAAAGAGCATCTCTATCTGCACATGAAAAGGCAACGTCTAATCTCAGGCCATTTTAGTTCTATTCTGTAATGCATTGTGTTCTTTCAGCATTAATTGGATCATATTATATTCCTTACACTGTAAAACCTAACAGTTAACTTAACTCAAACCATTTAAGTAAACCGTTTGCATTAGACCATTTAAGTTTTAAAACACATAAATTCAGGGGCGTCATGCACCAATTTTTTTTAAGGGGGCACAGTGTGCACAGCTTACAGAAATGTGTGCATAGTGATGGTCGTTTTCGAAGCACTGCTTCATGAGGCTTCGAAACATTTACGAATCTTTTGTTTCGAATCAGTGGTTCGGAGCATGTTTCAAACTGGCCCAAGTCACGTGATTTTAGCAAACGAGGCTTCATTACGTCATAACTGTTTCGAAAATCCGATGGTTCACCACTAGGGGAAGTTGATCACAAATGACCAGTGTCTAATTTGTTTAGGTGAACTCGGGTCAGTTTTATTATGCAAGTTCATAAAACATTTATCCGATCTGACTAATAACACTACCATTTTGTCTACTTTTTGTTTATAGACAGATTTAATGACAAAAATGTGCATAATTAAAAGGGTAGTTAGTTTTAATGATTTGTTTGCCCCAAATAAAACTAAAAACACATAATACACTTTTAACTATGTCTTAGTTAAGTTAAATATTTTTTAAAACATATTTTAATAAAAATCTTGCTATTATTTTGTAAAAAAAAGTTTAAAATGTTTGGACATATCTGCTTTTACACTCTTTTGACCAGCAGGGGTCGCCAGCGTGTGTGGTGTTTGGAACTACTTTGAAAAACTGAATCAATTTTCGAAGCAATTCGTTCAATCAATATTATAGAGCTTTCAGTCTTTTCCATGGCACTATTTTGAGCCTTCCTGTTCCTGCCTTCATGACAAAAACCTCCAAAATAAAAGTGTTGACTAACTTTCATATCAAATACTATTTAATCGGAATAATGACATATTGGCATCATATTTACATCTGGAACGGCATGTTTTTTATTTACGTTTTGTTAAATGACTTGTTTAATTGTGTCAATGCATTTTGCACAACAACTGCATAATCCTATACAATTAATGTAATTTTAAAGGAAAATTACATAGCCACGTGATTGAGTTTAATGTTCAATAATGATTAAAAGTTTTTTTAGATAAAAATTATTAGAGGAACGGATTTTTGCATTCAACTTGACCTCATATGTGAGCATGTGTGATTCCGCGCCCCCGTGAACTCTGGCGAACTTTGGCGTTGTACCAAGAAGATGAATCTAGAAATCTCTACTAATATAACATTGAGACGGTCACATTTTAAACCATACATTTTCTACACAGAGGAGGTTAACTGCACATTACCGTACTGGGGTTTGGAAATGTTGTGAGCGTTTCTTGCACGTTTTAATTCCTCGGATAGCAAAATGCAGCAGCAACAGCAAAGAGCTCGTGAGCGTGCTCTGACGTTGATGGCGTCAGCGACTGCGCTGTATGCAGCGCCTGCCGCCAGAAGTAATGTAACATGATCAAAACACTATCAAAACGGCGAAAATCTCCGAAAAGTGACAAGGATGCAGCACAGAATTAATAATATTGTGTATAGTAAACAGATTAAAAGACAAATAACAGATTAATGGGCGCTTCTTTGATTTTGAGGCTCAAAAAACCTCAGTTTGAATGGGCATGACGCCTCTGCATAAATTTAAGTACTGTGAACTTGAGTCATGTACAATTATGCACTTATATTTAAGTAGTGTGAACTTAAATATAAGTGCATAACTGCATATGACTCAATTTGTTTAAGTTCACATTACTCGAATGTATGTATTTTAAAACTTATGCAACCGGGTTACTTAAATGGTTTGAGTTGAGTTAACTTAGGTTTTACAGTGTACTGACAAAAATATCCTTTTTCCTTTTTGCCGTTACACTATGTGCAGGCATTACATGAACAGTAAAATTATGTGTGCTCTTTGAGGCATTAACACAATAAAAAATAATAATAATACAGTTTAAATATTATGCTTTTATAATATATCACCCCTTTTCAGCTAAATAAACACAGACAGGGTGATTGGAACCCTACGGCAAAGAAAAGCCTTATTTGCAACAATGACTGGCTGACTATATTATCCTGCTTATTTAACAACTAAATGCTAAATTAATAAATACATTTGTGGACATAAAATATGTTTATTAGCTTTCTTGCAGAGTCCATTAAGTAATACAGGTTTCATGAATGAGCAGTCAGTTAAATAGGTTGCTATGGGCATATGAATTGTGATTCTGTGTGACTTCAAACAAGCAAACAAAGAAAAAAACGAATTGTCCAATCAATTGGGTTTTAAATAAACCACTGTTACATCACACACAGCACAATACACCACATTGACAACAAATCTGGATAGGTAATGTAGCCCTACTCAACAATGTCACTTTGCCACCAGCACAAAACTATTTTCCAAACAAATGTTATCCAGAATGGTCAGGGCATAACATCAATAATTTTGGCAAGTATATCAATAGTTGGTGCTGGGACAAATATGATATACTGTACATAGGTCCAAATAAAACTGTAAAAAATACTACTGTATATACAATATTTACAACATCCCAGGTAACCAACAAACAGAGAAGGGTAAGCAGGGATATGATCAATGCCAGCAAAAAAGGGAAACAAAACCAAACAGGTCTTTACTGTCAAGGTTGCCCTAACTAAGCTACAAAAGGTGCAGCGGGTGGCTCACTCCTTACATGATATTTCTAAATATAAATTTGCATAATGGCTTTGCATATATTATCTTGTTCCTGCCAGCATCAGACATTGTGCATGTTGGCTAAATTTAAACCTGACACTTCATTCAGCATGCATTTACTTAGTCATATTCTCTTACACACAAGTTGGCATACAATTTAATAACCATGCAACTGCAACCATAAAATGCAAACTGCACAAATCCTGCACAACAGTAAAGCACACACATGTACGCGCATAAATGCATAAACACGTGCGCACGCACACACGGCTTTCCATAGCACTTTCTCTAACCCAAATCCTGACCCTGATTTTTCTGCATTTTCAAATAATTTTTCACTTTGGAGTGAGGACAGTAACAGTTGATATTGTAGTCAGTGCACAGGCTGGTTTGCTTAAACCAGATATAATTTAAAGCACAGGTACATTTTGTCCTGATGTGCTAAAGAAATGTACTGTCATTTTATCATAAATGTGAACAGCTTTTAAAAATATGTCAACAAACAGCTGCGAATCTCATCAGAACTGACCGCAATAAAAAAGAGCAGATTAAAAAAAAAGTTATTTTCCGCACTGCTATCCATTCATTTAATGGGTTTGTTTTTACATTGAAAAAATGTAAAACTTTGTCCTTTTGCAGAATATTATTTGAATTATTATTATTTTGACACAGCATGAAATTAATTCAAGTAGTTACTTTGCAGTGATGAGAAACAGAGCAAGGGTTCATTGTTTGTGAGACATTACGCTGAAATAAATGTAAGCAGGTTAACATGATGTGTAGGATTGGCCATAAAATAATATGGGCCATTGAAATGTTAAAGTCTGTTTATGTGTCTATGTGGTATTTTTATATGCTTTAAAACATACCATGTGAAAATTTATAATTCAACAACATTGCTGACTGAGTATTTTTTCCATAAAATTAAAGCTATCCAAAGTCTCATTACCGTGGTTTGGAATCACAGTTGTATGAGTGGATGATGTTTTGATGCTCAGAGATGAGTTTTGAGTGATAAATTGAGGGGGACTTTACTACACCTGTACATCTTTACCTAATTTAAGCCTGGCATGACAACATTCACATTACTCAACATTAGGTTAGATAGCACTTTTCTATTGGCCATATATTCTGTTTTGTTCATGAAATGCTGAATCCCTGACTGCTGTTTCCGACTGCAAAAAATATTGAGCTTGCTCCAAATCAAAAACACATGACCTGGATTTAACTAACAGATTTCTGGGAATACAGAGGGGGAGAGAAGAAAGGGAGTGAGCAGAAAAGACAAAAAGAGAGAAGGAGAGAGACTGCGAGGAAAAGAGAAGGTATGATATAAAATCTGCTATTGGACAGGAAATAAACTGGCAGCGTGCACCGTTTTTAATGGTCAAGATACTGGGTCAAGAATTTGGAAATTGGGACTGCTACAAACAAAACACACATGGGCATGTCAAACACACATACTGTAGACATACAGTACATAGACAAACTTAAATATAACCTTATTTGGACACAGACGTTATTTATTAATCTAGTTTCAAAGAATCATTCTCCAAAGAATGATAGTGTGTTGAATTTTTTTGCTAAATAGTTCACAAAGAACCTTTAAAGCCACATGGACTGCAGCAAGGGTAAAATCTTACCTCCATTGTCTTTGAGATGTAGTGCAATCTTGGTGTCATCTGTAAGAATCCATAAAAAAAGGAGATAAAACAGAAAGTTTGTGAATGAATATTATTATCAACTCAATTCACATCTACCCATTTTCTCATTTACCACAAAGAAAAGCACACAGACATTTATTAGATGACCATACAATTGTCAGTTTAGGTCACTTTAAATCTGATTCTTTTATAAACATATGTATTTTAGTTTTATTGGAGAAATGTAACTTATTTAGGTTATGAGAGTGAAGTTTCTTAGATTAATAACTGAAATGTGAGTTGTGTACCCTAACCACTTTAAATCACCCCATGATGGAGCGGGATTCAGCGAGGACAAATTCTTGGAATTAAATAGAGAAACAGGTGGATTGTATCAATCTTTTTTATCGGTGTACAAGAAGTACACCAAAGTGCCGCTCGCATAACATTGACTGTTTTTAAAAGCAACACAAGATTACTGGAAGTTGTTATTGAACTGAACTGAAGTTGGCTAATTATTTTCTGCTTTTTAAATGATTCACACATCTAAGTCATTATTACTATTGACACTTTCCCATCAGAACCATCAAGCCTGTTATTTTTCTTGTGCCTGTTAATGTGATATTAATATACTTTTTGAAAAAAGTATTATAATTTATTCTAATACATGACAAAATGCTGTTTATTGATAAATTTAAATGTACTAAAATATATTTAATAAATGTTTGTAAAAATGTACTTTAAAATGTTTTTGTTATATATTTTTTATGTATTTATTCTCAAATAAATAATCTATTTTATTTATTAATAATAATATTAATAAAAATTACATATTCAATAAAATCAATTTTATTTAATTCATACGACAGTTTTGGATTAGGCCATATATTAAGTTTATAAAGTTTTACTTAGGCAAAAGGTAATGGTTAAATATAAAAGTATATGTTTGATTTTAATTAAATTTATATTAAGTCAATGTAACAAAGCCAAGTTTGAGGAAACTCACATTGGTTCAATGTAATTGTGATAATTCCAGTAGAAAGAATTTAGTTGCATCCATCAAACATGATTAGATACATACAGCTATAGTAATGTAATATTTTTATATGGAAATTTCCCACGTAATTAAAATACATTCAACGAATGAGGCAATTTTTTGTGCCATTTTAAAGTAACTTTGAATAACTCTGAATACACAGAAACACATATCTACCACAAATACACATTTTCAGACAATTCTCATCATCAAATGTAAACAGGTCACACAAACGACTGAAGAATACGTCTGTAATTGAAGAGTGTTATGAAATATAAGTAGTTTTAATGAGAAATCCACTCCAATTCTTAAATGAGCTAAACAGTTTTGCAAGCATCAAGCAGATATACATATACTGCATATTATCCTGACAATACAACAAACAAAAGTATCAAAATAACTAATAATAGCAAGTGATGTGAGCATTGAAGTCACGTGAGCTTTAAACACTGATACGGTCAGAGATAGTGAAAGCCTGTTAACTTCTAGATGATAGTGGTAGTCAAATTCGTTCTGATATTACAACAAAACACTGCTTTAAAGTGCAGTATGGTACAAATTAGATGTTTCCACACACACACACACACACTATAGTTGAAGAAACAATGCATTATAAACAATAATGAATGTGGAATACTGTGCACAGAAAAAAAACTCATAATATATAGTACTGTACCGTACAATACAATATCTTTAGAAAACTCACAAAGTGCAATACTTGTAAAAACATTGCCTTTAACAATGCTGAATGTGGTATACTGCACCAAACAATTTATAATGTGCATTACTACTTTGCAATTCAATGTGTAATACTGTGTTACACAATTAATAATGTGCAATGCTGAAATAAACATTTCAATGTGTAATACTTTATAAAATCATAATGTGCAATACTTATGAGTCATGTCTTAATCTTACAGTAAATGTCTGTCAATGTGTAGTATATTATGTTGCTGTGTTCTTATATTTATGTTGCTAAATTTTTGCTCTAATTGTTAAGTGTTTGTATGGCACCTTAGGTTTGCACCCAATTTCGTTTGGTTGTACTGTGTACAATGACAATAAAGACTGTATTATAAAACACATTGCATGTTCTTTATATGGTATTTGCTGTGATTATATTGACCTTGTGTTTTTTGTGACCCTGTCAGCCTTTGGACGTCAGCTGTATTAATAAACTACTATAACTGGGCTATTAATGAAATTACCACATGAAGGACTTTATTATAAAGAAAGAGAGATTGACTAAGAGGGTTAAAACATTATTTATAATTTAGCTATATCTCATATCCTGACCTCATAACTCACTGTCTTATTGACTATTCTATGAAAGTGTTACCGATAAACAGATGTTTGATGTACCTAATCACGTAAGTGCTTTAATGGGTAAATGGACCTTGGCAACAAGGCCCTAATTTAATCTTTGAAGCAACTTTCTGCACTACACTGCGCAGCTGTCCTATATTGAATTTGATGTGCTAAATGAATATGCATACACTCATAATGAAAGTATTCACAGCCAAACAGACTGTTGTTTTCAGATAATAACACCTTGTTATGGATCCTCCTTTCTTTCTATCAGCCATATTTGGCCGTCCTTCTCACACTAAAAAAATTGTGTTTCCATCAACATACTGCAGCTGTAGCCAAATGCGATGAATGTTCCCCTTGCAACAAACATGTTTATGGCATTAACAGATTTATACTGACTGAGCAGAAAGGCTCAGTATCTCTGCCTCATAACTCATTTGAGGGGAAAATCCTCTAGAAGCTGTCTTCTAAGAAAGACAAACAAGCAGAAAGATTAAAGTTTGATCAGTTTGTTTCTTCTGCACATCTTGAATATTTATGTACATTAATCATTCACTGACGAATTTGATAATTTATGTAACGTTAATCTAGCCTACAGTCTAATAATGTGTTTGTGCCTTATCAAAAAATAAGGAAAACAATGCAAATCAGATCGCACAGCACAAGCTTTTGTTTGACTGCTTTTTATGTTTTAGCAGTTGTGTTTACTTGAGTCCTGTTTGTAGCTATTTTAACATGCATATACTACACTGTATGTTTGTGTAGATTATGAGTCTCTGTAATTGTCTGGCGCTGGAAGAAAATGATATGCATGATTATGTATTGAAACTTATTCATGAGAAAAATGTTTAAGCATGCTAAATGAAACAACAGCATGAATGTACCCTGCTACATGCTGTTCCTTCTACAGTAATTGATTTCTATCCCCAGGCTCATAATAAAAACACAAATAAGCCTTTTTATATTCTTTCTTATATTCATTAATGCATTTGTTAGCATGCTGTATTCTTAACACAAGCAGTCAGTTGTAACTAATGGTTTACTACACAGCAAAATCACCAGGTCTGCTGTGTAACCCATTGCTTCGCTGTTGTTAAAGAATTGTATCATCTGCTTAATGTTTCATATTTCAAACCGCATGGTGTGTGCGTGCCAGGTATGACAATACCTTCTGTAGGTGTGCTGGTGGGCATGTGTGATGTGGCTTGGGTGGAGGGAGCCTCAGTAGTTCCTCTGTTCCTTGTTGTCAGCTTGGAAAGTGACACAGTGGTCAGAGGGTTGAGATTAGTAGGACTGATGATGTCACAGGTATTATCCTTTGTCTTGGAATAAAAGACAAGTAAGGATGTGGTTATCAATTCAATGGCAGGAGTTCATTATGGATTTTGGTAGTGTAATGCAAAATAAGGCAATATGAGATGCTTATGAGATGTCTATTCTAATTTGGGAGAGAGATAGCGCTTCTAACTTAAAAATTCATACACATTATCATACAGAGTTACTCATGTGCTCGAGGGAGGGGGTGAGAGAAATGGAGGAAAAAAGAGATGGACAGTATTCTTTTATCTCTGGAAACTGCAGGGAGTTTATCTATCACATAAAAATGGAGGCAGAAATACACACACATACACACCTCATCTGGACAACCGCTATCTACCCAGTCCTGTCGATGGCGATCAAAGCCACTGGAACATCTGTCAAGAAAAGATTATTATTAGTTAGGGAGACAGTCAATAAACACATTTGGAAAAATGTTTCGCATGGTTGTGTGCCATGTTACTGACTCAAGGTGTTGTTCTTATAAGAAAATGAAATATTATAAAATATTGCATTATATACATTTGTATGTTATTACTCGAAGCTGATTTCTCAGAATCAGTATGTAAAGCTAGTATGTTTTTCCTCGTCCCCTCCCTTAACTTTTTGCATGCAGAAAGGAACACAATGGGCTTTGGCTGCTTGGCATTCCTGATGTCTGCTGTGATACAGTCACCCTTCCTCCCCATATCCTTCAGCAAGTCCTCACTCTCCATTCATCTTTTCCTTATAGACTTTCTCTTTCAAGTTCAGTCCAGTTCAGGTATATTCATCATAAACGCATTCATTTCATCTCTCTCAATGTTTCTTGTTGATATATTGGGGTCAGAAACGCAGTCACTTCACAGGCAGTAAACAAACAAGTTTGTGTGTGCGTGTTCGGTATCTCTATTTAGCTTGTCGGAGCTTGTCAGTGTAATCTAAATGCAGCCATATTGTGCCATCTTGATCAAACGGATCCTAGTCTTTCAGGTGGCACACCGCGACTGTCAGAGAACCCAGGGACCCCAAGTACAAAAAAACTAAAATATTAGCAAGGTATTTATAGACTTAGCTTGGGGTACAATTTTTGTTAAGAAGAACTTATTAAAGAATAAGAACTACAAAATTAGGCAGTAAAATGTTTAATAGATCATTATCAAACAGTTATTCAAATCAAGGAAAAATGTACACATCCCGTTCACGTACCCCTGGTTAAAAATAAAGAAAACTTCAAGCTACGAAAGTTGAACTTTCTGTTTCTCATTAAAATGTGTTTTCTATTCTGTTGTTTTGGAAATGGTCTTTCAATGTTGTGTGAGATCCAGCATTACTACACAGCAAATGCCACCAATACTGCCAAATTGTTTTATAATATGCTATAATACAGAAAACAACACTCCCAAAACACAATGTTTTGAAAGAAGCACCGTGAACAGAGGTGGCATGGATCATTTTAGTGTTTCAGTCTAATTAAAAGCCCAGACAAAAAAAGCAAATTTTCAAAGAGTTTCCAACTTTATTACCTTTACCTGGCAAATACATTATTGATATAACAATAAACAAATGTGATTTTAAGTCATTTGTTTTCATAGCTTTTTCATGGTAATCATGTCAGTTTTCCTTCAAAGCAATCACCTTGAGTAAAACTGAAATATATCGCTCTAGATTTGAGGTTGCTCATGGCAGCAGCCACATCACTTGTCAGCACTTCTGCAACCTTTCATAATCTCATTTGCATGTTAATGGCTGCAAATGCAGTCAGCTCAAATTTATTCTGATCCTATAATAATCTGACCTTGAGGGTGAAAGGAGGCCATTCCAAGTATGCAAATGACACGAGGTTTTGATGCATTTAATGCTTATTAATAAACACATCTGTTCCAGTTACAAAAGTGCAGCGTTTTCAATGAATATTCAAATTCTGTCATACTTAAGCATCAATAACCAGGACTGAGCAAAAATTTATGAAAGGAGCTAAGTCAGTCCTTTGATGAAAAGTTTGTTAATTGAACTTTGTGAGTGTGTGTACATACCAATACTTTGTCAAACGTTTACTTTGGGAACATTTGGGATGGCCTCATTTAACTGAAGTGAATCATTAATTAATAATTAATTGATTACTAATTTAAAGTTTAATAGCCATAATAGCTGCAATCTCGGGATGCTAATAAAATTTATTGATTTTCAAGGATTTCTTTGTTGTTAAACCTTTAAGAACTAAATCCCAACTAATTTTTCTCCATTTTAAGAGATAGTTTACCCAAAAAAGAAAATTCTGTTATCGTTAACTTACACTCATGTTGTTACAAACTAGGGCTGGGCGGATACCACCATTTCATGTCTGATACTGATGTCGATACCACAACCTTGAGTATCTGTCGATACCGGTCCAATACCATCTCTATCACCCTTTTAATCAATTAAGCTGCAAATAACACATTTTTTAAGCCATACAAAAAGCTTAAACAAAGCTTCAGAACTCAAACGTTTTAATGTGCAAATTCAAGACTCAATGAAACATTGTGCAATACTACTGCTTCATTTTTATTTAAATGTTTCAAACAAACTCTAATAGCAACATTTTTAGTTAGTCAGCACAAAAATTCTAAATGAAATTTAAGGTTGAACTTTTTCATGTTGTTCAGCAAGACGTGCTTTACGCCAAGTTGCCATAACAAGGTCTGTGTTGGTATTGGATCGGATTTTACTCCCCGACTTCTATAATATTCAATCCGGACATTTTCGCTAATAGCGGACTAATATCGTTACTGAATATCGTATCGGCCCACCCCTATTACAAACCTGTATAAAGTTCTTTGTTGCTGACCTTAAAGCAGTGGTTCTCAATCCTGGTCCTTGAGCCCCTCTGCTCTGCACATTTTGTATTTCTCCCTACAGCTGATTTAAATCATCAGCTCATTAGCAGAGATCTCATTGAATTGAACTTTGTCTGTCAGATAAGAGAGACATGTGCTGGGGTGCATTTACCAAAAGCATCGTTTGCTAACTATGGTCGTTGTTACCATTGAACTCTAATGGTAACGACAGAACTTGCGACCATAGTTACTTTCGGGAAACGCACCCCAGAGCAGTGGGCCCCCAGGAAGAGGATTGACCAATGACATATGGAAAGATATTTGTTATACATAGCACCATTGATTCCATAGTAAGAAAAATACTACAATGGTGCTCAAAAACTGTTTGGTTACAAACATTGCTCAAAATATTTTCCTTTGTGTTCAGCAGAACAAATACATTTTTTATTTTTATTTTTGGGTAAACTATCATTTAAACTGAAGCCTCTGTGGCCTATTGTTGTTGTGATAATCACATCTTTTCATGCATTCATAATATAACCTACACAGATGCCTTTTGGTATTGTTATTTTCTGAAACATTTTTGGTACTGTAGACTTATTAAGCCCTTTTTGTGTAGACTGTTGGCTGATCTGCACAACGTGGGAGAAATCTGACCACACACACGCAAACACACACGCACACACAGTATGCAGCATGAGACTTTAATTACCGGTGCAGTTTTCCATTCTACATTATTCACATAACCTCTAGACAAACAAAAATTATTATGCATATTGATGAAGCCTGAACACAAACATCCTTCTTCACCAAAAGATTTAAATGAGAGCCTCAAAACTATGTGCTCCTGTTCACAATTATTTATTGCAGCAACTTTTCTAAAGAAAGGAAAACAAGGTTCCACTTCTGACATTACCATGGGGTTGTGATATGCATTATTTTGTTATGCAAATGTCAAAAAAAGAAAGTCCAACCTTTTTGAGCATAATAGAAATCATCTGGTCCCCAGCAGGTCTTAAAATCAGATAAATAAAACCTCATATGAACAATAAAACATTGGATTTAGACAGTGTCATTACTTATTTAACAAAAACTAAGCCAAAAGGGAAATGCCAAAGCACATGGCTGTATGTTTGTATATACAGTGTATGAGAGTGTGTATTTGTATTAAGGCAGATACTTTTATCTGAAGTCAATTATAGTATATGCAAAACCCTGTTGTGTGTCTGACATGTTTTCATGTAAATAAGCATTTTCTTATTAGGCTGACAGGTTCTTATGTTTAGTTTCAGTAATTTCAGTTTAATGGCAAGTAAAAAGGGTATTATGTACTATTCGCACGGGATTAGGATCAGGGTTCTAAATTAACACCCGCCAAATGCGGGTTAAAATTAATTTTGGCGGGTGTTCATAAAAACTTACTAGCCAGTTTGGCCGGTGATGCATGAGGCATTGCATGCATGATACATAATGCTCTGTTCTCGGACATTTATTCCTCTGGCAGTACCTCCTACATTTACCATGAACACTGTACCGTAATGCTACGTGATGATGTTTCATACACCCATTGGCTGCACGCAATTTGGAGTGAAACCAGCGCGAGAAACCATGGAAATGAACGGAGCGCATCCACAAGAATACACAAGGAAGGCGGCACATGCCATAGTCTAAATCTGTTGTGCCCCGGTGTAAATCTCAAGTTAAGATTTTAGCAGTTAACTAGTGTATTCCTTTACAAAGATAATAGCGGCAAAAAAGGATCTATATGCGCTTGTAAAAGCGAATAAGCGATGCAGCAGGCGCACTGATGCAAACACGCACAAAGCCATGTCGGCGCATCATTGCGTTTATCCACGCACAACCGCATTCAACGCCACGCGATTATGTTAGCTTATAAAAACATGACGAAACTAAAGTAAGTTTCTAAATTATAATGTTAATCTTATTTTGACTCGATTACTATTGGCTTCTGTGGACGTCAGAAATGTTTTTTGCAAAGCAGGGAAAGGGAAGCAGAAAGGAAAGATGATGAGACTAAGGGAGGTAAGAGAAAACTACATCCTCACACCCTGTCAGGTCTCAAACATTAGAGGAAAACATTTCAGGAGAACCTCTTGTCAAGTCTATAGAATTGCATTGTTGCTGAGAAAATCAACACATGTATGAAATTAATATTTAGTTTACTAATGTTTAACTAGGACATACATAAACAGTTAGCAGTAACTATGACTGAGATTATTTTAGTATAGCAGTCATAAAATGACTGGTTTCTTAAAATATTGTACAAATATTCTTGTAAAAATGAGTTATTAATCGTTGCTATCATTGTATAATGTTGAAAATATGCATGTACGTGAAAGAAAAAACCGAAACGAACAATTTGTGGTGGGAACAAATAATTTTAAAGTCGAGGCAGTAGGGCTAAAGGACCATGAGAGTGCCCAAAGTCATCAGAGAGTCTAACGTTAATTAAAACTGCCAAGACAGGTCGTATTGAAGAGAGCCTTGCTTGGAGAAGCCTCACTTTATGTGTGTTTTTCACAGAATTTCACAAATTAAACAGAAGTAGGTCGGGTGTCTCAGTCTATTTCTAGGAATGTGATCTAGAGAAAAGTCGCCTGGGTTCACGAGGTGAGGTAAAGGCTTGGATATGAATCAGCGGGAATGCAACTTTATTTTCCTTCTTTCTTGCTTTTAAAACAGGAAAAGTCTTGCCATGACAAAAATCAGCTACAAGTTGAAAAAAAATGTGGATACTAAGAGTGTCAAATTTCATTAGAACAGACATAATGTAAACCAACTTTATATCTGAAAACATTGTAACTGTTAGAATGCTTTGTATTTGTACAAATCTCATGAATGCCTGTGGTGTGAGTGGCTCTGTTACAGCAACTTCTGACTTCTTGTAAAATATAAATTACACCCACACTTCAATGTACCGCCTCAAGGCAACCGGTCATCTGAGAAGCATTCCTTTAATACTGGTGAAATGTCATTAAAATTTGTGTGGAAAGCCAGAGGTATGAAAGGCTTTGTTTACTCACCTATTGAGCCGGTGACACCAGCTGCAGTTGAAGTTAATCTGTGATGTTATACAAGAGGAGCAGCTTTTGAATTGAATGCATGCTGTAAAATAGAAATGAAGAGAACAAACGTGCAAAAAAATCAGCTGAGGATTGCTCAAGAATAGAGAAATGATCTATTAATTATTTCACATTTCTGCATTTATATTTCTGATGGTGAGAATGTATTATGTATACATGTATGTGACTTACTGGGTAGTGGCATCATTTCCACTGCTGTACTGTTAGTAATTTTGGTCTTTAGCAACTCTACTCGGTGATACTCATAGATAGTCTTTTTCCGAACATCTGGAGGCACACAGAGACACAAAATGCAATTACCATGTGAATAATTAGGAATGCTTAAATTAGTGAAAACCGTGTGAGGGAGTAAAACAGAAAATAATGGCAATGAAAACAGGTTTTAATTATGCACTTCCACTCGCTTATGTTCATTTCCTCCTTACTGCCTTTCTGAACACATTTAAAGTATTTCAACTTTTTAAATACTGCTAAACACATCCCTGCTAAGACACAACATACCAGGTTTGGTTATATTATGACTTACAGGTACCAGCTGGCAACATAACTGTTACGTCCCAGGAAGGTAAGTTCATAACCATTACAGTACCGATTCACAACATCACCTTTACGATCTCCTAACGTTGTGAGATAACCAAGAATGCTCCAGTTTAACAATGCATTCGTTATTCATACCATTTTGGTGATTTCATGACCTACTACCATAGACAAAAAATATGGTTGAGTGTCCGTGACGTCACCCATAGGTTTCTAAAGATCGCTTTTGAAGCTTAAAGTAGGCGGTGCCTGCGTCGCCATCTTGGCTGGACGTCATCACGCATCACTTGAGGATATCCGAAAATGGGCAAAGAGGCGGGACGTGGGTGAAGCTGAGAGAGCTGGTTGCTGACACCACGCCCTCCTAGCTCGACTCTATTGACAGCAGTGGCTGTTCAACCGTCAGACAAGTGGCAACGCCCTTAATTATGCCGAACTTTAAAGGTGCAGTGTGTAATTTTTAAAAGGATCTTTTGACAGAAAAGCAAAATAATATACAAAACTATATTATCAGGGGTGTATAAAGACCTTTTTAAAATGAACTGTTATGTTTTTATTATCTTATCTACATACACCGAGGGTCCCCTTACGTGGAAGTCGCCATTTTATGCCGCCATGTTTCTATAAAAGCCCTTAACAGACAAACTTTTTCACTAAGTTGTCTCGTCGACAACATGTTTTTTCCAGTGGTGGCTACCGTAGCTTCTCTATCCATTTCAAAAGCAAGGGGTGAGCAGTGGACTGAGCCGTTGGTTGCAATTCACAACCTCACCATTAGATGCCTCTTAGATTTACAAACTGCACCTTTAAGCCTTAATATAATTTAAACGGATGAGTTACAAAAAAATTCACCCCCCTCACAGTTGACATGAAGGGCAAAATTAGTATACAGACCAAAAACTATTTTTGTACCAGGCTTTAAAAAAAATTCTGCTCTAAAGATGGGCATTTTAACATGGGGGTCTATGGGAATTGACTCCCTTTTGGAGCCAGCCTCAAGCCACCAGTCAATGAATTGCAGTTTAAATCACTTCTGTATTTGCATTATCAGAGAGAATGGAAGGTTGCCCCTTGCTTACTACCAACATAACTGTTACATTGTGGTGACAAATCCAGGATTTTACCTTTTTTGGGTTGCCACGACATTATCACGACAAAAGTTTGATCATATTAGATTATGTTGCACTTACGTAACAGTCATGTATTTTGGGATTTTCTCTGAAATAAGATGTTTTCAACAATTGCCATGTTTCTTTTGTCTGTTTTTTTTGTAATTTACATTTTCTCTTATTATCCTTCCACAAACTTTTTACTGTATTTGAAAAATGATCAGTATATTACATTAAGTATTTCAACAACTCTCTAAAGAAATTGTTATAGATGGTTTCATCGGACGCACGTGATACACGTCTGGATCCGAACCTTACTTCCGGTTTCGTTTTTTTTAATGGTCTGACTAGTTGCTAAACTGATCTCTTGAACAAATGCCTCGTCGAAAATAACAAATGTTTTGGTTTCCTAGGTAATCTATGTGTTGTTTTGTTTGCTTGTTATATAAATAAACTATGTTTAAAGAATTTGTTGTTATTTATTATTAGCGGAGTTTACCGGAAGTTACGTGCGGACCGCGACAGCGGCTTGTTTATGTTGTTACCGCTGAAACGGTCTATAGCCGGCCACATATAAGACGACTTTAAGACCCAGCAGAAGCCTCTGCCAACTGGTCACTTCTGCAGTGAACTGAATGAAAGCACAAATGGTGATATGTCAAGCACTAATTTACCTGCCATATAGCAAGGACTACTGACAGAATCGCCTAATTAATATTTATGAGCTGATAACTTTTATAATATGTTCCCATAACAAGGCCCACACACTGGAAAGGATCTATGTATGAACGGAACTTGTATGTTTGTGCAGGTATATTTAGCAAGTGCTTGACATTTGTCATCTCTCTGAAAAATGATTTTTATTAGCATGGTAGTAACAGGATGACTGCAGGGGAACATTTCTCTGATAAAGAGTGTCTGAGGTTTAAAAACCGTTCTTGCTAAAACATACAAAGTTTGTGTTTTAATGTTTTTAACAGTGCATACACTTTAAATCAGGAAATTGTGGCTCGTTCAGGGAAGGTTTTGACCGCAGGATATTTGCCTCTTCCTGTAGGTAATTACTTTGCTCGCACACAGCGTCTCACAAAACTCCTTTGTATCATAGTGATATTGCCTAGAGATGCATTTGTGTGTTTGCATCCTAAAACGTGTCACGTGATGAGTCTCCCGGCACTTATTACTAAAAAAGAGGCAAGTACCAACACATCCCATTACGATTCTCAATCTCTCCATCTCCATATCCACCGACCACCTTCCCTCAGAGCTGTCTCTCTCTCTCTCATACTGAACAGACAGACAGAGCGAGCCAATGCAAATGCTGCCCTTTCTCAGCAGACTGTTACAAACAAACACACACACACACACACACTTAAAAAGACTAAGCTGTCGTGGAAAATATTGAGCGCCTATTTCTGAAATCTTGACAGCAAATACCGCCGCACCTCCTGTTCTCTCCTCACTCATGCACTGACTGCACACATATTTATCTGCTGAATTTGTACGGCTGAGCTGGTTCTGCTTCCTCCAACATCAAAGACTTTTGCAGTTTGACAAACCAGACAACAAACACTCAACTTGGGAAGAGAAGAGGTTAGGCTGGTGGAGGCTCGAGACCGCCACAGCTGTCGTCTGTCAAAAGAAACAGACAGCCAGTTTTTAAATGAGTTGAATAGTATCTAGACTGTTATTTTAGGAATACTTTCAAACTCCATAAGGTTTCATAATGTCAGTACAAATAAAGCATAAAACGAAACTGAAATGACTAATGTGTAATAAACAGCAGTGCTGAAAGGCTTACATCCACACATGCTGTGAAAATCCTATTAGGATTAGGAAGGAATAAGACCGGTAGTTAATAGAGTATTTAGCGTTTTGTAAATTAAATTAGCACTTTATTTCATTGGCTCTATATTACTGTATTGTTAATACACTTTGACTGCTGGTGATGAGTTGGTATTGTGGCAGAAGTTAAAGCATGACGAATCAAGATTTCAAGCAAATCAAAGAAAGTAATTGAAAATCACAGTGCAGGAGACGGATACAAGAGGCTTTCCAAGTCACTGAATATCCCTTGCAGTTCAGTTAAATCAATAATTAAGAATGGAAAGATTACAGCACAGCTGTAAATCAACCTATAGCAAGACGTCCTCAAAAACTGAGTGATCATGAAGGAAGGAGACTAGAGAGGAGGTCACCAATAGTCCAGTGACAGTTATGCAGAGTTCAGACTGCATGATTTTCAAACCAGTCAGGTCACAGATGTTTTTAAACTGCATGACTATCTGGGGTAGTGTTCAGTCGCTGCTGTTTCAGACTGCATGATGGATTAGCGACAGGGGTTTTCACACAGCTTGACTTCTCCGTAGGAAGACTCGCCGACAACTTTCTCACGCACGTGAGGAAACAACACAAGGTCACGTGTGCAAGACCAGAGTTCTCATGTCAGACTGGGATTATTATTAAAAATGGTAGCCCGCAAGAAGCTTACCATACAAATTGCATGTGTGCTTATTTGAAGCAGAAAGAAGTAGAAATAAAGATTATGAAGGAGAAAATGGTTGGAAAGACTCCTCCCTGAACTTCCAGCTGTCCTGGGCTGGGTTTCCCGATAACGATTAAACTTAGCACTTAAGAGCGCTTTACGAGCTACTTAACGAACATTCGTTGTACATTTACGTGCGTTTCCCAAAGATGCACGTGGAACGATCGCTCGCAGCAGGGTTTTAAGTGCTACTTACGAGTCGCTATCCGTTTGTCAAGTGCTGAAATGTCACCAAGGAATGACTCGAATTTGTAGCAGATGCTTGTTTAGGCTAATGATCTTTAGCCGATGTGCACTAATATTTATTATAATATTTTTTATTATTGTTCAATGACCTTTTAAATGTTTTAAAATTGTTCATAATGAAATATTCTTTTCCGTATTTAGTTAGGACTCGTCCCTCTGCAAAATGCCTTCTGCATTTTATCTTAAAGTTTAGATTATTATTATTATTTGTAATATGTTATATTTATTATTAGGTATTATTGCATTGTACCGTATATATTTATTTAGTTTCTTTAATCAGATGCCAAACCCTTCAAAACATTTTTTTTTACTGTAGCCTAGATGAATTATAGCAGCAATTGGTAGGAACCATTTATCAACTTTTACCAAAATTGTACCAAATATGTTTTCCTTCTTTATTAATTTATGTTCATTGTTTAGTCAATTAAATTGTATTCCTCGCTTGAATTTTAAATGTATTATATTAAAGTAATTTAAACAAATAAACAAAGAAAACCCCAAAAAATAAATATAGCCTACATTTAAAACATTACATTATCGTTATTGCAGGAGTTCAATTTGCTGGTTAACCTGCAGGTGACCTTGTAACACTGCTATCTTAAGATGCACTTATGAATGAACGATTATTCCAGAGCACTCGTAGATCTACAATGATTTTCAAGTGCTACTTAAGCTACGAAGCTTTTGGGAAACGGCCCGTAATTCTAAGATGATTCGTACGATCGTTTTTACGATCTACTTAGCCTTACGATGCTTTTGGGAAACCCGGCCCTAAATGTTGCTCTCTTATGGCTGTAGGTCATCAGCGATGTAATTTTCAGTCAAAACACATTTCACACGGCATGATTTTGAATCGTCGACAGGTTCAGATATCTAGCATGCCAGATATCTCACAGGTGTTGGCGACTCGTCAGCAATTCTCTCAGAATGCAACTTTGACAATTCACACTGTGTGATTGTCACTCGCGTGCTCGAGCATCGATTTGCCTGTGATTTTGGGCATTTGTCTGTGAATTCTCAAAACATGTCAGCGAGTCAAAATCAGGGCTAAAATCGTGCAGCATTAGAGATGAACAAATTTTGGCTGTTATTGAAAAGACTGTAAAAACAGTAACTGCTGCCAAGCTTCACTACTCACAGCTTTTTTGGGGAAAGTGGCAAAGAGAAGCCACTGTTAGAGAAATGACATATGGCAACTCTGCTTGCCAGAAGACATTTGGGAGACTCTGATGCCAGCTGGAAGAGATTTTTGCCATTAGGCTAAAGGGCACGGTGGCAGCATCATACTTTATAGATCATACTTTCTGTAGCACCTGACAGACCTGATGGAGCTATCAAGATACTAGTAGCGACTTCATCTGCATTCGACTATGAGACCAAGCATAAAGTTAAAACTACACAGGAAAGGCTTAAATAATAATATTGTGTTAAGGGGGATGGGATGAATATTTGTATAGACATTGGGGAGCTTAAAGTTTGGTGTGGAATAACCGTTAAAATAATAAATATAACTCAATCACTTACTGGGGATCTGCTGAATCTTGTGAACCACCGCAAAGGCATCAGACAGCCCAACTTTCACTGGATGATTGACAGAGCTGATCTTTGAAATCTGTATTGGGACCTGAAATAGAAGCACATCATTTTATCCATCTTTTATATTAGTCGATCGATATGACGAATGAACTTCATTGACAGTGGGAAAGAAAGAAAGAATGAATTAAAGTGAATGAAAAAAAAATGAGTGACTACAAACTATATGGAAAGGCTGAGTATGAAAAGGAGCCCCAATTGAATTAAATGGTTTGCAGTCTTGATGGGATTTCCAATAATCAGATTATAAATCAAAAAGGATTTTCATAATGCTTTCTGACTAGGCATATAAAAATGTCTTTATATTTACCAAAATAGTTTTATTTCATTAAACAAATACAAATATAATATATTTACTCTACTTTCTCACATGATTTCTGCTAAAAGTAGTGGAAAATCTAACACATACATTTAACTTCGACGTTATCTTATACCTGACAGCGGTTTTAAGATGAATAGGAAGGGACAGTGACAAAATCACACAAAGTTGATGAAACAGGTGGCGATCATGATATAAGAATGATAAATATATGGAAGTAACAAACTAAACCTCTTTGTAGGCAAAGACAATTCGTCCATCATTGTGTAATGTGGCCTGGAAGGTGAAACTTCCTTGATTAAAGGAATCCTGGAGATGCACGTGATCCCACTGGACAACCAGAGCAGTTCCTATAAACACATAGACACACATATCACATGAGTGCATTAAAGGGGCCATTGCATGAAAATGTTAGCATTGCCACTTTGTAGGTTTGAGCAAAAATGTGTAGTTTTGGGTGTGTTTTTTAAAATGCAAATGAGCGGATGAAGTGCAAACACTGATCACAATGATGGTGGTTTGTTGTAATTCAAACTCAATTGTGCTGTCAAGTCCTTCTTTTCTCTTTCTTTCTCTCTGCACTAAATGACAGTGCAGTGGTTGGATAGTGCAGATTAAGGGGGCGGTATTATTCTAATAAGATATCATTATGACATCATAATGAAAGCCAAATTTCAATGACCTATTTTTGCTCACACCTACAAAGTGGCAATGCTAACATTTTCATGCAATGGCCCCTTTAAGGCAAATGTGCACATATAATTCATTAACTGTAGCATATTTAATACTAATATCTATAACAAGATCGCTCTCAATTTCTTAGCTTCAAGGTTCATATAATAGCACCTCCATAAATCAATATCTACACCGCTTATGTAGTGTCAAAAGACTGCTGGAGCTTATCCCAGCATAACTCTCTCTGCAGGCAAGGAAACACCCTGGACAGGTTATATAATTGCACAAAAAACGATCCACATTTGATTTATGGCATGTTCAGAGCACAATGTTTTTGATGTGTAAATTAAAAGATTGGTCGGTTTGACAGCTACATTGTATATTTCTGTACCACTAAACATTTTAATCTGAGAACTGTCAGACTGTTTTACACACATTATGTCTCTATGTTTTTCTCTGTATTTCTCAAATACACACACACAGACAGACACATGCTGTAGTCTTTGTCTCCTACCATTGTCAAAGTAAATGACAGTTGAGTTTCTGGACAGGCTGGGGTCGAAGTTTGCCATCAGTGGAGCGATGTACTGTGTGGCTGTTAGCATTCTGTGCACCACATCACCCGTGTAGATGAACCCTAAAAACACACACACAATATAAAGCACAATCTAACATTACACCACATATCCATATACTTAAATAAAGGTCTTGTTTTTAGTTTCAGTGCATGAACGTACTCTTCTCGATCTCTCTGTTATCCTCATTCCACATCTATCCATCTTGGCATAAAGCCCTGGCCCGTCTCCAAAGTGATTAATACTCTAATTAGCCATATAAACGAGTCCTTCCATCCCACTCCCAGAAAGAAGAGAGGAGGTTTCGCACACACATACATAATCTAAAACGTGACTTCAGTATTTGGTGGTGCACAGTAAATCAATGTAAACCTTCCCACAGAGTCCACAACGCATGTCAGCATTCCTCTGGTTCGCCAGCAACACAAACAAATTCCTTTGGGGAATATCTTCTAAAATTCTTGTAAGGATAAATTGTCTTATTATAGATCTAATGCAGCGCTTTGGATAAAACTAAATGAATAAATATAAGTTTTTATTCCAGTGCCATAAAAATGTAACTCATAGGAGCAGTTTTAATCCAGGACTAGGCCTTAGTTATATTAGGACATTTAAGTAGTTTTTACAAACATACCTTACAAAAAAGCAATACTGGTGTGCATTGTGAGACAAAACAATGGCACTGAAATAAGTTGAGACACGCCAATGCAAGATGTTTTTAAATTAAGGCAGCACAAACATTTAGTTTGGGACTAGGATAAGCTCTCTCCGGGAAACCACACCATAATTATTTAAAGTCACAATGAAAAAGTAGTAGCAATTGTCTTATTTACCCCATGTGACGTATATCTGAGTGAAACGGCTTCTGAAATGGGGAAAATGGGAATTCATCTATTGAGTCATGTTGCTATTTGCTAATCTCTGCTATCATTTCCCAGACCTGACCCTTCTGCCGTCCTCGTGATCGGAAGTAAAGTGACCATTTCGAGAAGGAAAGGAGATTTGCGCTTTGATTAAGATTATGAAGCCATTTGTAAAAAGAAAATATCACAATATTGAAAAAAGTTTTTCATTTCAATTTCATTGTGATTGTAATATATTGAATTGTGCAATACATTAGACATGAGACTATGCAATACATTATAAATTATACTGTTTTATACATCACACATGTGATTCTTTAGTGCAATACACAAGGACACAATTTCATTGTACAGTTGTGCATAGACAATAAAGGTATTTATTCATTTATTAAAGCAACATTATGTACCTGCATTTGTGCTTTTGTACCAAACATCAACATGGCTGATGGTGATGAGGCTGCAGTTCATTCAGTACAGCAGCACGACTATACATGTGATATTGTTTCATTCATAACACAGGAAATGTTTTTCATTTGAAAATTATACTAAATATACAGCTCACGATTTGTCCACCTTGAGAACATAACTGCACTGGGAATCGAAAATCGCTTATGTTTCACTGTTTTTTAACCACTGATGATGCTGAGGTAATTATAGGGAGAAATGATATAGTGGTTTCTCCTTTCCCCCACTCTCACCCCTTCACCTCAAACACATTCCAACAGCCACTGAGTCACATGAACCGCGATCATAATAAAAAATCCCCTCATATACTCCCATACTGCATCTACGGCGCACACTGTCAGCCTTTATTAAGAGGAATGGTTTACAGGCGACAAATACAACATGTTCCACTAGAGCACACTCATGCCCTTTTGCCTACGAGCTAAAATGAATCAATTATTCCTCATTCAGCACACCCGAAAATGCCAAACAGAAGTGGACCTTAAAATTGTGCACTGCTGTTGCCATTGTATCACATGGTGGCAGGCAACTTCTCTCTTATCACCCACGAGAACATTACTGGTTGTGCTTCACACATCATAAAGTGGATAGTTCACTTACCGCCTGTTGCAACTGTGATCTCTCGCAAAGAAAGTCCATAAAATGGAAAATTAAAAGATAGGTTGACCCGCTGAAAATAAAACACAAGACAAAACATTAAGCATAAACCATCTTACTATATATATATATATATTTACTGTAGGTGCAATCAATTGAAGTCTATTAAACAGAGAAATAAGAGAAAGAGACAGACAGACCGTAAATACACAAAGTTGTATTTACAATAAAATGTACAGCAAGTGTACATCTAGTCAAACCCAGTGCACTATTATGTGGTTACCCACAGCAAATGTGACTGTGCTAATAAATTTGACCTCTGTCCTAAAACTATGGTAAGCTTGACTACTGTGGTTTCTTTTGTTTGGAAAGCGCAATGTGCTCAAACTGCTGAGGATAGCCCATTCTGCTGCAGTGCTAGGATGGCAATATACCAAATCTAGTCGACTCGCATTGCATAGAAAATGGCATTTAGGGAATAATGCTTGTTTTTTTCCTTTATACTCCACAGAAATAAACACATAAACAAGTATGAACTTGACTATACAAAGTGTTGATCTAGAAAGGAACATTTTCGAGGATATACAGTTGATGGAAAACTCCCCTGACACCGCGGTAATCTGTGTAGGCCTTTAATGTTTATCACCTACTACAATTTATACTCTTGTTCCTTTAAACTTTCAGCAGAACTCCTCAATATACAAATAGGCTTTTCACACTGCACTTAACCCTGAGTTATCTTCCTTCTAAACCCACTTTTAACCCCAGGTTAAGGAGCATTTCATACTAACATGCCAAACGCATGCAGTGTGAAATAAAGTGGGTTTGAATGTAATGACTTCATGCTGAACAACAGACAACCAATCACAAACTGAACAGCACATACCTCATCACAATCTGTGTACTGAAAACACCTGAATTGGAGTGACACCCCAAGAGAGATGCAGACGTGCGAGACAATCAGTTATTTAAAGCGTCAGCTTACTATTTTAATTCCGTCAGTTTGACATCGCTTTTTATCCAATCATGACTGTTGACTGCGTAAATATGCAAATTAAAATGTTAACACAGGGTTTAGGAATGCACCGTGTGAAATGTCAGATTATAAATACCCAGGGTTATCCATTAACTCCTGGTTAAGTATGAACAGTGTGAAACGTGACACAGATAACCCAGGATTTTCGTTAACCCAGGGTTAGGTGAACCAAAGTATGAAAAGCCAAAAACAAAATGTCCTCTCAGAATGTAGCCTCATTTAAAGTGTGTACATGTGGTTATCAAATAATCTGTATTCAAGGAAGGGCACCAATTTTGTTCTACTGGACCTTTTCCATTCTGCTTTAGTCAGCTATGACACTAAATTGAAATATTATTGCTGTTGCATTAACTGATCATTGTAAATCTAAAAATACATTTTTTGTACATTTCTTCCACACTAAAGCCCAATTCAAACGATAATTGTTTCTCATGGGGGACATAAGTTATTTTCAAAATTTACAGGGGGTAGTCAGTGATTTTATTGCCGTCTGAATCCAGAACGTCTGTGTTTTCCCAGCCGAGGAAATGTGGTAAGTGAATTGTTTAAGGTCATGTGGTAACTGAATTGCCTTACAAATCCACAACTCTGAGTTTATGAAAGGGGATAAATACAGAAATTATTCTGCACATGGTTTTAGACCACTAAAAAGCACTTTATGGTAACATGCTTCGCATTAATCCGCATCAGTAAAGCAGCTTTCTTGGATTGCATTTTAAAGATCGACACCTTCATAAATGAATTAATTTAATGTATGTTTGGGAAAACTGGGTTTTTGTTACCCAAGAATGGGTTGTAAAAACCCAGCATTGGGTATTTTTTAACCCAACAGTGTATTCTTTTCAATATTTACCCAGCATGTTTTAAAACAACCTGTCCGAACCAATCACCATCTGAATAGGGCTTAATACTCTTTGGATCGGACTATTCCAGTGGTCTATTTAAACATATTTTAACAATAATGTGATTGTAACTGTTTTAAAAATGAAGGTTGTCTTTAATGCAATTAATTCCAACCTATGTATACTTATTTCTAGACAAGTGTGATGTGAATAAATATTCTCTTACCGCAGCTTGTCTGTGTGTATTAGACAGGATGCCATGAATCTTCACCTTCTCTTTATCCATTTGATCAATATTTACCCATAATTCTTTGCTCATAGGGTCATTGGGGCCATATGTCTTTGAAGTATAGTAGTTATGATCTGTGTCCTCCTATAAAAAGCAAACAGCAAGTCAGGGACTAAGAGACTAGATGTCAGTTAATCAGACATACAAGGATCAAACTTTTACTGAAAAAAAGATACAAAGACCTACATTTTTATCTGTTCATCACACAAAACTTTAATTTGGCGTTAGAAAAACTTGTGTGGTATGCAAATACCCACCAAAAAAAGAAAACTAACTAACACACAGAGATTATCTCTACCTTGCCAAAACATTACAGTAGACAATACTTATAATTACTGCAGACCATACAATAATGTATGTTTAAGAGGAACACTGAGAAGTTAAATATGTGTTGAATATTGAACAGCTTGCTTGGTATTCAGGGCTCTGTATATCTCATAACAAAAAGAGGGCCAGCTGGGTCCCCCTGGTCCAATTTCCCTCTACTTGCTAAGATGAAGGGTCTGTCCTGCCTTTGTGACAGAGAGGACTTTAGGAGTGTGTGTGTGAGGTAAGCGTACACATATTTACTTTATGTACCTGGTAAATTGATTTAAAACCAGAAAAGTGACCTCCAGAAACTGACATTTTAACTAAATGAACCCGCCTGCAGTTTAAATCTGCCAAGCAAATAAATAGGATGGAAAATGTGAGTGGCAGTAAAACCACAAGTCATCTCTGCTGATTGCTAACAGCATTAAGCTTTGGGCATAGCTAGAAAAATACATCAGCTCCCAAGAAAGAAAAGCTTGAGAAAATTGTATCTCTTCATTTACTGAACATTACAGAACTACTACTGTATAGTGTAGACCGGTATATAATTGTTTATATGATGATTATCAACAATAATTAAATGTATTTTTGTCTTATATCTCTTTGATTTTCTAAAATGAGCTCAGACTGTTTTACTGTCTTAACATTTTGTCAACCAGTTAGAATAATGTCTGTGGACAAATACACATGATCTCATGACCAAGGCCATGACTGTGACATGATCCTTTTAACATTTTTACATAATAATTCCTTGTATGTGGACATGCCTGCAAGAATCATGTGCTCAGCGAGTACAAAACCTGAAACATGACAAACATTAAAATGAAAACCAACCATGCACTTATGAGCTGACTAAAATGCATGCTTGAGCTGCCTTAAAATTATTAGTCAATTTTCTAAAAAATATCCATAAAATTTACTCACCACCATGTCATCCAAAATGTTGATGTCTTTCTTTGTTCAGTTGGGAAGAAATTATGTTTTTTAAAGAAAACATTCCAGGATTTTTCAAATTTTAACGGACTTTAAAGGACCCCAACACTTATCAGTTTTAATGTAGTTTAAAATTGCAGTTTCAATGGACTCTAAACGATCCCAAACGAGACATAAGGGTCTTATCTAGAGAAACGATTGTCATTTTTGGCAAGAAAACTAAAAAATATGCACTTTTAAACCACAACTTCTTGTATTCCTCCGTTTGTGTGACGCGCCAGCGCCATCTTAGGTAATACGTCATCACGTCAAGAGGTCACGGATGCCGTATGCGAAACTACGCCCCAGTGTTTACAAGTGTGGAGAAACAAAAGAGGACCGTTCCGACGCTGTTGTATGTCGAATGATACTAATTAATGTCTTTGTGTTAGTTTATTGTTTAAAATGGTCCATAAATGTGCGTTTCATATATGTAACACGTGACTTTTCGAGGTCACTACGTAATAACGTGTGGTCGCACTGGCGCATCACAGGAAGACGAGAAGTTGTGGTTTAAAAGTACATATTTTTTATTTTTCTTGCCAATAATGACAATTGTTTTGCTAAATAAGACCCTTATGCCTCATTTGGGATCTTTTGAGAGTCCTTTGAAATTGCAATTTTAAACTGCTTTAAAACTGTTAAGTATTGGGGTCCATTAAAGTCCATTAAAATTAGAAAAATCCTGGAATGTCTTCCTCAAAAACATAATTTTTTTCCCGACTGAACAAAGAAAGACATCAACATTTTGGATGACATAGTGGTGAGTAAATTATCTGGATTTTTTTTTAGAAAACTGACTAATCCTTTAACTTAAAAACATTTCGCACATATCTTAACATATGTAAGTGCCATTGTTTTGTCTCAGGATGCACATCAGTATCGTTTTATGTAAGGCATGTTTGTAAAAATAAATGTCCTAATATAACTAAGGCTTAGTCCTGGATTAATCTCAACCCTGTCCAGGAAATCACCCCTATCTGTGTTTAGGGCTTGAATTTTAAGAAATTTCTCTGAAGGAAATGTCAGGAAATGTTGTATATAAAGGGCTCGACAAAAACACCCATGTTTTGTTAGTGTGTGCGTGTCAACAAGTTTTGTTGGACACACACCACGCTGAGAAATGCAGAGCCTGTCTGTACAGCCCATGATTAAAGATTGCACCACATTACCAAATGTCCTCACACACACAACAAAAATCATATGAATAATCCAATTCTCAGAAAGAAAGATTTTAGGAATTGAAGAGAGGTGGATATAAGGCATACAATCTTTGACAATCTAATCAGTTATAGTGCTAAACAAGCTGAAACACAGGCCAACACTCAGGAAAACTTTCTTTTGCCTGAGGCCATGTAATAAAACACAAAAGAAATTCAGGGCTTTGGGACAAACTAAATAAAAGATGACAGGGAAAATACTTTGTTGTGTATGAAGGAAATTGTGCACCTGGTATATGTGGGCATATGTGGTGTTTGTGTGTATAAAGGAATGTCTTTGTATTCAGAAACTGGTAAAAGATCAAACACCACAACTACATCCCAAACAAGCGGATTCAAAAATCAACAAGCACACACTTTAAAGTCTCATACACATAACAGTCAACATATAATGAACCAATTTGACTTCCTAGTATAATGAACCTTATTTTCCCCCAAAAATCACTGAAGCAAGTGTTGAATGACAGGCAGGGACTCAATCTTCTGGTGAACTTGTTTACACAATGAAAATGTTATGCTTGTGCTTTTCTCTTTTTACACTAAAGGTATAAGAAGTGCAGGTTTATAGCCTTTTAAAGCCAAAATGGTAAATAAAATACTAAAATGCATAAGGTGTATTGGATATGGAGATGATGGAGAATAGAAGGGATGCTGGAACTGTATTTAAGAGATTTTGTTTAATGATTACCATTATTTGGGAGCTGTTATCTGCCTCGTCATCATCCAGGATTCCAGGTGAATCCTGAGGCTCAGGCTTTAAACTGTCTTGACTGGCTTTGTTGCTTTCCATTGGAGAAGGCTCCAAAAGAAGCCATCGCTTCCTCCTCAAAACCTCCACTGTGACATCATCCTCATGTGACCATCCCTGAAGAATTGAATAAGCAGCTCCTGCAGAAAAACATGACGACAAACAAATCTTTTATACAGGCTGAAACACAAACACATTATTGCATTGCACCATGCAAGATTTTATTTACGAAGACATTTTGACCGTTTCCTATAAAGTTGCATAATGTTTTATCTACAAAGCATCATATTATCTTATTACTGTAAGGGTTATAATGGTTATTGTATTGAACAATATTAAATGCAATCCAGCAACAAGCCTTTTTATCTCACTAGTGGCTTTCATTATTGAAACAGACAAGTATCATCCACACACTGCCATCAGCACAAGTACCCTAGGGCATTCTCTGTGTTTTATAATCACTGTTCTCTGTAGGAATAGTCCAGTAATAGTCAACAGACACACAGAATGAGCTCCTATGTGAGTCAAAGGTAAAAGGTGAAAAAAACACAAAAGGCGTTTTAACAGTGAGCGCACAGGCCCCAATTAAGTTTTATTTCTGGTATTGTTTTCCTCCATTGTTTTTCTAGATCAATCTTAATGTTTTCCTTTTGTAATCCATGCTGATCACACATGCAAAGAGCCTAATGGTTATGCAAATCAAGACATTTCATTAACAAAAACACACTGCATTGCATTTTCTCAATAGTCGAGAAATCAGGGTTTAATTAAACTTTTATTTGCTTTCTCAGCTCTTTTCACTAGCTCTGTTCATCTCATTGGTAATGAATAGGTGAGAGATCATGGGCGTGTGTCAAGACAACTAATCAGTCAAACTGAGTCACTTAAAGTACTTCATAACATAATGAGAAAGCAGGGGCAAAAGTACAATTTTTCAGAAAAAAAAAACGCAATTTAGAAGATAATGTTTTAGACAGAGATGTATTTTTGCTGTGGTTAATAACTCAGACGTGTGGTCTATCAACACCAGGTGGAATTTTGAAATAATGAAAAACGACTTTAGTATAATTTTACTTTGAACATAGGGAGCGCATTGTTACTTTTGACCCTGTAAGCAGGGATGAAAGTAACACACAGGTGGGTCAAAAGTAACACAACAGAACAACTTACATTTTTGTGTTACATTTGTTTTTAGTAAATAAACATGATTATGACCTTGTTTATATGTAACTGCAAACATATTTTGCTGTTTATCTTTGCAAAAAAATTATTTCAGTTTTATCAAATGTTTCAAGAGTAACCAACAGTACAAACTTAAATTGTTGTGAATAAAAAAAATTCAACAGTTTGAACACTATGAAAATTATATTAATTCAAATTAGAATAATAAAAAATTTCAACATATACAACAGTATTAGCAGCGGGACAAAAGTAACAATTGTTACTTTTGTCCTGACAGGATCTCCTGAAATTTAAACCCGTGTTACCAGTTTTAATTTTATTTTGAAAAACTCAATTGAAACTTTGGGATGTGTTAGAGCACCAAATAACCTGTAGATTAATCAGTACTGTAACACATGAAACGAAAAACACAACATGTTATAAAAAAAAATGGCCGCTTCAAGAATTTACTTATCATGGTTGAAAACACCTTTCTGGATCTACATGCGGAAAACGGTGAGTAAATAACGCGTTATTTGTCATGTCTGTCAAGGGTTTGTGTGTTAAAGATGCTGTTATAGTTTGGGATGCAAATGTTATCAGGGCTCTGAGAAAATCGCATTGTTACTTTCGCCCCGTGTTACTTTTGCCCCGGTTCTCCCCAACTTATTAAGCTTATAAACAGCTTTCTGGACCTACATGCGCAAAACGTTGACAAAATAATGCAATGTTTGTCAGTTCTGTCAAGGGTTGTGAGCTAAAGATGCTCTCATAGTTTGGAATGCATATGTAATCAGGGCTCGGAAAAAATCACTTTGTTACTTTTAAAGGGATAGTTTACCAAAAAAAGAAAATTCTGTCATCATTTACTCACTCTCAAACCCGCATGAATTTCTTTGTTCTGATGAACACAAAGGAAGATATTTTTGAGAAATTGTTCCATAGTAGGATAGGTGTTTTTCATAGCCATGAGTCGAGAACAATTGGAGAGAATGGAAAGAAAATTTTGTGACCGAAAATAGAGATATATACGATGCGGATTATCACGCGCATCTCATTAGTAAAGCCGTTTCCTTGATTAGTAGTAAACGCCATCACCTGCTTTCAGATGAAGCACCATTTACTACACAGGGATGTGCTTCCCAAAAGCATCGTTAGCTGACTATGGTCGTTGTTCTTATTGAACTTTATTGGTAACGACAGAACTTGAAACGCACCCCATAGCCGTAGTTCACTGACGAGCTAGGCCATATCGTGTTTATTATCTTAGGCCATTTGTCCACGATTATGAACGCAATATAACCTAGCTTGTAAGTGAACTACTTACAGCATAGTCTTTTCACAGTATTACATATTACATTATTTGAGTACAGCCATTTTTTACATTGAAGGAAAGAATGGAGCAGTGGAAGGATGTGTTTGTTTTTAGAGCTGATATGGTTTACTGTGCATATCTTTTTGTGTCATCTTTAATTTTTTTATTTGCTTGAATTGGGATATTGGCATATATATAACAGTGTTTAGACTACGCTGTTTTGAACACTATTTCATATTTCATTTCTGGAGAATGTACTGTACACACAAGGCATATGTGTATGCTAGTCAGAACTTCTCTTTATTCTCTGTCCATTCAGTTGCGTTAGTAATTCAGTTCACAGAGTTTGTTCTGTATATATAAAACATTATCATGCAGTGGTTGCTCCTGTATTTGCACTGTAGATACTCACTCTCTTTGTGTTTCCTTCTTCTGACACAAAATTTAATTAGCTCCTGTTCTTATACAACGCATATTCTGTGTAGGGAACTAAAACCCTTAACTTTAAGACAAAGTCATTTCAACTGAAAACTTTTTTTATCATATTGCAAATATATGCTCAAAAAATATTTCTGTAACAAATTTTCTACTCTGATCAATGAGGGGAACAGAGTGAATTTCAAGGGGACAGAGTTTCAGTTCAAAATGTAGAATATTTCCATCTTTCATCTACGTAATGCCTTCCAAACCTATAGAAATTTCACACATAAATATAATGGGATTTTCTGCATAGTTGGTTTAAAATAGAAAATACTTTATCTCCCCTACTGCAGACCCCTCAGTCAATCTTAGAGATTGTCGGTCTTAGTCTGTTAAAGTGGCAGTTGGCTCAAATTCATATTTCACTTTTATATTTACAGATTTGCATTCCAGTTCAATATTTGTGCCATACACAAACTGAGCAGACAATACTCTATTGGGATTTGCATATAAAACATTTGAACAAAAAGCCTTCCTAACTTTAAACCCTATTTCCAATACTCCTGTGATTTAATTTGCTCGGATAATCCCACACATTTCATTCTACATGTGAGTGTCTAGATGCAGATTAAAAGGAAAAATGTGAACTTGTAGAATGCATTATTTTTCCATGCCATCATGGTAATGTTCCTGGATGTGAGAAAAGTTTTTCAGGGACAAATCCTCCCGTGAAGCCCATTATACAGAACAGGTCAATGTGGAGTTAAAAAGGCGGCTGTCACTGACTTATATTGTTGCTGAGTAGAAATCAGTGTCTACTCATGACATGCTTTGAAAAGCCACCACAGCAGGGATGGGATCTCTCTTACGCTCTGTCTCTCTCTTTCTTTTCTTTGAAAGTAAATCCATTCCCACATTTCTTTTTCCTGCTCTGAGTAAAAGACTTTACAAGGTTAATGCATGCCAACCTATACAATAACTTTTACTGTTGATGCTGGAACAAAAACACTTATTACATTTTTCATCAGTATTTATTTAATATGCATATTAAGTATAAAATGGCAATCAATTAGAATTTTAATATATAAAAAAGGCCAAGTAAGAACTTTGTGAACAGTAGCTGAGTAATAATCATTGACTCAGACTGAGATAGGAATTGATTTACAAAGAGATAAATCAATCTGTCAACTACTGTACTACTTAACAGCTAACAATGTTTGTGATTTACTGCATTTTACATTAAGTACAACTGAGACATCTTTAAACTCTCGACTTACAAGTAACAAGCTAAAGGAATGTGAAATTTGTCTAATGCTCTTTGGAGAACTTAAATACCCTTTGAACTCATTAATTTATTGTGACAAGTAGCATGTATTATCATGCAGCCGTAGATAACATTAACCATTTAAGTGTACAGATACCAATATTTCAAATAGAGGTAGAAATGTGAGATAGAACAGAGATAGAAATGTGAATTTTTCTCTATAAAATGTCTAAAAGCATCAAAATGAGTGATACATTATTCTTAACTCTTAACTACTGGGAGATATGAAAAGGAAAAAGACCTAGCCAAGGTCCTACCCAAGAGGAATTTATCTTTAGTTACTTCCCTGGAACAACAGAAAAACATAACAGAGCAATAAAGTAATAAGAAGTAAAAACATTTTAAAAGCAAGCGTGTGTGCATGTGAGTGAGATACGGAAGAGGTTACAAAGTTCATAACCATTTTATAGGCCACTTAAAGGTCAAAACCATTTACACAGCGTACAGTCCAGATTACTAAATACTAAAGTCTAGTGGAGTTTGGTTGATTCTCTCTCTCTCTCTCTCTCTCTCTCTCTTTCTCTCTCTCTCTCTCTCTCTCTTTCTCTATGCAGTATATAAGGCAGACACATGTGTGTAATTACAGAGGAGGTTAAACATGCTATACAACTTAATATATACAAACACCTGTGCTCATCAGAATTGCAGCCACTTACCAATTGTCAATTATTTGCACACATTACATTCAAGTGAATGCAGCATACATATCAGGGAATTTATTGAAATGAAATGCTCTTCTTGCTACTTTCTGTCAGGATGAATGATTGAGTGATGTGTTTATTTGTGAGACAGAAAGAATAGCAGCGTTTCTGAATGGGCAGTGTGTTTATATTATACGGTCTGTGGCTGACAGTAATGACAGAACACAGATGACTGGCTTTGCCCCAGGGTGATATAAGGTTTTCCTTTACTAACCATTCACACACAGAGAGGTATACTTAATCCAGCTAAACACTGGGCTGCAAACCGATTCTCAAACCACACACACAGCTTAGCCCAAAACGTTGAGCACATGCTATGACAGACAGGATGAGGAACCAAAGATAAAAGTTTAAACTCAAGCTTTCCTCGCATGTACTGACAATTCTGTTACTGACTGATTTCATACAGTTCGTAACTTGATGCTATTGCTAAATGAAACACGCTTGCACACCAATGTTTAGTTCATTTTTCTATGTGCTTCCTTGCTATAATAAAAACAGACATGTGAATATGCTATAAAATGCTGAAATCCATGTGAAAAAGAAGTACACTTCCAAAATGTACTTAAAGTGCTCTATTTTCGTACTTAACTCTTTCCCCGCCATTGAGGAGATAACTCAAACACACTTTCCAATGACGAGAAATTCCGGCTTTCCGCAATACCGCTATTATACACTTCGCAACCTATACAACCCGGAAGTAACGCCTCACGTTGAAAGAGAAAGAACTCTCTGTATGTTTTAAAGATCACTCTGAATCTGATCTCTATAAAAAGTCCTTCACAAAAATTGAATTATCTCAGCTTTTTGCTTAAAATTGGGTATTTTTAAAGAAACCTTTACCCATAGGTATATATGAAATTATTTTAAATTTTTTTTCGCTGAAATAGATTTATAAGTCTAATGAATAATTATTTATTAATAAGCATATGTATTACCTTTTTATTTCAGTATAATAGTTACATATCTAAATGTTTTTTTTAAATAGCTAATAAAAACAGTATCTATGGAAATTATTTACCTCAAGAAATATCATTACCGCGGCATTCAGCAGTAGAATTGCATATCGTATATTTTATCAATATTGTGCAGCCCTAACCTAATATAGTATAAAATCTTCTTTAGTATTTCTTTAACATAATCTAAGTGTACTCATCTGTGGCATTTTGAGACATCATGAACTAAATGATAGTTCACATATGAACTAAAATGTGCTTAAAGGTGACACAGAATGATTGAACGGGGTATTTATCCTTGGTCTGTGATGTGACATGTAGACAAAAAAATTTTTGTTTGAGTCTGTAATGCCTTAGGAGCTTCCTAAAAACCTCTCTCCGATAGCTCTATTAGGGTGGGGGATTTTAAACAAGTGGTTTTGCACCTATTTGGCTCCCCCTACTGGCTTAACTTGCAATCTCATTACTGATTGGCTGACTTTGCTGCCACTCAAAAAATTTAGCCAATTATTTTAAAGTGGAGGGGCAGTGAGATGCCTGTGATGTCATAAGAATCAGTTTTTCAAATTGGGCCGTTTTCTGGCTGACATTTCTAAAAGAGGAATTTCTATGAGATAGAGATGTTTAGCATGTTAAGCACTTTTTGTATGTTAGTGAATGTGGGTAGACTACCATTATTCAACAAAGACAAGGTAAAAATGGTTTTTCATTCTCTGTCCCCTTTAACATACACTATAAAAAGTAAAAAGTTGGCTCAACTTAATATTACTTCAATTGGTAACACTTAAAAATTTATTTTTCAACTTTAGTTTCACTTTAGGAGAAAAAATTAAGGTTAAAAAAACACGATAATTTTTCAGCATCCGAGTTACTGTGTGTTATTAGTTTTGAGCGGTTGTTATCTGGGAAATGTCGCACTTAAGTCATGTAATAAATGTGTTTAACCTTTGCTCAATAGCTTCTAATAAGTAATGCCCTCCTCACCATTTCCACCATCATCCATTTCCAGCTCTCTCCCCTATGTCATTTTCTTACATTGCTATTACCACTGAGCCGACACACATCCAGCTAATTAAAAGCGATACTTAGTGGGAGGTGACATTAGATAATTAAAGGATCTAAACTAAACACATTTATTATGTGTCTATGTGTGCAGAGGGATGCACACACAGGATGTCTAAGAGATGATAAATGCTACCTTCACAGGCTAGGGGGTAGGAAGATAACTGCCTAAGCTATCCTACAATCCTATGTATATGGTTAAAAAAAAAAGAAAGCAGCCAAATGCTCAATGAGGAATAGTCAGTCTTCCTCACAAGGACAAATATGGTCTAAATGTAGCATAAAGTGCTTAGACATGCTGATTAAGTCATTTGTCATAACCATACCATTTGCAGGAACAGGCTATTGAGAAATGTTGAAGATATGAGTGCTGAGTGGACACATATTTTATATCAGTCGATCCTCTCCACATATAAAAGCTTTGCTGCAATTAACTAAATTAGTGCAGAGTATAAAGTAGGCATGGGCCGATTACCGGTTTCAAGGTATACCGAGGTTTAAAACAGTCAAGGTTTCAAAACCACTAAAATGTTCTGTGATACCGTCTCCAAGGTATGAGCTGTGTTTATACAAAATTCATTAAATCATGAAGTCATGTGATTGATTTGATGTTTACATTTAATATATATTACGAAAATATTATATATGTTTTGAAAGCATATTATAATTTAAAGGCTTTATTGTACCTGGCATTTGAAAATAACACATTTTAGTGTTGCAATGGCAATACCGCAACACCGTGAAACCGTGGTATTTTTGCTAAAGGTTATCATACCGCCAGAATCTTATACCGGCCCATGCCTAGTATAAAGGCATGTTTATCTCACATACTGTGCATGCACACACGCTTCTCAATTCCTGGAAGCAAATTCATGGCACAAAGACATAAATCTTTCTCAGTGTTGACGTTTAAGATGTGATTTGAGCTACACACAAAAAAATACAAACATACTGAAGAGTGGACTTTTTTATTCACATCATATTCAGTTTGTGTTTAGCTTTGGGTGTCTCCCATACATAACAGAAAAAGGCAGCGGATAATCCAGAAGAATGGTCAAATTTCTCAAAAACAAAGTTTAGTCATACAAAATGTGTTTAACATGTGATCATTTAGTCATAGTCTGTAGCCTTATAATTGATTATTTACTGAGCAGCCCTTATTATGGTGATGCGTTCCAGGGCTGTGCGCGCGTGTAAGATTTAGTACCGGGTACTTGAGGTCCTTGAGGTACAAAGCACTGGTGGCCTTGTCTTGCACCATTAATCAAACACACACACAACTTTACGAACCAATGTGAGTAGGAGACACCCATCCAAAAACATCTTCACAAAATGATATATTTCAGTTACCTGTGTGTACTTGGGATAAAAAAATAATTTAGATGGAAGACAACACCACATGAAATTAGACTGATAACCGATGATAGACACATATTGTCATAATGCCAAAAATTTAACTCTTGCTTTCCATCAGCACATAATATTGAGTAATTGATGACAGGAGAATATACATGAAATATTTCCTTTTAATGCCACATTAGCCTACTGTCTGCAGTAAAGGTTATCTCAGGTAAACACAAGAACAGCTTGAAAGTTCATTATACCATTGCTATTCAATTCTAAATTCAATCACAGTGTGCCCACCCACAGTTTCCCTTTATAGTATCCTTTCTAATCTCACTACAATGGAAATCACAGAGGGAATGAATGCTCCTCCATTTTTAAAAAGGTGCTTAAAGAGTTCCTGGATGACAAATGGATCTAATTAGAGCCTTTACCATTTACAGGGGCTAAACGGGTTATTGACATATCAAAGTTATTTCTGAGTTATTTCGCTTCTAATACCCTGTACACATGGTTTTAAGATGCATTATGGTCGATCGAATCACAAGTGGACGACGCTAAATTTGGGCGTAAACGGGGTGTGAATCATTTTGAGCTCATCTACTTTCAATCACATAGTCGAAAACACATTTGACCGGATTACAACGCTCACGAAAGTGTTCAAGCAACCACAAAAGACCACCTACTCTCTGCCCATTGACCTAATGTGTAATTTTCAAGCACAATGTTTTCCATCAGTCCTTTCTTCTAGTGCAAACCCACATTGTATAAAATCATCTTTAGGCTGTCATTGATAAATCTTAAGCAGTTGTTCTCCGACTTATTCATTTTTCCTTTAATTCAAATGATTTTACCTTTGTTATTCTGTTTACATTGTTGAGAGCAGAATGTTCTGAATAATGTTTTCTTTCAGTATTACCCTAAACATTATACTGCCATCAAGCATCATACAGCAAAAACAAGTAAAATATACCTCTCTAATGTTATTCTTATTTGTGTTACTAACAGGGACAGCGCGTGTTATATAAAACATCCTTAATATAAAGAATAGATGTAAACAGGCAGGCGTATGATCATATCCTGTTTTTAAAGAGAGCCCAAGAGTTGAAGACCTATCCACTTTCATGCACACACGTATAAATACACTCACACACATCCATGAGCCAGTGAAAGAAAGATGTGCTTCATTTATCTCCCTTAAGGGCCTTTAACTAGGTCAAATAGTGTTCATAGTGCAGTTAAGTGTTTGTATTCAGAGTGTGCGTACAAAATTTGACTAAACGGTACAAAATTAGATTAAACAGCAAGGGGAGTTAAAGGAACAATTCGATAACCTTTCGGGAAAGGAGAACACAAAGTTTGTTCCAGAAAGTGACATTAATGCATCAACAAAATTTTCCAAGAAATCAATGTTCAAAATAAAAAACACAGCGGGATGGAAGAACTCCTCTATGTCCTGTGAGCCTAATGTTTTGGAACAGGCTTGATAACGCCTACTTGAAAAGTGCTGGCTTTAAACAAAAATACATCAAACTTTTTACATGTTTTTTTCTAACTACACTAGCAAAATGACTATTTTTGTACTTTCTGTATTTCTGTTATAGCACTCAACTCAACGTTCTGTAAATATATTAATTATTTCACAAGTTCGCATTAACATGTAACCAATGAGATGAAGCATATTTGGGGTGCTGTCCGAGGAAATGGCTCCGCACTTGGAATTTTAGCCCGAACCCAGAGTACTCCTTCCTCTTAAACTGGGAAAGATGAAACTAGCTGAGAATGAGGTGATAGGGTGGAGGAGGGTTGCTGCAAAAAACTGTCACGGGACAGAGAAAGCATCTCTTCACGCTGATTGGTTAGATTACATGACCATACTCCTCCCGAACTTAGTTAAATAAACTTCATTTAAAGTCCCTGTAAAGTCAGATATTAAATGAGTTTGTCACACCACAGAAAAATATGTTATTAACCACCACATCAAATTTAAATGATGGAAAAAACAGCAAGCAATTAAAATAAGTTATCAAAATCTTGGAAAAATAAGCAGGATTTTCTGCTCAGAAAACCTGGGGGCGTATCCCCTGTCAGCGCCGAAACCATGCCCACTCATGGGAAAGCTGACGTCTCTCTCAACTTTCAAATACCGCTGAAACCTAAATCAATGCTCGCGATTGTGTTAGGGGCGGTGGCTCAAGTGTGTCATCATGGCACCGTTTTAGGCCCGCCTAAAAATCCTAAATTCGGCAATGATGAAAAACTGTTTATTGATCTAACTCTGCAATTCAGTACAACATAATTTACATTCTGTTTGCCATGTTTCAGCAATTAACACAGTCTCACCCCATTTCGTCAATATTTGACGACACTTGACCATTCGTCAATATGTGACGCGGAGGGTATACCTTTCGCGTCATTTTTTGACGAACTGGGGACTTCAATACTATTACATCCGTTGCATTCTCTTCTCCTATTTTCTTACCAATTTCGCGTCGGTTTAGGGTTAGATTACGCAAAATTAAACCGTGTACGCGAAATTAAACAGTGTACGCGAAATTAAACAGTTGTCACCTGGCGTTGGGGTTAGAAACAGTTGTCACCTAGCGTTGGGGTTAGAGTTAGGTTTGGGTAGGGATGTCATTATGTAAATCTAACCCTAAACCGACGCGAAATTGGTAAGAAAATAGGAGAAGAGAATGCAACGGACGTAATAGTATTGAAGTCCCCAGTTCGTCAAAAAATGACGCGAAAGGTATACCCTCCGCGTCACATATTGACGAATGGTCAAGTGTCGTCAAATATTGACGAAATGGGGTGAGACTGGGTTGCAGCAATACACTTATTACTGTATGTGTTTGGAAACAATTTTCAAGATGAACCTTACAGGGACTTTAATAAACTATTGCTGGGCTGGTTCATACAGTATTGAGTATATAGGGGTGGTTTCCCTAGACTAGTCACTAGAACACGGCACGCCCACATTTTGGGAATTTAGCTTATTCACCGTATCCCCTCAGAGTTAGATATACATACCTTTCTCATCTCTGTACGTGCTGTAACTCTGTCTGTCGCAGCCCCCGCTAGCTTAGCTTAGCACAAAGACTGGAAGTGAATGGCTCCAGCTAGCATACTGCTCCCATTAAGTGACAAAAATAACGAGAACATTTTCCTATTTATGTGTTGTGATTTTTATAGTCACACCGTGTACAAATAACCGTATATATACTGGGAACTATAAACAGAATCTGCAATAACAAAACAGATGATAAACATAAGCTATACACTAAACGTTATTTTGTTTTAACAATGATTTCCAGAGAACAAGCATATTCTGCTCATAGCATTTCAAATGGTTTTTTTTTTCTTTGCCTTGGATGCTGTGCTTAATTCTTGTAAGAAACTCAAAGAGCTCACATAACACATAACTGCCCAGAACTGCACTCTCATAACCAGGTCCTAATAAATTCTCCCCTCATCTGAGTTTATAAGTGTGGGTAAAACTTAAGCCTTTCAGTGCTCCTTTAACAGATTATTTATTCCCTTAAAATTAATGTCAATGTTAATGCTAATTACAAATACAAATATATGCATACAAACAACACATAAACAGCAATGAAATTAACCAATGTTAAACAACAATGTACTGTTTGTTGCAATTTTACACAACCACGAATACAATTTAAGCAACACTGCTGTGCTATCTGTATATGTATCTATCTACATTTGCCGCTCACCAGAGTTGTATATACTGGAGAGAACTGGCACTGAGGAAATAAAAACACACAAAAAATGTGCTTTTGGCTTGGCAATCTTAACATCTGCAGTTATACTCTTCTACATAATAATAAAAAACGGCCTCTGCACCAGCTGTTTGCTGAACACATACAAAGACCAACATAATTTTACGTCCCCCCCTCGTCACTGTCAGCGAATATTCACTAATCTCTTCTGTCACCGAAGACTTTTAAAGACTCATCGCATAATGCATGACAAACATATCGGCCCAGTAGCATGTCTAGCAAGTTTTCTGCTTTTATTACTCTTGGTGTTGACTGTTTTATCTGTCTTGCTTTGAGACGTCTTTGTTTTACTCCTGGGAAAACAGCTTGATGTGTCAATGAGATACTGGAGTTTTTCAATTCAATTTAATCAGGTCAAACCCAAATCTACTTGATCAATGTGTATGAGGTCAATGCAAAATGAAAACTGAATTTATAGCAGCCTGAGTATCAGCTATATTTATGAGTGTAAAAACCCATTCTCTTGGCAATGCTTACCTCAGCTGTACCTTGGTAGTAACACAAACTTGAGTTAGAGGGACATTGGTTTTCTCAAACACACTTAAAACAATATAAATCACATTAGAACAGCTTAACTGCCAAGATCGATAGAACAGTTTGGCCCAGTGACTGAACACCATCACCTCAGCCAATAATTAATACAGCCAACACAGCCAGACTAGACTGTACCTGTAAAGTCCAATTTATAGTCGTGCATAAGGTCTACACCATAGGTTATTCGTAACCTCCGCGTAGCTCTGCATAGTCTGACGTGCACCTTGCCAAATTTTTAATAGCGCTTCAGTTCTACGCGGACCGCAAACGTTGTGATTGGTCCACTAGAACCCCTCCTGTCAGGTCTGCATGTGTGTTTGCACGTCGACGTGGATTACGATGCAAATGTATAAATGAAAACCAACGCGCAACCTACGCCATTGTGGCTACCCATAGGACAACTATAACGAACCCTTTAGGAAGTGTGAACCAACCCATTCTCATCAAGTACTTATAAATAGCACGCAATGCGAAAAGTCATGCAATACGCCAGTCCTTCCCGCTCACTTAATACAGCACACCTTTTTGATTCGTTTTAATATATAGGTTTCTCCATATTTTTGTCTATTTTGAAACCATGGTCGCTTGAAGTTAGGATTAGAATTGGGGTTTGGGTTAGGATGTCATTTTATGTAACAAAAAGTTGTTCTAACCTCAAGCGATAATAGTAAAAAAGAGAAAGAGAAACCAATTATTTTCTATCTACAGCTGCATTCAGAATGGCAGCGACTGGCAGTAGCAGAGAGACGCATTCTCATTGATTTCAATGGAGGCTTGGCAACTCGCCGACACGAGCAACAGTGACCATTGGCGACTAGATGGGATCCAGACGACTACATTGAGAAATGTTTAACTTTATGCAAATTATGAGCGACTTTCGGCAACGACTACCAATGAGAACGAACCAGTGGAGTCACATCATCCGTCTCTCGTCAGTTACTGGAGTGGACAGTACTCGTTTGTTTATGACAACCATAATTTAAAAAAACGCCTCTTTTGAAATAGACGAGCGACACACAGCGCTTATAATGTGAAAGTACCTTGCCACAGTGGCCATTTCTAAAGCAGGACATTTCAAAAAGCTTTGCTTTTGTTCATTTTTGTGTGCTTTCTTAAGAGATATGTTTATGGTCAGGGTCTAGGACAGAGGTGACAAGGTCTGTCAGGACGCGTGCAAAATGAAGACGGACCGCGGCATCTTGCGCACACAGGTGCCGGTCTGTGCAACTGTGCAACCATACTCAAGCACAGACACATATGCAGTACAAATGATTTATCATACAAATGATTACTTTACCAGACCATCAAGGCAGCAATAATTTGCGTCATTTACAGGCTATTCACAAATTCTTAAAGGTGACATAGAATGATTGAACGGAGTATTTATCCTTGTTCTGTGATGTGACATGTAGACAAATTTTTTTTTGTTTGGGTCTGTAATGCCTTAGAAGCTTCCTAAAAACCTCTCTCAGATAGCTCTATTAGGGTGGGGGATTTTAAACAAGCGGTTTTGCGCCTATTTGGCTCCCCCTACTGGCTTAACTTGCAATCTCATTACTGATTGGCTGACTTTGCTGCCACTCAAAAAATGTAGCCAATTATTTTAAAGTGGAGGGGCAGTTAGATGCCTGTGATGTCATAAGCATCAGTTTTTCAGATTGGGCCGTTTTCTGGCTGACATTTCTAAAAAAGGAATTTCTATGAGACTGAGATGTTTAGCATGTCTAGCACTTTTTGTATGTTTGTGAATGTGGGTAGACTACCATTATTCAACAAAGACAAGGTAAAAATGGTTTTTCATTCTCTGTCCCCTTTAATGTTTAAAATCTTAATGGCTTCTGCAAATATAAACTGTATTTCTGAATGACCTGAGGACGTGATTAAGTGGATTTCATGTAAAAGTATTTGATGAACAACGGGCGTGTGGAGAGTATCATCTCATTTTTGACAGAGATGGCGTTTAGTGGCTTTTGCATGTGAACTCTTCATATACGGACATACGTTCACAGGAAGAATACATTGGACCTCGTGAGATAGTGTGTACTAGAATGAGGAAACAATTCATTCTGCTTAAATTGTTTAAATACAATACTTAGATATATTTACAATATATTAAAATGTATCAGTAGACTACGTTCACAGGTAACAAGGTTAAGAGGAGTTTATTCAAGAAATAAACAATTTCACCAAGTATAGAGCGTTTATGCCTTACAGCTCTGCAAATAGTGTAAGTGTGTTTGTCGTCTTGTGTTTTGCTGAATTGAACGTTCCTGATCCTACACTCATCCACCCACAACCCATGCATAAAGTCCCTTCACACACACATTTGAAGTTGCAGAAACACAAAGCTTTATTGTTAAGTGTGAGTTAGTCAGAGCCCACACAGTCCTGTCAAGGCTTGCAGGCACCTGAAAAAACCATCATGCTAAACATGATTCTTTGTGTTTACTAAAACTATTCAGAAAAATTACAGCACCTTAAAACATTTCAGGGCCAGAAGGCAAACACATTTGTAAACAGACACTTTAATGCGAGTGCAAAAACCAAAAGATATACTTAACGCTGTGTAGGTTATGAGCCAAAGCCATCACTGAAGGAAACTGCTTTAACAAAACTGTAATAACAAAACAGCTGATAATGATAGCTATAGTGTATCTTTGGCATCTAGCTAATGTCGTTGTTGTGGTTAGGAAACTTAAAAATGTATCGATGAAATGAAGAATGAGTACAGTGTGTACCTAAGAGGTTTGGAATGTAGTTTATCAGTATCAACATGAGTGTCAAGCAAAAAGGAATTTAGAGGTGCATGATAAACCTAAAAAAAACAAGACCCAAACCAAAAAACACAAGCACACATGACATTCCGGCTTAAGTAAGAGAATTGGAAAACATACTGTAAGTATAAAAGGAGACAAAGAGTTCTCCGAAGAGGAAGCATTCTGCTGCCTAAATGTCCCTTGCTGAGTGTTAAAGTGCTTGTGGGTTCGCGTGAAGGAACTAAAACTTTAATTCTTCTCCGGCCAACCTTGGCTAACCCCCCATGGTGTCACTCACACACAACTCCTGAGCTTTCGCTTTGGGTTGTACCACGCACACAAATCCTCAGAGACAAGTTTACAACTTCTTGCTATTCCAATCTTTCTCCCTCATCACCCGATTCATCTCATTCACACTAGAGGCTCTGTTCGAAAGTCAGAAGATGCTCTGCATTCAGTGCTTACGTTTGGGTCAATGCACATGAACAGGTGCAAGAAATCCTTTTAGGTGTGCTGAGAGCAGATTACAGCCGCTAACCAGGCTCTGTTTTGAAGGGGGAAAGCATCTGGTCCACACTTGCAACAACTTTTAGAGTGTAAATGAACAACGGAAGTTAATAGCATACTAATCTGCTGTTAGCTAGTCATGTTTGAGAATAGTGTGTCGAATATGTTTGCGGATGAATAACAAAACTTGCGGTTGTGAGTAATTAACTTTTGTCGATGAGTAATTAGCTAAGCTATAAGGAAAAAGACTCATACTGGGTACCATTATTGAAGCCCTGGAGAGAAAGAAATGGAAAAAGAACTGCAGGATTTGAAAACAAAAGCACAGCTGGAGACTTAAAATGCATTGTAAGGATGTGAAACACACAAGACCCTCAGAGCACAAAAGACACCTACCGGAAACCTCTGTGACTTTCACTAAAGCATAGCTCTCTTTCTCCTCCCTTGCCTCTTTTCACAGCTGCCTTCACCAAAGGCATGCAGTGCACTTTTAAAATGCGATTTGGTCTTATAAAGTCTCAGGCGCAGCATTATCTTGTTTCTTTTGTAGCAATAGTAATTGAACAACATCAAACTATTTAGAGTGTAACTATTTATTTATAAGAGATAGATATTTAGTCATGATAAAAAAATGATTGGTTGGCTGGTTATTTTCACCTGCATCTGACTCTACATCAGTGGTTCCCAAAATGGGGTCCGGGCCCCCTTAGGGGGCGCCAGATTTCACTTGGGCGCAATATGCTTTGAGCTCAAATAAAGATACATTAATTGATCAACTAATAATTGTATTATTTAAAGTTTTTTTTTTAAATAATATGCTTACAATGCCAATGCCAAGTTAGTTAAAATATTCTCTTGTGTAAAATAATAATTTTTTTTCACTACATCTAAATGTGCTTGTTAAAATAACAGCAAAATCAACTGGAAAGATGTAAAGGTTTGGGGGGTGCTCGGATTGTTGTATAGGAAAAAGGTTGGACCACTGTTGTACATTATAATGCTGATTATAAGTCTGTTTACCAAATAAGTAAATCAATAGAAAGAAATGCGGGTGATTCTCACGAAATCCAGACTTAGAAGGTGTCCAGCCTCAGATTTTTTTAAAAAGCCATGCATTGAAGCCAATTTTTTGCACATCTAAGATTAAAGTCTGAACTTACTCTAACCATTATTTTTAGAGGATTTAAAAAATATTTCCTATAAAATTATTTACATTATATATATTAAATATATGCATTTACAAACTCATGTAAAAGTTGTCTAGGTACTATGACAAACAAAATTTCAACTTTTATCTGGAGAGAAAAAATAAGAACTGCTTACCTAGTAGCCATCTTGTCATAGTCAATTATGTCCCTTCCAACTATTTTTTTTTTGTGAAAATGTTAGTTCATTGAGGGCTTAAACAATGATTGAAAATTGTTGCAGAGGATGAGAAAATTTTTCTTGGACACATTTATATTCCTTCCTTATTATTGTCTCTACATTTACCAATGATCACCAAATACCACATGTTTCTTTACTGTAAATGTTTATAACATGCACTGAAGCGTTTTATTTTTTTGATTTTTTAATTATAAATATTTCCAAAGAACCCAAATCCAGTCATGGACAGGTTGCGGTAATGAAAAATTTCCCCTTAAATGTGGAAAAAAACAACAAAATTGCTTTGTACGATGTCATTTGAAATCATGTGCAAAATAGTACGTAAAGAGAGGTTTGTAACTGTATGCTTCTGTTTTGAAACTCTTCCTTTGCATTTACTTTTTTAACCAAAATATTTCATGACACCTCATTTCGTGAGAATCACCCATATATGAGGGGCTCAAATAAAAAAGACACTAATTAACAAAAAAAAATTAAAATTACATTAACAGAATGCTCTCGGCACGTATTTTATGCTTATGAAAATACTTTTGCTTCAGATTTGCTGCCAAGGCCATTTAGAAATACTGGTTTGTTGGCAGAATCTGTTAAACGACAGGGTGATTTTTATGTACTTAGAGGGTTTTGCAGCAAAAGAATTGGTAAATAACAAAAAATTTGTAAAACCCAAAGAAATTACTAAAGCAACATTTTTGAAAATAAATCATTTCAAGACTAATAACCTTTTCATTGCAATTAAAGTGGAATTCTTGAACCTAAACCCAAAAATGGTCATTTACAAGAACACATGTCAGATGCACTTAAAGGGTTTGGCATCTGAACTCTTCATACATATTTATGAATTGTGTGATAAAAGAGCAAAGTGGAACTAGCAAAGCACAAGACAATGGTCAGACACAGTTTTTTTATTTGACTATTTTGCAGATTGCCACAATTAACCAATCCCAATTAAGAATTAAAAAACTGAGTAATAATGTCTTATATTATTATTATGAATCAGTGGACGGTATTTGGGAACAACAGACATGCATACCCAGCAAAAAAGACCCCCACTCCCCTTTTCTTCATAGCTCTATTCATGCTTCCTCAGAAACTCATTCAGGGAACAGATAAAGGCTGACTCAAGCCATCCATTCACTTATCTGCCATGCCATAAGATGTGAAGGCCAATTGCAGAGTCATTGTGGAAGGGACTCCAGGTTAAAATTCAAAGCAATTCATATATTCCCTTTCCTATTTCTATTTTCTCCCTCATTTCCTAATTTCTAAGTCTCTGAGTCAGAGCTAATTTACTGCGAATGTTAGATCACGGTGTCCATCACTTTCTCTGCCTCTCTCTTGCTATTTTCCCCGAGTCTTTCTACAGATGGTTTAAGGATTTTTTTTCTCCACAGCAGACAGTCACTTGAGAGACATGAAGGTCAATGGAGGTTCCATTGACTGCCACTGCAGCACTTGTTTTTATGTGTGTATGGGAGGCTGCTGATCCTGGCATTATGATGGATGATGAACTCACAACCAGGCTGTGTAGTAGAAACAGGGTTGTGCATCAGTGATATGGTCAGTAAATTTGATATCTACTGTACCTGATGCCATGGGACCTCATTCTGTCACACACAGTGTGTGTGTGTCTGTGTGTGTGTAGGTTTGACTACCATATTTTTGTAATTGTTCCCACAAAACAGTGAAAGCAGTCAAAAATGCAACTGCATAGACATCTAGGTGGTCCTCACTAATAAAAATCATATTTTGTTAAAATCATATTTTTTAATAATTCCAATAAGTGTAGGATTTAGGGGATAGGCAATATCACAAGTTTGCCCTGTTGTGAGAGTTGTCTTCAGTAATATAGTTATAGTATATCTCGTGCTAAAGCTCAGGAATATGTGATGGTAAAACACACAATAATGTGAAGTCGATCTCACCTTCTCAATTGCACGTATTGGTCACACCTTCAGCCTCAAACAGTCTCAGCGTGAGAATGAAGCTGTAGTCTTGTTAGGCAAAAGATTTACAGAAATAAAGAGAGAGATGGAACAAAGGTTGTACAACTCTAATGACGTCCAGATGGAGAAACCACAACTATCTGTAACTGAAGCTCAACTCCAATACTAAATACTTAGTATGAAACAATTATCAATAGAAACATTTCTGTTGGTTTTATACTCGTATTTAAAGGACTTTTAACTGTTGCAGTGAAAAAATACCAGGCCACCTAATGAAACATATCATGTTGCTCTCTTTAGGTACTGCACAGTGTGAATGATCAGGTCCAGTCTTCTCTCTACTCTGTGCTCTGCCAAAAAACAGCGATCATGATTTTAAAGGACAACACCCCAAACTGTTTTCCCACCACCATCTGGAAGTCTTAGCAAGGACCACAAAACTGACAAACAGCTTCTTCCCTATCCAAGTTCCTCAACAGCTGTGCCTGACCCTTCTGTGCAACAAACCATCCAACCCAATCCAACTCACCTACATACAATCCTTGCAAACCTATGATGCACACATTGCATGTTGTTTCAATGCACCTTAACCGAAGAGCATGACTTCATGTCTTAAACCAATAGTAAGTAAGCCAAAGAGAACTGTGATGAGGAATTTTTCTACACTGAAGGGATATTACACTGAAATGAATCAGACTCATCTGGGGCAACACAAACCCCTCTGGCTTTACATTTATTTATTTAGCAGATGGTTTTATCCAAAGCGAATTACCTTTTTTATATTAAGGGCTTTGCAGTTAAAGGCTCTCTAAGCGAATCTGCGAGACGTTAGTTATTGTTGACGTTTGAACTGTTTTCAAACAGACAGAGCGTAGCTAACTCCTCCCCCTCCCCCTCCCTTCCGTGCTTTCATGAACGCGCCCAACCCCCACCCCCAAATCCTTCTTGTCGTTTATTGGCTGGAATACTTTGTTTTGTTTTGTGCTGCTAGGTTTGGCCATTTGTTGATATTGCCGTTTGTGAAGCCTGGGCTGTCTACAGAGATCGCGTTTTTTTTACAGTTTGATCAGCGGACAGGCAGCAAGCAGATAGTGAGGAGATGTTTCCGGTATGTAACAAAAAATGTTTTATGGTCTAAAACGCTTCAATTCGCTTAGAGCACCTTTAATGTACATTCATTTTGCTAAATATTATCAAGAGATACATAGTTTGTGCTACATACAGTACAGCACCATTGTTAGTATACAATTGCCAATTCTATTCACTACTTTATTAAGATGATTTTGAAAGCAGAGATACAGGAAGTGGTCACAACTTCATGTCTGGCAAAAACTGTGGACCATGCTTTTGTTGACACTTTACTTTTTATTGAGAAGAGGGCAAATATATATACAAGAAGTCAGCAATATGATGAAATTTTGGTTTCTAAATACCAGTGTCAATTCCTTTATCTGTCACGTTATGGATTTTTTAAAGAACTTTCCCATCATTGAGCGAACAGGCTAACCTATGCAACCTTAAGTGTGTTAGGATACATGTGATGTTTCTGTACTTGCTGATTATGGAAAAAAAATGGAACAAATTTGCTTGCGGATGCAATGAATTACCATCCATATTGCAGTATCATATGTACCTCTAATCTGCCAGTATAAGCTCCAACCTATATAACCTCACTTGTTTTGTCAAAATTATCAAGAACCTAGTAGCACTGGTTTTTCAGTAAAGAGAGAAACACACCCAACTCTTTGTTCCTCTTAATAAAGTCTTTTCTGACACAGCACTGCAGATGCCAAGCACACTCTATAAATAATGTTTTATCTGGGCCATGAGCAGAGTCAGTGGCAGTCACTTTATGTATACAAGAGATGCACATCTCAATAAAGATCCATAAAAATCTCTCTTTAGGAAGAAATAAAGTTACCTCACTCTTCTAAGCTGTGACCAGGTCTGATCTATAGATTCTCAGTGCAATGATAAACAGATACATACTGTAGCAGGCACATACCTCATACTGCTGCCAAAACATGTCAAGGTATAACGAATGAATATTCCAAGGCCAAAGCCACCATAAAGCAGTGGGGTGGCCTACAGGGGCTGCTTTGGTCCCAATGCACTGATAAAATATCGAAAATCGACATTACTCAGACTTCTCACTCTGTAATAAGAATTAAATTAAAAACAGAATTTAATATTTGCAACTACTAAAGATTTCCACACGGTCATGTATTATTTCAAAGTGCTGCCTGTTATTACAATTCATAAAATGACAGGAAGATGAGACATTTCAAAAATTAACTTTACGAAGAATAAGATGTCGACACAGGTGCCTTATGCATGCAGCAGCATGTTGCTTTATTCACACATTCAAGATGATTCAACCTAAATATATGTTTTTAAAAACCGTCATGCTCACTAATGCAAAACAAATGTTTTTGGTAAAATGTTGAGTGAAATTAAAAGTAGAAAAGGAGTTACAGGGAAAGAGGTGACAAAGACAGACTGGATACTAAACCATGCTGACCCTTTGGATGAACTAAGACCTATGGGGCCCCAACATTCTCACCATCTCTCATTTTCTTACCCAAACTCTGAATGCCTCTGTGAACAGTCCCTGTAGACAGATCTGTGGTGAATATACAGCTTCAATAAATATGCCACATAATTCATAATCCCTTTTGCAGAAGAAAGAATGTATTCACTTTTAACCATTACAGAACCAGTAACAATATAGTACTTTCAGGCCAAAAAAAAGGTTGTAACTACATTACAACTTAACACTACTGTGGGGTTTCTCCCTGTCATCTGTAATACAAATCAGCAATCATACAGTCATATATAAAATATAAATATGTTTAAGTTCCAATATTTTTGTTCTGTTCATCCAAAACTCGCCTGTAGTTCCCATCTTGCCAATGCCTGTAAAGTAGGCTATTAACTAGGTCACTGAGTTCTGTAGCAGAACTTTCAACACTTTAAAAACAACCATACTAAACCAATAGTAGGACCCCATTTACGCTCTACGTACATGATAATAGAAATGAGAGAGAGATACGGAAAGACAGAGAGAGAAGAGAACATATAAAGATGATGCAATGAGTTCAAAGTCATGGAACACCTTGGAATTTATGACACGAGGAACATCTAGTATGCTACTGAATAACAACAGTGTTCTTCTTTCCGTGTACTTGACTGCAGACTCTTGAATGGTCAATGGTAAATAACCATGTCCAAGCTGAAATAACGAAATTTAGATAAACTAAACCCAACACTGCTGCAATGATAGACAAGCTTGGGGACAATGTAAGGGGAGCAGACAAACAGCCCGCGTAACAGGAGCTGGAGGTCTTTCCCACTCATGATCTGTGTCGGCAAGACGCAATTTCCAGCAAGTCCCGCTAAAACATCTGCTTTGATAAACATCGCCTCTGGCATTAAATGCACAAAACACGCTCATACAACACAGTTTCTCTCATTTATTACAATGCAAACTGAATGCTTTAAAAGCAAATATACAGGGTTTAATCAAGCAACCCTGCTCGCACATAAAGGGAATCACATCATAGCTAAGATGCAAATACACCCTGTACGTCTGATTAAAAATAATTTAGTAACGTTAGATCATTGCGTTAGCAGCGCGCAGCGGTCAAGGGTTCGATTTTGTGGAGAAAATATGAGGGACAAAAGCGGGTGTGCAGAGAAAGTCAGGCAACTTTTGGCATGCTGCTTGTTTAAGACTCATGGCATAAATACCTGTTATCCACAAAACTATATGACAAGCTGATCAGATGTCACTAATCAGTTAACAAGTCTGATAAATCAGCACCTAACTTAACTATTTAAGGAGTAGATCTGCTAAAATGCCTTTGATGGATCACACGAGATTCAACAAGACTCACCTTCCGCCGTTATTTCTCCTCCAGTAATCTGGAAAACACTTCCCAGAGCGTGCAAAACTAGAACAAATCCCACAAACACATCGATCGTGCTTGATCTCGCCATATCAGATATCCACAAAGACAAACGTTCTCGGTTTCTTTGCTTTGTAGTCACACAATATACGTGAAACAAATAGGTTTAAAGCCAGAGCATCGCGCGCTGCTTCTCGGACCGTCTGTGTGTTGCGCCCGCTGCTGCTGTCTACTGTGCAGCGACTGACTGACACACAGACAGACACGCGCGCACACACAGACACACACTCGTGTGATGATGCGAGAGGGGGTTGAGCTGTCTTCTTGGACTTTAGAACAAATGTTAAACAGTTAAAACAGTCATGAAGATCCAGTCAGGTATTTATCATGAAACATTCCACAAATACTGTCGTATTTACTACGGTAAACTGAAATGTTGTAAAATTCCTGCAATGTTTTTCTACCTATCTTAAGTAAATATTAAAGAATTCTAAAATATTTACTAGTTTATCAGTTTACTAGTTAATAGAGAACCGCATGCACATGCAACTGCAGTTGTGTGCTGACCCTAAACAATACTGTTAATGCATTCAGGGCTCTAGACTAACTTTTTGCACTGGTTGCACTGGTGCGCCTAACATTTTTTCATAGGTGCACCAGCACAAAAGTTAGGTGCACCCATTTGCATAATGTAATGACATATGTCTTAGTGTAATGACAAGTGTATAATGTATGAGTAGTATTGCATTGTATTGTCTTATTTATTAAGCAGTGTGGAACACATCCTTTTATGGACCTATGGTTTTGGAATAACTTTTCAGTGTGGATCCCATGTAAATTCCCATGTAAAACCCACATGACATAGCTTTCCACATGTGATCTCATGTGAAATTCATGTGGTTTTCTGTAAATAAAAGGACTACTTATTGAAACACTTCACAAGTTTAAAAATAACTAAAATAAAGTTACAAATAAAACTATAAATCTATAAAACGTAATCATCTCTTAACATAAACTACCCTTTCAGTTCATAGTAAAGTTAGCAAGAATTGACAGTACAGTAGATTCTTCCTTCTTTCCACCTACAGTATTCCTCACTTTCATCTTGTCCTCCTGGGGACCAACTGTATGCACAGTCAATTGGGTGGGGGGTCATTAATGTTTGGGACTGGCAGCGTTTTCCACACTGTCTGCCAAGCAGCTTCACCATGAGTCCCTCTAGAGGACTGAGACGCAGTAAACTGTGCTTGAGTGCTAACAACCCCCTCTGCTCTTTTAGACCAGGACAGGCATTCAGGCAGCCTAGCAAAAACATTTAAGGATGAAACATGGCACCACATTAGCATTCCAATTTAAACACCCTTACAGTGTCACATCAAGAGCCAAACCACATAGAAACATCGACTGAAACATTGGTCTTGGATCTGAGGACCTTGATTTATTGCGCTCGTGTTTATGACAGAACTAATCTGGTATGGGTTCAGGGTCTGCAAGATAATGTATTTAACTAAACCAGGTTCCCAGGAATGACATAAACGCTGTGTGAAAGTGCATCATCAGATGATTTTTTTTAATAATGTAAAACACAGTAAATAAAAAGTTAGTGGTGAGTCTTTTTACATGTAATGAGCCTGTGATGCATGTTTTGAGTAAATCTGTCAAAAGAGAATAAGAAAAATAAGAGCTCTGTCGGATAGCTTTAGATTTTCACAACACTGGCAGAGAATTTAACTTCTCTCATCACTCCTGTACAGCCAAAGAAAGAATGTAAATGTGTGTTTAATTTAAGTATACTTTGTGTAAAAATTGTACCCAGAAGTTAGCTAGCAAATCTGATGTAAACTCCTCTTGGAGATGTCTGGGGACATCCTCATTGGAAAAATAATGAAAAAAGACATTTTAGTTTTTCTTTAGGGATAAAGTAAATATTTATAATTAACTAAACGATTTAAACATTTACCCTTATGTTTTGTCCTGATTTTGAAATATTTGTTGATTTTCATGTGGTTTTATGTAAAACCCTCCTGGTCTCTCTGCTTTCATGGAAGGAACAGAGTTCTAGAAATTTAAAAAAGATGAAGAAATAAAGATTAAAAATGAAAGACAGGAATTTGAGACTGCACTAAATTATGGTGGCTACAGACTTTTATTATAAAGCTGAGAATCAGTATTGCAAATGTGTGTGTATGCTTGATAAATTATATTATAAAGACTCTTTGTTTTCATAGCACAGCAAAATTGATAATGAAATTATAAGTACAGCTTTCTTAATACAGTCACAGGCTGCAAAACAAAAACCACAAATAACGAACGATGCAAGAAGGAGCTCTAAACAATATCAAAACATGAACAAAGATAGTTTATGTAGTTCTCTATTTTCAGCAGTGTTTGACTTATATCAGCACAAGTGTGTCTTGTTCCAAAAAAGTTAATTTAAACAGATGGTACATTGTTGGGAATGGTAGCATTGTACATTTACTAAAGTAAAACCATTGATCTGACACTACAAAGGTTATTGGATTGTACACTGGACGTCTTAAAGTTTAACAAAAAAAAAGTTAATATGCATGTTTAATCTTTATATTAGAACATTGTGTTTTCCATGTGGTACAATTTCCAGAGGGAGAGACAATGTGTCAGGCGTCTTAATGCTGTTTGTGTGTGGAAGAGGTCCAGAAAGCTCCAAAACATCTTTGACCAAATCCAGTCAATGTTCAGTTTAAACGAAACAATATTGACTGACGACACCATCCTCTTTATAGAAGAATGACATGTCTTTAATGAGTTTATAAGCTCAACATGTCTTGCTCCAATAGGCAAGAGATGTAGAATTACAGATTTAAAAGACTTTAGGGTTTGTATTAAAATCCTCAGGTTCTTTGAAATTTACAGAATCTTCTATTGTGTTTTGGAACGTTGTATGTTGTCAAAGCACAATTTTTTACAGGACTTCAAAGAAAAACTGAACTCATTCGTGCTGATGTTTTTTTTCAACTGCAGAATTTAGTGAACTACTTAACTTGCCTTGGCTTATTGATTGTCTACCATTCAGAGTATAGCTTTCAATATTATTTATTGTCTGTCAAAATGCGGTCTGGCTAAATTCAACTGAAGACCAAGTGGTGACTGAACACTCATTTAAAGGAATGAAAATACAATTCTCCCAACCATAAAGAGAAAGATGGAAATCAGGCCATGAAAGCAACACATTTCTGAAATGGCACCCTGAGCACAAACTGCATTTGATAATTCTTTCCCCTTTTAATAGCACATTGTGGTCTTCTTTAAGTGCAATATTTACACAAGGCATGGTTTCATATTTTAATAGTAGACAAAAATAGAAGTAATCATTGATAGAAAGAAATAATAGAGGAAATGCTTTTCCCATTATGGAAGTGGATGCTACCAATTTATAAGCAAAGCACTTCTTAGGTTTAGCAAAATTAAAGCTTGGTATTATAAGTCAGCTATTGTATAGTATACAATATCACAGCATATGGAACAAGTTAAAGTTATTTTTATGAAACCTCCTTTTTATGAGCGATCAAGTTGAAATGACGTATTTTGTAAATTAAACATACTAATTGTATGTGATCACACTTCACTTCCCATGAGCTCTACTGAAATAAACAGAGTACTAAACCTTAAACAAGTACAGCCATGCTGTCAGTGAGGCTCAAATTAAGTTGAAGAAACTGTAAATCTGTAGGGACTGACGGCCAGTGTGTTTGTGTGATTGGTTTAGGCTTCAGAACTTCTGGAGCACTTGTAGAGTGGATTGGAGAAAGAAAGATTGGCTTCCTTTGAGATGGAGATCTAAACAGCCACACAAGCAAAGACAGGTGAGGATGAACGCATGAGATGCACTTAATATACTGTACAGTCTATTTACTGTAAGACATACTGGAACACTTGGGTGGCCAGAGAACACATCTTATTATTATGATCAGACATGGAGATTATTTTTATTTATGACTTGTCAGTGTTGGCTGCCTTCAGTTTTTTGTTACATCACATTCATGCATGTTTTAAAAGGGATTTTCATCCCTCCACCACAAATACAGCACAGAACTATAAATTAGCACCCAGATTGCATTATACACCACCAAGTTAGTCATTCAGGAGTATAAAAGTGTGTCTGGAATGGAACTGAATGGTTATTACGTTGACTATTTCATACCTTTGATTCGTCTCTCCATGGGTAAACACTGATGTTTAGCCGATGATGACCAGGCCTTCTGGGTTTAATGGCAAGGGAGGGCAGCTACAACAAGAATTCATTTGTTTAATTAAACATCAGCCAAAATAATAAAAATTTGTTTCAGTGCCTGTTCAAAGCACACTCGCTTATTACATTAAAACTGTAAAACTGACTAGACTGAGAAATACAAACAACTGGGAAATGTTTTGTTTTTACTGTCTCCCCTGCTGCACTTTAGACTGTAGGATTTACAGTATTGGGTAACAGCGAAATGTGGGGTCCACTTTTGAAATATGCCTGTTTTTTCTTATTGTATTTTATATAAAAGTGAACTGTATATTGCTTGTACAATACAGTAAGTTTAGCATGTAACACAAACATAGGAAAACAGGTCAATATTTTCCATCAGACCGGCTCTATCACACCTGCAAAGAGGTATAAATGACTGAATTCCCTGTTCATTCCCTAGAGAAAAAAAAGGTGTAAGTGGAAAAGAGTAATAGAGATGGGGCACAAAGATAGTCTGGGATGTTAGAGCGATAAATTTAACACATAAAACGCTTTATGAGAAAGGCTTTATTAGCAATCAGACTTATCATTGCATAATATGAATCTTCACAGAATACAAGCCTTCGAAAAAAGAAACTTTAACACGTATATTAAAATATATGACTGACCTTTCTTTGCACGTCACAAGCAGAGCAATCCAACACTTCATTGTCGATAAGCCCGGAGTCTCTGTTCAGACAAGAAGAATGCAGTGTACAAGCACATAAATCAGGGTAATATCAGTAATTATTCAATGTGAAGCAGTAATATCGACATCTTTAGACACATTCTGAAAACAGAAATGAAGACATCATATGAAAAAGAAAGGACTTACTTAAGTGAACGTCGTCTTTGAAATAAACAAAATAAAATGACTCCAGTGGCAAAGACCAAGAAGATCAGCACAATGCTCAAACCAATACTGAAAGCTGAGTATGTAAATAAACACACATGTTAAATAGCTACAAGCATTCATTTATAAAGATCAGGGCAGAAACAGGCAAAAGTACCACATATACACCTATTCCCTCACTTACCTAGTTTACTATCTGGTATAACCTGCGTTGTAGGAATTATTGGTTTTTGCCTTATATTGCAACGATTACCAGCCCACAGTGATGAACAACTAAAAACAAAAAGCAGGATTATTATTCAAATGGAATTTTGGCTATCCAAAGCCCTTAATAAAAAAGGAATAAATAACTGGATGAAAAGACGCTTGGAGGCATTCACATGTGCCTGTAATCTGCAATAGCCTTCCCTAAGCTCCTGTAATGAGGAAAAGACACGCACTGTCCCTTTCTTTCTCTTACATTTCCCTCCTTTAGTCCATTATGCATCTTTCACAGAATGCCTTTAAGCCATGCTACATTAAGAATAAGTTGCATGCCAGCACACACACACACACAAACACATAAGAGACTTCTCGTAATTCTCATAATTTATAAGTGATGACATCGTGACATTCATCATTTTAGGAGAAACAGTTTGAGGAGGAGGTGATAGAAAAGTTTATGTTTTCTGGCTTAAGCAGGGCTGTAATTACAGATGACATGCTTTGGCAGTCAGCTGAAAACACAAGTTTAAACTGAAGGACATGCCACTGATGCTCTTTGTTTAACAGTCTAACATTTTAATGTGATATTTCACTGGTACTCTATAAGATAATATGATTAATTCAAAGCCAAGATCTCCAGTAGGATCTTGTCCCTTAAATTGTTGGGGATTTTTGCCCTGTAAAAGAAAGAAAAGATCTTACCGTAGGCAATATATTTGAAACCCAATGAAAATAACAGTATCTTTGTCCTCTATGACAATCACACTTGTAACTCATAATTTGATTTCAGTTTAAAATTTGAGTATGATTGTGAGCTATAATAGAATATAGTGCTGGATTATAACACCAGCAATAACAGCATGGGGACTTTACATAAGTTTTATATACTTACATTTTCTCATTTTAAGTAAAAAAACATATAAGGTAAAAGAACTCAGACAGCAAAAAAATATATTTAAAAATATATTTTCAAAATAGACAAAAAATGGCCAAAAATATATGTGCCATGTTTTGTATATTTAGAAATATATAAAAACATTTTTAAAGCATTAAAAAATATATTTAGCATCCTATATATTTCAATCCAAGGAATATTCATGTCGCATTGGAAGAAAAACTTTGTTACGAACCTGTAAACAGTTTTAAAAAGGTTAAAATTAAATATATTTTCAACTTCAAAAATATACTTTATAAAATGTACTTGTATTCAGTATATATCTTTAAAATATATTTAGTCAAATAATAAATTTTTTGCCATATGGGATGTAAAATTAGAAATATATTTGCTTGCCCTTGAAATACATTTTGAAATATATGTTGATATATAAAGGTTAAAACTAAATATATTTCCAAATTTAAAAATATATTCAATTGAGCATAACATTCTACAAAATGTATTTAGCATATATTTAAACAGTGGCGGAGCTAGACTTTTAAAACTAGGGTGGCAAAGGGGTGGCAAGGTATTATTTTGGGGGGTCAATATACAAAGTGTTCAATTACACTAAAAATAAAAACAAGCGGCGCCTCAAGAATCGACAGCGGGATTACGTCAAAGTACTGCGAGAGCGATTCAGGAAATTATACGGAGGAGTTTACTTTTAAGTTGCTCTCGTGGAACTTTGACGTCACCGGCTGTCGGTTCTTGCGGCGTCGCATGAAGTTGAACAAGCCTAATGAAAAGTGTAGCAGCGCATTAACGTCCGCTGGGAGATTTGAGAAATGTTCGTAAAAATCAAACAGTGTAATGTTTTCAGCGGGGTGGCAACAGGGGTGGCAAGGACTTCGTCTGGGGTGGCAATTGCCACCCCGATTAGCCCTCTGGCTCCGCCACTGTATTTAAAATATATTTTTGGCCAGAGAAATTAATTTTTTTGCCTTATGGAAAAACTTGGTAACATCTAAAATATTTTAATATTTTTAACTTAATTTTCTTTTTAATTTTTTACTTTTTAAGTTGATTCATCTTTTACTGAACTACAGTAAACTGAATGAATGTACTTTTTGAGAAACTTACAAGCATATTGGCCCATTCTCCGTTACTAAACATATTCCCCCGTTGAGACAGTACCCAGACGGACACTCTGTAGAAAAAACACATCATTCAATTGTATAATTATGATGTATAATAAAATAATCATTATAATGAACGATCACATCCTATAAGGATCTCACTTCCCACGATTCATTTACCCAGTCGTAGCAGCATTGTGGTTAAGGTTCTGGGATGGCAGCCAAAGGTTCCAACCCATTTAGCGATAACCCATAACAAGAAAGTTACAGTGTGTCCGCATTAATAATGTAACCTTGACAAAGACACTTAACCCCCGTGGTGCTTTAGGAGCACAGTTCCCTTAACAACTGTTATTGTAGTATCCTAAAAATTTGCCTACTACATGAGAAGCAATATATTACTTTAATGCAATGTATTTTAAGCTGATCATAAATTTTGGGTACTAAAAGGCACTCATTAAAGAAATTACTGTTAGTCAGATTAGGTTAAAGATTTGATCTACATCTATTTCTGATACTTGATGTCTGGATGTCTTTTACAATTTCCTTCCCCAAAACATGCAGATGTTAAACAGAAAACTTATATAATAGAAAACTTAATTTAAACATAATTCCTAAAAAAATAGTTAGTTTAACTGATAACATGCTTTGTTGTCACATTATTGCTTATAACACTAGCTAAGTCCAATTGGCAGTTATAAAAAAAAGCAATGAAGAGGTAAGAGTTCATGGTACTTTGAGAACTGCAGTAATTTGTTTCAACTGAGTCAAGATGAGGTTATATTGCTAAAAAAGATAAAACTGACGAAAACAGTCAAATGTGATCTTGTAGTGTGTAATATACGACTATGCAAAACCTTCTGAAGAATTCCACCATGACATAGTTCCTAATCATAAAAATTTATATGGGGTGATTTCCCGGACAGGGATTAAGATCCCAGACTAAAATGCATGTTTGAGCTTCCTTAATTCAAAAAATCTTTGTTTTAAAAAATCTATCTCAAAATGCACACCAGAATTTTTTTTTTTTGTAAGGTATGTTTGTAAAAACAACTTAAATGTCCAAATATAACTAATGCCTATTCCAATCCTGGATTAATCTAAACCCTGTCTGGGAAACTGCTCCTATGTGTACCTGCCAAAAGGCTGTTATTTAAGGACGAACCAGTGGAAAAATTATATCGAATTGACAGTTTTAAAGGCACAGCAGCAAAATGGTCATAAAAAAATAAATAATGACAGTTTATTTGTGCATGACAATTCAAAGATGTATGATACAAAAATTTAGCTTAAAAATCAAATAATAAAACATATTTAATATGACCTCTTTAAATAATTTAGTGAATGAACAGCTGAGTCTTACCATAACAGCTGGACTCATCCGAGTTAAAAGATGAGCAGTCTACAATACCATCACATCGTCTCTGATATGCTATACAGTTGTCTGTCACCTCACACACCAATTCCCCATCAGCACATTGCCTAATGGCTATTTGAAAAGAAAGACGGAGAGAGATAAAAGATAGACATGTTAAAGATAAATGTAAAGTGCACTCTTGGGACAGTAAAGACAAAATTGCTCTGTTTGCTATGGGGACAAGAAATGTATAAGATGAATATGAGTCAAAGGTCTAGAATGTTACATTTTATTGAAGTCCCACTGTTGGGAAAATCAGGTTTTTATTGTTGTATATGTCCGTGTGGTGTTTTAAATATGTTTGAAGCAAGCCATGGGCAAATTCATCATTTAACACCACTGTCTCATTCCCGTGGTTTAAAATCGCCTTGGTCACATTAACACAGTTGAACGAGTGAATCAGTAGTTCGAGTCATAGATATTATGTTTGGATGCCTCATAGACTCTGCTGCTTTAGGTCTGCTTCTGTGCTGCTCACACGTGAAGGGTGAGCGCTGTAACCTGTCAACATCAGTGCATAAAGATTAGTGCTGCAATCGTGCAGTTCAGGTATGCATTGTGTAAAAATCAAACATTTACATATACATATATATCTATCATGGTCTATGATCCGAGGACCATAATGGTCCGAGGAGGTGAGAAATAGTGGAAACAGGACTAATTTGCATATTCTTTGATCCGCGTACAAAATGTGACAGGTAAAACTTTTATATGCTATTATGATGCTCAAAAATTATACAAGTCTTGACTACAGGGAGTTTTTTTTGCAAAATTGCACAAAAGCATAAAATTTGATTATGTTTCAACACATAAATAAAAAGAACAACAACCTTTCATCCTGACTTATGTGTGTTGTCACCAAATGCAATACTCAGACTGCAGAAGCAATCTCTGTGGACTCTGTGTCCCCGACAGGTGATTGGCAGACTGCGGGTGAATAACACACTTTAAAATAGTGACTCGCTCAGGACAGTTTGGGAGAGTTGCTTGTTGTTGGCATCTGCTCATGGGTCTACCTGATCGCTTTTTGGATATGAAGGACACGAAGACCATCGCCACACTCAAGGAATTCTTTAAAATGTGTAGACATTACTTGACTACACCGCAAATAGAGCAATTTTGCCATTATTGTCCCTATATTTATGGAGGGCAATGTATAGATGTAGAGTATACATTTATGTATGTATATATCTATACATAACAAGAACTGTGTCTTTGGTCTTTCATTTCCTCACTATGTTCCTCACAGTGGACACCGACAGCTTATATCTCTGCCATAACTTTTTGTTCCAATGAATCAGTGCTAAGTAGTTACAGGTATTCAAATCAACAAAATGATAAGGGTGCCCAAATTTATCCACCTGTCTTATTTGGTTTTGATGCATATTGCACATTTTCTGTTAATCCAATAAAATTCATTTCACTACTAAAATATTACTGTGTCCTTCAGTTATTTGATAGATCAAAATGAAATTGCTGATCCAAACACCTAAATATTTATACATTAAAATCATGGAATTTGTCAGGCGTTCCTAAACTTTTGCATACGACTGTATATACATATGCATGAACTATATTAAAAAATGTACACATGTGCACGCTTAGGTCTTACGGCATCCATGCTCATCTTCTCCATTGGGGCAGTCTGAAACCGCATCGCAACGAAGCAGTGCTGGAATACAGGTGTTGTTCCTACAGCTGAATTCCCCCATCTCACACTCTGCTTGTGGAGGCACAGTTCCAGGATCCTCACTTGAACACATGTCCTCATCCGAGCGGTCAAGACAGTCCACCTCGCCGTCACAATGCCAGCTCAGTGGTATACATTCAAACATATACAGACACTGGAACTGTTCCATGTGGCATGTTATTGGGATGGGGGTCACTGCAGCTAAAACAAACAGAAACAAATTGGTAAGACTTCAAGCTGGGTACGGGAAGACGAGGAAGGGGAAGAAGAAAAGAACCCAGTTAAGTACCTCCTACAAGACATTCTCTTGTAAATGAGAGATCATCTATAGCAATAACTGTCCACTGGTTGGCTCCAGCTTCGGCCTCAATGCTGACTTTAAACGGTGATACGTTGGATAGGATCACATTAGCATAATTCCAGGTGTCTCCATGGTTGTCACAGGTTGCCCATATTAACAGGTGTCTTCCATTGTGTCCCACCGTATACACCTGAAATACAGTACCCAGAAATCATTATGCAACTTTTATATTCGTGTCATTGAGCTCATAACTCTGGAAAACTCTTGACCTCTTTAAAGATTATATTTTATAAATAGTAACAAAGACGGTTCTTAGACTAGCAGAAATACTTACTACATAACATATGGCATGTATTTTATGCCTGCTGCATGTGTAAAGGGTTAAATATATCACCTTTTGTAAAATATGTTTTTGTGTTTTTTTGTTTGTTTTGCAGCATAACACTTTATTTTGCAATCTCACCTTCAGCGTACCCATGTGATGTGAGCCGTACATGTGGTACCAGAAGCGCAGATGACAAATACCAACACTAGCAGGAAATTCCTGTTTGGTTATTAACCTGGCAAGATCTCCCTCTCTCTGGGCGCTAGAGTTCACATACAAGTAACCCCCTCTTCCATCTAAAAGAGTAAACAAACACAAAATATTAAATCAAAATTGCTTTTTAACTAAAATCTAATTGAAAGTGTTTTTTATGTGGTTAAATGCATTTATAATAATTGGTTTCATTTTACTCTTTATATTAGCAAATGCCATAGGTTATAGATAGAGGTTTGTTGGAACGATCTTGTCCAAAGCGACTCAATACTAAGCAAAACTGCAATTTCCTTGACTCTGTGCCTGCCATAAAAAAATCTATATTAAGTTCATTAGACTAAATCAAAGAAATATGAGAGAGCAAAAGCACAAATAAAATAATCTACAATAGACACTTTCATTGTTTGACACTGATCTCTCAGTGTAAAGTATGCATAATGGCCATGAATAAGTCAATGGCAGTCTATCCACTGTATATAGCAAAAAATCTGATCACGGGATGTAATTGGAAAATTGCTCCAAGCGCTTGGATTTTAAATTATGCAATGATTAATGAGTCAGACGAAATTTCATAACATCTTATAGGAAACATCTACAAAATGCAGTAGAAATAGAATAATCTGGACAGAAAGCAGTATATCTTGATTAGTCTGATATACAGTACATGGCGTGTTCAAACCCTGGTAAATGTAACATATCGCTCTTAGGGACGTACTACAAGCAGAGGCGGCCTTAGCTATGTTTCAACCGTTTCAATTGAAACGGGCCCCGCCCTAAAGGAGGGCCCCAGCCCGGCGCAAGAATGTTTGAATGTGGGGCTATGATTCCTGCACGGGGGAGCTCACATTGTCAGTGCCTGTGGATGTTAAGCAATCACATATCTTTCATTTTAAATCAATTAATTTCTGCTCTTTATTTTCTCTCGGACGTTCATACGCGCTTTAGCCTGTAGAAATCTGATTATTAATATGAAATGAATGTATTTTATAAAAAAAATATAGAACTGCATTAATATTTATTATATGTCATTTAAATTATTTTTAAAAGTAATTTCTTTCATTTTTATAAATCAATGTAGAATCGTTTACAGCAGCATCACAGTGCTTCATAAAAACTCTAAGAAAACGTGCACATGTGGATAATTCTAGAGGTTTAATTATTCTTTAGCATCGGGATCACTAGACGAGAGCTTAATAGCCTTATTTTTGTGAAAACCGACATTTCTTAAATGTGTTACCTGTCGTAGTTAGCCCGTGCGCATTCATTCCGACAAATTTTCCGTCACAAATGAAGAGAATATCAATTTGAAGTACTCATCGCTATATGCCCTATTTATTCCCTTCAAATATCAGAGCTGTGCAGAGAGTTGCGCAATTGTGTCTCATTGCGTGACTGTGACCGCTAAAATACACTTGGAGAATAGAGCAATGAAAGCAACGTCATTTTCATTTTATCTGGAGTGAAAGTTTAAGCGGCTCCCTTCCCGAAGTTCCCTTCAAGGGCGCAAAAACGCAGTTTTGAATTCGACCATGCTCTCTCTCATCAGGCTTGTCTGTGCAAGTGCGATTCCAGGTTTTTAATAATACATTATTTTAGGGACTGATTTCAATGGGGTTTTTTTTAAATAATATTATTGGATTTTATACTAACCTTAATGCAGTATTTAATTGTATTTAAAATATGTGTATAACATCTGTGTGCATTTACTGACTGCCTTTAATATATTTTGTGCATGACGGCATTTTCCTCTAACGCAACATCCACACAATGTTCCATTAAATGAACATAATGACCAAGAACTTTAGATAAATGAGGGGTGATTTTTTTTACAGTGGCTTGGAAATCGTCTATTTTTGTTTTGCTCCCGCATAACAATGTAAACTGTTTTTATAATAGCCTATTGAACATAGATGCCGTCAGCTCTCGTTCAGATTTTTATTGAGCACGAGGTGACAAAATCGCTGGACAAAGATGAACTTATCAGGGAATTCTCAGCACCCAAACACAGAAAGGTGGATTTCTAATAAGGTTTAGGTGAAATCTACGCTCGCCGCCAGGTGAGCTGTCTACGGTGCTGAAAAAACGCGGAGCCCATCCTTATTTATAAGTTCGGTTCAGTGTCAGTCAGACACTTGTCTTGTTTGCTTTTGTTAAATAATTCAAGTTGAGGGGATGTTTGAGATGTTTTTTTTTAAAGTCAGCCCAGACAGCTGAAAATATACTGCGCAAATCAATTAAGCAGAGAATTTAGCGTCCATGAAAGGGCGAGGCAACTATAATTGTATAGTTGTAATTAAATAAGGTTGGATCATTTCTTTTGAGCTGCCTGTTCGTGAAGCTAAAAGTGCACGTAATAAAATAATATACCATTGATGCAAACCAACAGGAATCCTTGCTTTTTGCTCTATTATGCTTATGTTTTATGTGGGTAGGGCCTCCTATTAGTTATTGAAACGGGCCACCAGATGCTTAAGGCCGGCTCTGACTACAAGATGGATTTTAAAGTCACTTCACAGCCAATAGAGTCTGTGTGATGTATGAGGACTGTTGAATCAGTAAGACATTTATTTCAACACACACTAAACTTTATATTTAGCCATTATACTGCAACTTTTCTGCATTCAGTTTTTTTCCAAGTCACATCTTTCTCAACTCCCACCTGCTCAAAGCTTAAAATAACAAAAAGCTTCAAGACAGCATCTGTAGGCTATAATTTATTTTTAAAGTATTACTAACTAGGGCTGTTGTCAGCTGATGGTCCTGTCCCATTAAACATTCGGCCATGGCCTATATCCCAGTCAAAGTCATCAGTAGGATCCTGAGACAGTTGACATGTTTCCTCCCAAAGACCTTCAGGCATATCAAAACTACAACCTCCTGGAACGGTCACTGGTGGACCCAATGAGAAGATGTTAGCTCCACAAAAAAGGAAAATAATAAACAAAGTGAATCCTATGTTTCAAAATTGGCTGGATTTAGATGTTAATACAGATGTACTTACAGCAGTCCATCTCATCTGACTCATCTGAACAGTCTGCTTTACCATCACACACCAAATGATACTCAATACAGTCTCCATTATTACACACAAAATCTGTGGGAGCAGGACATGAACCAGGAAGTACAGCTTCTGAAAGACATGGAAAAAATCTGTTTAATTTTTATATTGGTTCCACATCTAATCTTGCAGTTACTCATACAGGAAAAGAGTTTTCACATGGTAGAAGAAAAACGGGTATTATCCCATAAATACATTTTAAGTAGAGGAGCCTTGTCACATAATTTTTCATAAAAGAGTGAGCTCTCTTGACCCACACCAGTAAGTAACATTAAGAACACTCTAGCAACCATACTGTATAATTTGCAACATTTTAACAATCAGAGCACCTTAGCAACCACTCCAATGCCCTGGCAACCACTCTTATCACTTTTGCATTGTGATTGGGACTTTTGTACACACAAAATCTGGTAATGAAAATGCCATTTAGATATGGAAGTATATATTTAGAAAACAATTGTTTTAATGAATTCAATGGATTTATCGAATACCATGACCTCCATACAGTACATCACTACAATGACTGCCACCCATGCATACTCATTGTTAAGTCACACACTCCTGAACCCCCATCTGCCAAAAAAGTAATCTAATAATTTTTTGTAAGAATATAAGAATATTTTTCCTTTACCTACAGAAGGCCTTTATTAAACACCCCTGTAGCCGTGTGGATTAGTTCTATGAAGGATGGATGCACTTTTTTGAGGTTGAAAGTCATGGACGCTGTTTTCTTGGAAGTTTAAAAACTGTTTAAAAACTTGGAAGAGCCGGACATTTCCTAAAATTTCTTAAATTGTGTAAGCCTGAAATATGATGTACATATGTTTCTCGGATGGCTTGAGGGTGAGTTAATCATGGGGTAATTTTCATTTTAATCCAGTTCTGTACAAATATCTTTATATAAAATAAACATTTTATTTTCAAGATTCCTATTTTCATGGGAACAGCTTCTTTGTGAAAAATGTAAAAATAATCTTTTCACTATTGCATTTCTCCAAACACTTTGAAAGAGCTAAAGAGAGTTTAAACCATCAACACAAGTTAAAGTCACGGTATAGAGAAATAGCTGTGAGTGAGATGTGTTATAACTTATGCATCTGGCATACAGTACATTTAAAAGCTTAAAATCAAAAAAGGCTCAGAGAAATCAGCACTAGAAAACCAATAGTAAGACAGCCAAGCAAACTGGTGTTTACACTTTAATATTAAATTATAGTCTGATGAAAGCAATGGCAAATTATCAAATTAAAAATATATTTGCCTAAAAATGTTTTGCTTTATGCCTCTGAAGACATAATTTCAGAATTATGCATTGGTTTTAAATGTTAAACTAAACACAGTATGTATTCTAAACACAGATTGAGTTTGACATCTCTGTTTTGCAAACTTAGTCCTACTAAAAGAACCACAATACCAAGGGTAATTGCTGTGATTACAAGTGTCAGTATGTAAATGAAATCTGACATTTTCCATGTTAATCCTGAAAATTAAAAGGGGGACTTATTCCGTAATTTAGTGTTCCTCCCTGATGTCTTGTCAGAATTAGCAAATCAATTCTCATCCAATTAAGAGGTGATGTTGCCTTTCATGAGGCACTGTTGAGGACAAGCCTCAGGGTCCTGCTGGTCATGCTTATGCATGAACGTTAAGTAAAAGAGACTCGTGGGAAATAAATGTGGAGATGAGAACTTCTTTTCTCCTGGGCACCTATAAATCTCCTGCATGCACTTCTTGTTTACTATGGGCCTGACTCTGAAACACCTTATTATGCTTACACATGCTTACACTATCTCAGAGTGTCAGATGTGTAATCTCTTTAGATTAACTTTTAAGATCCACAAAGGCTCAAAGGTATTGTTACAGCATGTACAGTACTAGTACATAGACACACCCATTATGCAATAACTTAACCACAACTTTAATCAAAAAAGCACTTTCTTAAAATCTATTAAAAATAAAAATGGGGCGGCACAATGGGTAGCACTGTTGCCACACAGCACAAAGGTTCCCCATTCGAAGTTGTCAGGATCCTGCTGGAACCTTGTCTTGTTTTAATATTTAGTCCAGTATGGCAGGGTTCTGACAGTACAATGTTTTATGTGGGAAAGCGTGGTCTTAGTATTATTGTATCAGGCCACGTTTTTCCCGTGTCTCGTCACTTTTGCCCCGCTCCCTTGTCATCCTCTCCTCATTGTTTGATTTATTTCACCTGTTCCCCCCTTGATTTGCTCCCCTATTTAATCCTCTTGTATTCATTGTCCTGTGCTTGTGCTTTGTTCCTTACCTGTGAGTATTTTGTCTGGTAAAATCAAGTCTAGTCTAGTCTATTGTATGTTTAGTGTTCAGTCTAGTTAATTGTTAAAAGTTATCCTGTTTAGTGTAGTCTTGTATCTTGTGTAGTGATGGGCAGAGCGAGGCTTCGTGAAACACTGAAACAGTTGAATCAATTGTGTCGAGGCTTCGAAACATGGATCGAAACCGCCTCCACAGTGACACCTAGTGGTAATTTGCACGTATTGCCATAGAGCAGCCTTGACAAGGTTTTAGACGAGCGCTGACAAATTGTATCCCACATGTTGTGTAATTGATAGAAGTGATCAGGTGGGAGAGTGGATAGTGTCCTCGACTCTCATGCAAAAGCCTTTTGGATCGAACCCCGGGAAACGCATTGTTATTACCGCGTCACAATTAAGTTACATATTTTTTGTTGTTGTTTTAACATCTGTTTGACAACTACATGAGCTTTTAGGCTCATCATTGTCAATAACTATAAGCTGGTCTATTTAATAAATAAATTGAATAGAGATAAATACCACATAAACAATAATAAATTAATAAAATATATCAAGCCACCATGTCACATATAAATATCTACTGTGTGTGGAAGGATTTAGCCTACTTCTTTTTTACAGATAATTTCTCCAGCCTTTGAAAAACTCCTCTCACAAAAACCCAGAAGGTCAATATGCGTTTATTTCACTTTTATACAGATGTGCGATTGTGTTGTCTGTTCCCGACTGTGCCAATCAAACGCTGATTCGGCAGACCACACCTGATGAAACACTTAGTGAAACACTTCGAGGCTTCGTTTGGTCATAGTCACGTGACATGGGTGTTTTGAATAACGCTTCGGATCAGTGTTTCGACACATCTGCGCTTCGGGATCTCGCAAAGCTTCGGAACGACTGTTTCGCGTCAGCCATCCCTAATCTTGTCCAGTTTAGTGTTTATTCCTGTTCATTAAGTTATCCTGTTTATGTTGTTTTGCTCCCTCGTGGGCTTTATTTTCTGTTTGTTCGAATAAACAGTTTGTGTGCATCCCCACCACCGTCTGCGCTTGGGTTCCTCTTGTAAATCCCTAACAGAAGCACAAGCCAACTAGGAACCCAGCAGACATGAACCGCCGTCTGGCGAGGAGAGGTCGGGGTTTCGTCCTGGAGTGTGAACCGGGTCCTATTTGGTATGATCCTCTCGTTTTTGGACCCGGGATTAACTCCAGACGGAACCTGACCAGAGCCGTCGAGCCTGTGCCCCTCTCATCTATCCCAGAGGGACGTATCATGGGAGTGTTGGCGCCCGGCGGTCCAGAACTTTCCCCTCCAGCTCCAGAGAGCTCCTCCCCACCTATGTCCCTTCGAGGGAAGCGAGAGAGGAGGATCTCCTGGGAGTCTTCGTCTGGGGGGTCCTCCTCCGAGTTGGTCCCGCCACCTCCACTCTCTGCAGCTCGTCCACACAAGAAGAGGAGGAGGAGAGGGCTGCCGTCTGCGCAGCCACCGCTGCAGCCCCAGCCGGCTGCGCAGCCACCGCTGCAGCCCCAGCCGTCTGCGCAGCCACCGCTGCAGCCCCAGCCGTCTGCGCAGCCACCGCTGCAGCCCCAGCCGTCTGCGCAGCCACCGCTGCAGCCCCAGCCGTCTGCGCAGCCACCGCTGCAGCCCCAGCCGTCTGCGCAGCCACCGCTGCAGCCCTGTCTCATGGTCCCTGTCTCGTCCCCGCTGCCGGCCGCAGCGCCCCCTGTCATGGTCCCTGTCTCGTCCCCGCTGCCGGCCGCAGCGCCCCCTGTCATGGTCCCTGTCTCGTCCCCGCTGCCGGCCGCAGCGCCCCCTGTCATGGCTCCTGTGTCTGCCCCTTTCCTGCCCGGAGACCCTACCTTGTTCCCCATTGTGCCTCCTGTCCTCCCTGCCTCAGCCTTGCCTCAGTCTGCCCCTTTTGCACCTGCCTCACCAACCAAGACCCCCAAGCCTGCCCGGACTCCTCGTCCCAAGCCCTCTACCTCCCCCTCGGGACCCAAGGCCCCTTGCCCACCCAGCTCTACCCTGCCTGGACTTCCTCACATGAACTTTGTTGCTCCTCCACCACCCCTTCCTTGTGTGGTGTTTTTGTTGTCACACCCCAACCGTTTCGTTGTTATTGCTTGTCTGCCTCTTTTGATTTTTGTAATGTTTTCATGGTTTTTGTCCTGTATGCAGTCTGTCTTGTCTTGTGTCTCTCCTTGAGGGTCGCCAGGTGGCGTCCCTTGAGGGGAGGGTACTGTCAGGATCCTGCTGGAACCTTGTCTTGTTTTAATATTTAGTCCAGTATGGCAGGGTTCTGACAGTACAATGTTTTATGTGGGAAAGCGTGGTCTTAGTATTATTGTATCAGGCCACGTTTTTCCCGTGTCTCGTCACTTTTGCCCCGCTCCCTTGTCATCCTCTCCTCATTGTTTGATTTATTTCACCTGTTCCCCCCTTGATTTGCTCCCCTATTTAATCCTCTTGTATTCATTGTCCTGTGCTTGTGCTTTGTTCCTTACCTGTGAGTATTTTGTCTGGTAAAATCAAGTCTAGTCTAGTCTATTGTATGTTTAGTGTTCAGTCTAGTTAATTGTTAAGAGTTATCCTGTTTAGTGTAGTCTTGTATCTTGTCCAGTTTAGTGTTTATTCCTGTTCATTAAGTTATCCTGTTTATGTTGTTTTGCTCCCTCGTGGGCTTTATTTTCTGTTTGTTCGAATAAATAGTTTGTGTGCATCCCCACCACCGTCTGCGCTTGGGTTCCTCTTGTAAATCCCTAACAGAAGTCAGGTGGTGTGAGGAGTTTGCATTTTCTCCCTGTGTCAGCGTGGATTTATTCAGAGAACTCTGTTTTCTTTCCACAGGGTAAAAATATGCAGGTAAGGTGAATTGGAGATGGCAAATTGCCCCTCCTTCAACATCTGTATGGATCCACTTTTGTATGGATAAACCAGTTTTCTTCATGAATATAGCCACAGTTGCTGGAATGGCGTTAAGAATGAATCAATAAATAAACAATAAAATAAAATAAACATAATGGGCCCTATTTTAACGATCTGAAACCCAAGTGCAAAGCGCAATGCGCAAGTGGCTTTGTGGGCGGATCTTGGGCGCTGTTGCTATTTTCCCGGCAGGAGAAATAACTCTTGCGCCAGGCGCAAATCAATAAGTGGTTTGTCTGAAGTAGGTTCATTATTCATAGGTGTGGTTTGGGCATAACGTCAAATAAACCAATCAGAACGCTATCCAACATTACCTTTAAACGCAAGGGCGCAAGTTCCATGGCGGGTTGCTATTATTATGACGGATTTACCAGGCGCACGCCAGGAGCGGTTCACAGCCGAGGAGACCCACGTTCTTGTAAGAGCAGTCAAAGACAGAGAAGTTGTTTTGTATGGGGATAGGAGAAACCCGCCCAAATCAGCGTAGGTTAAACAGGCGTGAGAGGAAATAGCCACAATTGTCTCATCAGCTGGCATCCCCATCGTTGCGCCAAGCGCTACAATAATGTCAGTAGACGGGGGAATCCCAAGCTTGGCAGCATAAATCGAGCACACCGTGTAACGGGAGGTGGATCTGCCTCAGGACCTGACGCCAGCAGAGGACATCGCTGCGTCCACCCTCACCGCTGAAAGGGTTTGGGGGCTTTGAAATCGGACCCAAGAAACGCAAGCAAGCTCCAACCCCAAAGTACACTTACAAATCAAGTTCATATACATTAAGGTTTCTTATGAAAATATTTTAATCGTTATTTGCATGAGAATTTTTTAACGCAGCCACACAATAAATAAAAACTATCACCACAATGCTCACCACTATGATTCCCCTTATCTCGTGTATTAATATTTTTAAGTGTAACAATTTATGATTTGCAAAAATAACTGTTGCATCTGTGTAGATTAGATAAGCAAAGTGTATGCGCGTTGTGCACGCTATACATTATGGTCAAGCATGCGCCCTTAAAATAGCATAATGAACCACGCGCAACGCGCCACTGACTTTAGACTAGTTTTTTTTGGTCAGTGGCGCAATTGTTTTTTGAAACTGCAAAACAGCATCAGGGATGGTTTGCGCCGCAACACGTCTCCTTTTTTGCGCTGAACTGCCCAGGGAGCGCAAGTTCATTCCCTAGTTTGCAGACGTGCGTCTGTGGAGGGAAAAACCCCGCTGTGCGCCGGTGCAAAATACGAATGTTACATGCTTCACTGACAAAGTCAATTGCGCTGGGTGCAAGATAGGGCCCTATGTCATCATGTTAAAATTTCTTGCATAATAAATTGGTTGTGATGACCCTCAGTTTATTTTGTGACAAACTGGTATTTAAAATCAGAATAAAACACAGATTGAACAAAATCCACACAAACATTACAAACACAAGCTTACAACCTGTTCATGTTCATTTGATGCCATCGCTGTATACATCATAGTAACGCCACACAGGGGCTGATTTATACTGATATAAAAGACTCACGTGGTGCGCAGTCATTGAATTCCAGGTCGTCGAGAGCCACTCCGCCACTTACATCTCGTGACCGAACCGCTTCAAATATCAGAATAAAGTTCCTTAGTTTTCTCAGCAGCACCTCTGCTCTTATCCAACCCTCATACATCTCCTGCTGTGTCCAAATCTGCTTCAGCTCATTCTCTGTCTGTCCGTCACACATGAAGAAAAGATAAAGTAAAGTTAGAAGTTACAGCAAAGTCAAAGTCTTTATGATTAAATCAGAACAGCAACATACTGTATAAGGTGAGGGTTAATATAAGGTTACAGTATAGCATCACACACATACATTATGCTCAAATAACTGATTTTAACATGCTAGTTTTGTAACAGACCTAATAATTGTAAAATGATGATTTTGTCACACTTGTGGCAAAAGGGTTTAGTGACAAATTTGCTTGGTTGGATTAAAAAAATAAAACGGCAAATGACAAAAAACTTCTGGTGATGGTAAACCCCCTAAATAGTCAATGTATCCGTACATTACATAACATTAATCAAAATATATAACGTGAAGAAGTAATAAGCAATGAAATCATTATTCTCATATGTTACCCTGTCTGTGAAATCCAGAAATATAGAAAACAGTCAATCACAAAACAGTAAATGACTTTAGCTGGGTTTTCACGAACAAGGTCACATATCTCTTAGGAAACACTTCAAATATGAAAGGAACAGATAAAGTTTAATAATAAGTTCTGTGAGCTGTAGATTTTACAATGCCGACAAGCTTCAAAATGAAAGCCTATTTAAATGCAAAAATCACAGATGCTATCCATGAAGAATTAAATGTACAATATAAATTCAAATGACAAAGACCTTTCTCTCACTGTTTTTAAACTTTGTGAACAAGTTTGTTCTGTTATAAAGGCGCTGTGAGATTTCGGTTGTTTGGTTAATCTCAACAATTTTGCTTACATCCCACTTTCTCTCTCTCCAAAACCCTCCAAAGACACATCATCAAACCTCGACACGCATAATGATTCAGAGTGCGTTTCTGACTGACTACTGCTCCCTTGACACTTTCTGCTGTTTACAGAGCTTAGGGCACAGTGCAGACGGGTGTGATTTCTGTCAAGTTAGTGTATTAACTTGAGGGCTGTGAGCAATTTTATTCGTTCCTTATTTCACTTTAGATGTTTATATCAATGGTGTTTAAATTTTCAGTGAGATTTATCTGTGACTCAAAATAGATCTCAATGGAAGATGAGAAGAGCTGTTTTTCCCATTTCCATTTTTGCTCCATGTAAGTGTTTTAGTCATTTACCTTAACAAAGAGCCGGATGACTCCTCTGGCCTTTTCGGAAATGTAGTACCAGAAGACAAGTTTACATCTGGCACTAGATTCTTTCCACACTGAACTTCGCATGTGAGCTTTATCGCCCTTCAATCCAGCTGGAGTGGCTGACATGTATGCAAAGTGACCTACAAGAGAGAGAGAGAAAGAGAAATTTCCCTCATTTGTAAGTCATTGAAAAGACTAAATGTGATGCTTTGTAAAAAAAAGAATGATGATGAGCAAACCATTGTAGAGACAGATGAATGGAAATAAGATGAATAAAAGTTACTGGACGTGCTGCAATTAACATTTTGAACACTGCTGTATTTGAATAGTTAAATTGTACTAAAGCATATACTGTAACTCAGCAATTGTGCATATATTAATCATAAAATCTTGTACATCAGTTTTTGCTGTCAATTTTCTATACATTCTAAATTAAACTGTAAATGCGACATTGTAGACACATCATTTACATTGTGTTTCTTACTGCACAGTGGCAGCTGGTGACTTCTCTTCCTTGTGTTCATTGCGTCATGTGAACCATGTGCATCAGCAGGCTCGTATTTTGACATCACACATAATGCACAGTTTATATGACGGGTCCAACACATATTTTGAAATGACGAGCCAAACACATGACGGGCTACATACATGTTGTTACAAGCTTTGCATCGTGCGCCCTCAAAAAAGGAGTCACCGGTCGCCACTGTTACTGCATATTGGTACGAAGGTGTTGTAGTGGCAAACTGGTTAGGTATGTTATTACTGTATACACAATTACACGACTGAACACAAAGGAGTTTTACCGCTTCCGTTTTTAAACGTGTGGTCATGAGGAGGTCTGATCCTGTGAACAGAACCAACTCCAAGAGTCCAACTAAAGGTGTCCGCCAGGCTGCTTTTCCAACCACAGTGCCCGTTTTCAAATGAGCAGGATGTCCCACAATCCATTTCATCAGTTCCATCTCCACAGTTGTCAGTAAAGTCACATGTCTGCTCGGATCTGTAGCAGTTGCCATTGTTACATTGTAAAGAACCTGGTGGACATGAGCCTGTGAATACACAACCATACATATATTTAGAATAAGTATAAATATTTTGTAAATTACACATTAAGTACAATGTTGTTACAATGCTAAAAATAAAGTTATGACTGTTGAGTTAAAGCTATATGCTAGTTCATACTATATACTAGTGTTTAGGCTGAAGTTCTACTAATGACATTACAGTTACTTTTTGCAGGTTCAAACTGAACCTAACAATTGGTAATTTAATGTTGGGGCCTACATCACAACAGTAAAGCACAATCAGTGATAAATAGAGATTGGCCTTTATCCAGCGGTCTTTTGCCTGCACAAGGAGCAAACAATCGTGTTTGAGGCTCACAATATGTCATTACCATGTACAGAATTCTTATTATTTATCTATGCCTAGGTAAATACAGTCTTATATTCTACAGCACCTTTAACAAAGCCACATCCTTTCTATGTAGATATCAGAGAATAATTTAACATGCATTCAATGAATTCTTTAGCACCTTTAATATTATAGTTTACATTGTAATTCTGTGAAAACAGCAGAGCCTCTAAATCTGCCTGAAATACATAATGCAATAGTTATACAAGTTATGCAATAGTTGTAGCCATTGCGCATTATGCATTCCAAATAGCTCAACGTTTCATTTCAATAAACAATAAGGGAGTTATTGCTACAGATTTTGTTTAGAGAAAAAATAACAAATCATACATTTATTCCCATCCTAGTTTCTTCTCCAGTTTTCCTGGACACAGTTTTTATACAGAGCATTACTGGCAAACATTCAAAAAGTTGTTCAGGGTCAAATAGCAAAGGTTAAATTTGGATTATGTCTTTTTGTAATAGCACTGTTACAGTGGTGCCACATCATGTGTGTTTGAGAACAAGCATCATAAAAGAAAGGGTATACCTGAGAGTATCAGTGGAGTGGAGTTTGTCTCGAAACTGCTGCTGAGAATACAGCCTGCTGAGAAGATGATGTCATCAAGGCAAATATGAACTCCTGTGCTGCTGCCCACCTTGCCTTCAAACATAATCTGAAAGTTTTCAGATGAGGAGAGAGGAACTTCCTGTCTCTTCCAGTAGTTGCCTTGATTACCGGTAAGGTTAAGTAAGAGAGAGTGGTTGGAGTTTGTAGTCATGTACACATTCAGAGTGCCAATGCCGTCACCGGACATGTGAACATAAAAGATAATCTTGGAAAACAGAAAAGAAAAAACAAACATTTAATTTATTTTACTACCGTTTTAATTTAATGAATAAACAGCTATTGGTTTCAATATGTACTGCTGAGAATGTTGCATGATTTGATTTAAACAGGGTGATCATTTACCAAATTGTTATTACTGCTTCTCAAACCAAGAACATATTGATCCCAATTCCTCATATAATATAAGATGTAATATTACTGTTACATTTTATAATTATATTGTTTTATTGTTTAATTTCGCTTGTTGTGATGCTCAATATATTTAATTTTCTTTCTTTATGTTTCTGTGCGTCTAAACAACTGTGCTGAGTTTAGTGGAAGAGTCTGACCTTTCAAGATAAGACATTTATTTCTCTCCAGTGGCGGAGCTAGACTTTTAAAACTGGGGTGGCAAAGGGGTGGCAAGGTATTATTTTGGGGGGTCAATATACAAAGTGTTCAATTACACTAAAAATAAAAACAAGCGGCGCCTCAAGAATCGACAGCCGGATTACGTCAAAGTACCGCGAGAGCGATTCGCGAAATCATACGGAGGAGTTTGCTTTTAAGTCGCTCTCGTGGAACTTTGACGTCACCGGCTGTCGGTTCTTGCAGCGCCACATGAAGTCGAACAAGCCTAATGAAAAGTGTAGCAGCGCATTCACGTCCGCTGGGAGTCCACTGTTTCTCTCTTATATCCATTACTACACGAAAATAAATCTGGTGCTTTCAATGATGTACAATAAAATGCATGTTATATAATGTTTTAAAACCTAAAAAATGCTGACAAGCACACAGGCAAACTGCCCCTCTCCAGCTGTTTGTAGTGAACTGATGAGAGCAAAATGGATGTTAATGGCAAAATGAGTATCAATGTGCTAATAAACTTAGATGCACTTGTCTGAAGAGGATGAACAGAGTCTGTCAAGTCTTCGCATATAAACTGATGCAAGCTTTGAAATATGCTGTATTCAGAACTTACATCCTATATAATTGTGTGTACCTGTTAATTATCACGTTGTGGGGACAAATTGTCCCCACAAAGATAGGAATACCAATATTTTTGTGACCTTGTGGGGACATTTTGATGTCAGAATGGCGTGCGTTTGACAGAATGATTGCTGCGCGCTGGCTTAATGACTGAGTTATGTGCTTCATTGTAACAGGCACAATTACATTTTTGAAATTAACTTTCTGCTAAGGCAGTAAAAAAGAGCTTAACCCTCTGGGGTCTAAGGGGTTTTTAGGGCCCTGGGGAAGTTTTGACATGCACTGACATTTGTGCTTTTTTCAGTTGCTTAAAAACATATTAATGGCAAAAGTCTCATAACACTGTGTTCAGCACAAACTGGGCTACAATATTATATGATCAACATGTATGTACATGTTTGTATTTTTGAGAGAAAAATGTTTATGCGTGGTTTTTGAAAAAGCAAAATTTTTAAGTCACTGATATAACTCCACAAAACTCATTCTTAACATGTTTCCCAAGACTTTCCAAACTGGATCTAGTAGTCTAGAGTTTTTTCTTCAAAATGATGTGAAAATCATATGGCCTACTCAATCACATAAAGCAAGATATTGATTTACAATTTCTAAGACACTTTTGCTTGAGAGAGGCTGTATGCGTGGAGGCGGGAAAGCTCCTGAATAATCAGTGATTGACAGCTGAGAGACAAAAGAATTGAATAATGAGCCTTGTGGGGATGTTCAACAGGAATGTAACTACCTCTGTAGTAAAACCATGATAAGGTTTCCTTTTCAACATAATGTAAATACACACACACATTATATATATATATATATATATATATATATATATATATATATATATATATATTTCTATTGAAATATTTTCTATTCATTTCACAAGTATAAGTTACCTTTTAAAATCCATGGTAGCCTAATCCTGGTAAAGATACTGTATAATATATATATATATATATATATATATATATATATATATATATATATATATATATATATATATATATTTCTATTGAAATATTTTCTATTCATTTCACAAGTATAAGTTACCTTTTAAAATCCATGGTAGCCTAATCCTGGTAAAGATACTGTTTGGCCATCGTAAAATGAACACACTTCAACACAGGGTTAGTGTTTGGTTGGCCAGCGAGAGGTTTACTTTTGTGCAGTAAAAAGCTCAAAAGAACAACTGCCTATCGTTGTCTGGACTCCTATTTGTGTTTTTGTAATCATTATAGTAGAAACACAACCAGGGACACGCGTGATAAACTTATCAATGTTTGTTTACAGCCGCCGCCATTACCTCACGTGTTGATCATGAAAGCAGTGAATGTGTGCACATGCGAGTGATCCTGTGTTTAATAAACTTGCTGTGCGGAGATATGACGCAAATAAATAAGGATTGTACTGTTTGCAATCGCGTATTTTATAAGAATACCAAAAAGCGCGTCGAGTTTCCTGACTCGCGTGTTTGTGTATGTGCGTTCCCGTCGCCTCAGCTGTTTGACGGAAGACAAAGAAAACACTCGCGTCTGGAGAAACTGACACACATCCGCAAGTAAATAAGGATTTAGATGTCGGACATCGATCCCGTCACACTGTCGAAGCACACACACTCGCGTCTGTCTGGAGATTTAGGCGCGAGTAAACAAGTATGTGTGCAATCGCATCTTTTATAATGATACCACAAAGCGCTTCAAATATGAGGCATTGTGTGTTTGTGTGTGCGTTTGGACGTCGATCGAGTCACACTCGCGTCTGGAGATAACTTTAGTTACAGTCACGAGTAAACAAGTAGATGTCATGTTTCCAGCACTCGGATTAAAACTCAACACAGCAGTGAATGGCTGGCTGCAGAGACGGAATGTCCATTGACTGTGGGGTTGACTAATGAATATGGATGATCTCTGCTCTTTTCTTCAATGGAGCGGGGCGTGGCTCATTATAGATAATGAAGCAACAGAAGAAAGACGGTACATCTCTCTCTTCTAATACAGTTAACAACGAATTACAATATTTGTTTTCGATTTCACTTACATCTTCCAAAAGCAGATATTCCAAGCATTATGTAGACATTTATCTTTTGTTTATATGACAAATATTCGTTAAGTGACAGTTCATTTTTCTGACGTGTTTCTGAAAGGACTTCACTGAGGGAGAGAGAACAAAACGCGCATCATGTTTATTTTCTTAATTTTGCGAAAAGCACAACATGCTGTTTTTATTGGGAGTGGACAGAAAAAAACTAGACAATTTTACGTTTTAAATGATGTATAAATCATATCTGTATGTCAAAAATCAGCAGACTTATCTAAGTCTCTTTGTGGAATGATCGAAAAATAAAGAGTTTGCGGCGCCCGCGCCGCAGCCGACCCCAGAGTGTTAAAGGGCCCATATTATGCCCATTTGTACAAGATGTAATATAAGTCTCAGGTGTGCCTAGAATGTGTCTGTGAAGTTTCAGCTCAAAATACCCCACAGATCGTTTGTTATATCATGTCCAGAATGTCCTTATTTGGGTGGGTGCAAATAAGACGAGATATCTCATCAATTAAGAGAAAACGCTTCCCCGCCAATGACGAGATTTTCCGTCTTTCCGCAATACCGCTATTATCCACCAGATGCCCTTCCGCAACTTTTTAAACCCAGAAGTATTGCCCTATGGCAAAGGGCTGCATGTCCGTGTCTGTTTTAAAGATCGCTCTGAATGGGATCTCTATGAAAAGTCCGTCACAAAAATGGAATTATCTCTGCTTTTTGCTCAAAATGTGGTGTTTTTGCAGAAACCTACCCATATTCAAAAGCTGATTGCAAAAGAACCACTGAAGGTAGGATGAAACGGTTGTTTTGTTTGAAAGCTGTCTGTTCTTTCATTTGGTATATTGTATGTTTATATATTTAAAGAAGATCATTTTCTGGAAGGCATTAAACTTTGGTGAAAATCATGAAAAACGCTGGCGCTGGCTGGCAACTTTTTTTAAAAACGCTGGCGGTGAAACAATTAAAGGTCACGTAGTTTGTGTGTAATGTTGCTATAATAGCATAAATAATACCTGTAAAATGATAAAGCTCAAAGTTCACTGACAGGCGATATATTTTCTTTAACAGAATTCACCTTTCAAAGCCTACAGCGAACGGCCGGTTTGAACTACAGCCCTCTACTTCCTGCTTTAATGACGTCAGTAGAACAGTTTTTCGACTAAACTCTGCCCACTGGAATACGTCAGTTGCCAGCTAAGCTAATGGCAAGCTAAGCTGTTGTCGAATCACAACACACTCAAACAACACAATCAGAACTCGTTACGTATTTCTGAAGAGGGGACTTCAAAGAACAAGGAAAACATCAGCCCGTTTATAGGACAGTGAAATCAGCGCTATACAGATAAGTAAATTGTGTGAAAAATATGCGTTTTTACACGTGAAACATGAACACATGTTATATTGCCACTGTAAACACAATCAAAGCTTCAAAAACACAGAAAGAACGGGACCTTTAAATGCAAATGAGCTAAAGCTCCTCACTCCCTTAACAACAGATAGTAAGCGCTTTGTTAAAAATAGATCTGATTCCTCTAAATACAATCTGAGACAAAAGTCTCTTTAGTCACATTAGCGCTACAATGTGCTAACAAACACATTTAGAAAAGCTTTTGGGTAAAATAACCAGTCTGTCAGTGACCGTGGGTGGGGCTTTATTTGTGTGATGTCACATTAACAGGAGAATAAAAAACAGCATGTCTAATGAGACTGCTTTGGTTTAATGGGGATTAAAAAAGACGAACTGAGTGGATTTTTTGTGCCAACACATTTATGTCCACATGTATGTGGATTTTGCCTTTAAGAATTATCTTTGTAAAAATGTAAAATGATCTTATATATGATCAGAATTCCTAATCAAACACATATCTAACAAGTTTAATTTTTTACCTAACATTTGTAAGGCACCTGCAACATAATGGACATTATTGAAAGTACTTTAATGGATCAGTATTGTAAAGGGCAGTGCTGCTCTCAGTAGGGATGCAAAAGTGCTAGATGAGGACTTCTCAGTGGCAAGGCATTTTTTTCACTTAAGTGGAGTGACAGTTACAGTGTCACATTCTGAAAGGATTCATGCAGTGCTGAGAGGTGATGCTGAATCAGTGGCACATTGTGTATACTACTTAGTTTAAAGAACATCAGTTTTTTGCTATTTAGCTCCATAAAATCTTATTACAGAAATACCGGAAGAACCTTTCTAGTTCATTGTAGTGAAAAAAGTAGCTATGTGTGAGAAATCAAATACATTGATCTTTAAAAATGCACCTATTTACAAAATTACCAGCTCAAAAGATCTGCTGATCTCCATATGAGATTTCAATCTAAATATCACTTCTTTTTACTAATTGATTTGACATCAGTTCTGTTACAAGAAGAAACTGATCCTGATCATATTGAATTAAACAACAGAAAAAAAACATTGAGTGCTCACCTTACAGTCTTTGCTGTGGTGACTGAATAAAGGTCCTATGATTTGTGCAGTCTGTCCCGTAGTCTGTGGGAAGGACCCTTTCAGATATAGGTAATGACCTGATGAGTTACGTAGAGTGTGATCAGTGGATGGGCCATTCCGTGGAGTGGGCATATTTCCTGCCTTTATCAACCAATCAAAATCATCATTTTGTCTCTGTCTCCAAGAGCAAAGGTCAAACTCAAAATTGCAGCGACTACTGAATCCCTCTGAAAGAAACATGACAAATATAAAATAATACTAAATCATTGTAATGCACTAAAACAGTCTGTGGATGTGAAGGTGATAGTATGTATCTCACTGCATATATAATGATTCTCATCGAATCCATCTCCACAGTGATCAATAAAGTCACACAAGTTGTCTTCAGAGATACAGTGACCATTGGCACAGACAAACTCATTCTTATCACAGGGTAGATCGGTCCTTAATGGGGCGGCACAATCCACAAATGCCACGTCATCAACTACAACATCACCCATGTAGCTGATTCCACGCTTGGCACGTAGAACAACCTATTGATAGATTTGTCAACAAAAATACATATGCCGTTAAAATGCTAGCTGTAGGTCGTGTATCTGTAGCTCAGTTGGTAGAGCATTATGTTAGCAGGGTAAAGGTCATGGATTAGATTCAAGATCATGTACTGATAAAAACATTAAGGATAAATGCACTGTGATTAGCTTTGTATAAAAGTGTCTGCAAATGCATAAATGTGAATGCCGTCTTGTGTTAAATGTTTTTGTAGTACTTCATATTCAAGTGTAAAGCTTTGAATTATTTTTCTTAAAAAAAGCAATAGAAAAACCATGATGGGGGTGGAAAACATAAAGAAGACGACTATGTAAACAAAGAGAGAATTGGAGTTGGATTGGAAGTGTTGCTAGAGAGCTACTGCAAAAGTTCAATAGGGCAATCAGCTCTGATTTCAGACAGAAAAAGGGGGCTTAGCACTAATGAGTGAGGGCATCGTGTAGCACCTAGCACAAATTACAATTATATTGGCAAGTGTGTGTTTATATATGTGTCTATCTAGATAAATTGTTAATGATGCAAAGGTTAGATGGAAAAAAGGTCATGATATTTCTGAACAAACACCGACATTTCAAACGTCACTAGTTAACAGCTAACATTTAACAGTGGATTGCATTACAGGAATACAAGTGCACATAAACACAATGTTATCAAATCACCTTTAAAAATAAAAACTAACTCTTTTTTTGTAGCTTGTTCCACTGTTTAACCCAAGCTTGCACATACTTATTTCTGTTAAGCGCAGTGGTTATTTGTTATTTGTTACCCTGCCTGTAAAATCCCCCCAAATAAAGTTTGATTGATTTCAATTCATTTTAATCTTTGACATGGCTTTACTTTGTCAGTATAAAAGATATCCTGATGATATTTTCTCAGAACGTTCTTTACATCATTTAGGATGATTTTATGTCGAAAAAAGTAAATCATAAAAATTACTTTAGCTGGGTTTTTACAGCCAGGGTCACATTGAACCGAAACACTGACCTGGAAGTTGTGATTGATTCCAATGAAGACCTCACCCCGCCTCCAGCTGTTGCCCTGATTACCACTTTGGGACCAAACTTCATGTGTGACATTATGGGATTTAATGAAGACCTGTAAATGCACATTTAAGGTGTTTCTTTTTACCAACTACATGTATTCTGTCACATTAATAAAATGTATGGTAACACTTTACTTGAAGGGGTGTTCATAAGCCTGACGTGCCACCTTCATAAAAATGACATGACACGTGTAATGAACACAAAGAGGAATTTATAACAGAATCATGAATATTCTTCAGTTTATAGTGGGGTTTTTTTCAGTTCACAAGTTTACTCCATGGGTTTAACAAATAAAATCAACCATACAATAATAATAATAATAATAATTTATAAAATTATATTTTATTGCATTTGGAGACCGATTCACCTAAAATTTAATGAAAACAGTACAATAATGGGTACAGCCATGCAGCATTGGGTCCATATCGCTAGAAAAACAGTAAATTATTACATTAAATTAATTATTTTAATTAATTAATTTTTCTATGTCAAAAAATGTAGAACCCTCTGTGTGAGGAAGAACAAGTTCTGTTACTTCTCAGTTTTTTATATATTGTGCACATAAAGTTAAGTGTAATTTTTTGTCTGTTGCATTTTGTTAAGGTATTTAGAATTAGTTGACATAGTATTAAAGGAATATTTAATTTTCTTAAAAGAAAATCCAGATAATTTACTCACCACCATGTCATCCAAAATGTTGATGTCTTTTTTTGTCCAGAAGAAATTATGTTTTTTGAGGAAAACATTGCAGGATTTTTCTCATTTTAATGGACTTTAATAGAGCCCAACATTTAATACTTAACTCAACTTAACATTTTTTTTAACGGAGTTTCAAAGGTCTATAAACGATCCCAAACGAGGCATAAGGGTCTTATCTAGCAAAACGATTGTCATTTTTGACAAGAAAAATAAAAAATATGCTCATTTAAACCACATCTTTTAGTCTAGGTCAGTGGTTTTCAATCTTGTCCTAGGGGACCCACAGCTCTGCATATTTTGTATGTCTCCCTTAACTGACACACCCAGTTCTGTTCATGGATCTCTCCCTTAATGAGCTGATGATCTGAATCAGGTGTGTTAGATAAGGGAGACATGCAAAATGGGCAGGGCAGTGGGTCCCCTAGGACAAGATTGAAAACCACTGGTCTAGGTCAAGTCCAGCGCGACCTAACGTAAATGCGTAGTGACGTAGGGAGGTCACGTGTTACAAATATAAAACGCACATTTGCGGACCATTTTAAACAATAAACTGACACAAAGACATTAATTAGTATCAGTTGACATACAACAACGTAGGAACGGTCCTCTTTCAAGACGCTTGTAAACACTGGGGCGGAGTTTCGTGTTCGTCCTCTGTGACCTCTTGACGTCATGACGTATTGCGTGGGGTCAACTGGCGCATCACGTCCGGATTTACATGACGAGAAGTTGTGGTTTAAACGTGTATATTTGTTATTTTATTGTCAAAAATGACAATCGTTTTGCTAGATAAGACCCTTATGCCTCGTTTGGGATTGTTTATAGTCCTTTGAAACTCCGTTGAAAAAAAACGTTAAGTGTTGAGTTAAGTATTAAATGTTGGGCTCTATTAAAGTCCATTAAAATGAGAAAAATCCTGCAATGTTTTCCTCAAAAAACATAATTTCTTCTCGACTGAACAAAGAAAGACATCAACATTTTGGATGACATGGTGGTGAGTAAATTATCTGTATTTTTCTTTTAAGAAAATGGACTAATCCTTTAACACTTAATGACATTTAACTGACAGTTAAATGTAACGTTAACCCATAAAGCTAAGAAGTTTTTTAAGTTTAATAGTTATTCTGCTATGTCATGTTTATGACAGATTTATAACAAGTTATGATGTTTTGATTTATGTCTAGTTGTCATAACAAAGACATTTCAAACAATGTCATCTTTGAATTAAAAATGACATAAGTGAACAAATGACACTTAATGACAGTTGTCATAAATGTTCATAAAATCTCCTTCATGTTCATGACACGTGCCATGTCATGTTTATTAGGGTGTCATGTCAGTCTTATGAACACCCCCTTCAAGTAAAGTGTAACCAAATGGATTGATATTTTCTGAGTAAGTGTTACCTATGCAGCACTGAACCATAAAAAAATCTAGATAAATATACCTGTAGCGTTCCAACAGTAAAGCCACTCATATAATACCAGAACACCAAGGTGCACTGGGGTCCTGTTGTTTTGATCGGAGGAGTCATTAGATCAGCAGTGTGGCCGTAACCTCCATTGGAACTGTCTGCAAATATATACCAACCCTCTGGAGTACCTCTGCAAAATATACAGACGAGTAAACAAACAAAGATGCACAAGCACACAATCTGATCAATTAAAATCATACATTTAAATAAATAAAACCATACAAACATTTCATAAAATGAATGTACTGTATATTGTGGTTTCTGCTTACAGTGTATGGTCACTAGCAGGTCTGTGGTTTTGCTCTCCATAGAGAATACTCTCCCCTTGTGCTCTCTGCCAGCGAAAAGCATGGAGAGGAACAGGACTGATAGGGTCACTTACATACCATCCACACAGATCATGATCTTCAAAACCACAAAACTCCTTCACTGTGAAACGAAAAAACAGCAATGCGTGATGGATGGATGGATAGATGGATGGAAAACGCAGATGGAAGGCTACATGGAAAATGCATACCACAATGCTCTTCATCAGAACCATCAGAGCAGTCGAGTGTGAAGTCGCACACTTGACTGACAGTCACACACTCTCTTGTAGTTGTACACATAAACTGGCCAATGGGGCAGCTGTGAGGAGGTGCTTCTGATGAAGTGGGCACAGAGGCTGTGGTGCTTGGTTCCTCTGAGGGCAATTTACCTACACAAATCATAAACACACACTAATTAAGACATTTGCATTTATGCACTGGCAGATGTTTCTATCTAAATCTAACAATCTACAGTGGATTCAAGCTACACATTTTACCATTCTGTGTGTTCCCTGTGATCAACCCATGAACTTTTTGTTGACCTACTAGTAATGCTTTACCAACTTTTAGCTTCAAAACATCAGGAAATGTACAATTGTACATGACACATTTAGATTCATGCATTTGGCAGATTTAGGCATTTGTCCAAAGTAATTTGCAGTGCATTCAAGTTTTTATTGTCTTTTTTGTATTTTTTCAACAAGCTGAGCTACAGTACAAGAAAGCTGTGACATTATTTAAGCTTGCTAAGCATGCACATATTATTGTTTTATTAAACACCTGTTAAATTGTAAACTGTATGTACCTTCATATGGCTCACATCCAAGAAAAGAAAGATCATCTATAGCAATATCTCCTCTGAAGTCATCACCAACGGTTCCTTCTACTAAAATCTGCGGCAACAGAAAATTAAATACTACAGATATTAAACAAAGCACATTTAAGGGGACATTCCACTTTTTTTGAAAATATGCTCATTTTCATGCAGCAGGCGTAGTGATATTACGCACTGCCCGAAAATAGTCCACGTGGTTACTTAATTTCAATAGCAGGAGACCTTTTTTCGGGCAGTGTGTAATATCACTACGCCTGCTGCAGTCATGTTACAGCAGCAAAGTCCATGATTATTACGCCAGTTTGAGAGTATAGTTCCTAGCCATATCTGCCTAGAAAATCACAACTTTTAATTTTCTGATGTTTTGAAGCTAAAAGTTGGTAAAGCATTACTAGTAGGTCAACAAAAAGTTCATGGGTTGATCGCAGGGAACACACAGAATGGTAAAATGTGTAGCTTGAATTCACTGTAAATTGTTAGATTTAGAAAGAAACATCTGCCAGTGCATAAATGCAAATGTCTTAATTACTGTGTGTTTATGATTTGTGCCCTCAGAGGAACCAAGCACCACGATTTTTAAACGATATAACTACAGAATGGTCGAGTTTTAAATAGGAAAAATATTGAAAATCTTTAGTTATTTTTTTATCGCGATGCTAATGGTCTAATCAGATTCAATGCATTTTGCTAAGCTATGCTAAAAGTGCTAGCGCCAGACCCGGAGATCAGCTGAATGGATTCCAAAATGGTAAGATTCAAATGTTTACTCTAGGGGAGCTGGAAAATGAGCAGATTTAAAAAAAAAGTGGAGTGTCCCTTTAATACGCATGAACAGTGCTTTGTGGTTTCTGCTGAGACAGCCATTGTTATTGCTTCAAAGATATTAGTGCATGCATTATCAGACTTAATACTGTGAGTGAGTTTTATAATGACTTGGTGTCCCAAATTTATTTTGCATTTGAAGCTAGAGAGCAGTTAGTCAAATACAAACACATTAGGACAGCATTACAGTTTGAATCAATTATTAAAATCAATAACTGAAATCAATAACCTGAAAGTGGTGAGCGCTGTTGATCTGCAATATCTTTTGGTGCCATAAGTTGCCTTGGTCTCCAAAGCGAACCCACAACAGGTTGCCCCGCCCACTGTTACGTGTACGCATGTACACAGCCAACCGGAACACGTGCTGGCCAAACATGTGATAATGAAATCTAAAAAAGCAGGGTTGCTTAGGTTTGCTGGATGTTGGGAGAAAAGGTAGACTGATAAGAACAGCGGTATCTTTAAAATTTTGTGGTTCTGAAGATTCTATGTAGAGAAAGTGTCCATCCACACTGGCCCGTGTGTGGTCCCTCCATGGGCCTGTGTTGAAAGTGGGAGTGGGTCCTTGAATTCGGGTCCAATCAAAAATGTCCTCCGCTTGATCCTGAGTCCAGCTACACAGGTCTTCCTCAAAGTTACACATTAGCTCTGAGGCTGAGAGAAGAGGAAAAGATGATTGTTAACAAACAACTACTAATGTCAAACAATATAAGTTGACACATTCATTCTTTAAAGCCGTATTAATACTGACAGCAGTTTTCCTCATCTGTTCCATCTCCACAGTCATCAATCAGGTCACAGATCTGAATAGAGTTCACACACGCTTTGCTTCGGCCACAGTGAAACTGACCAGGATCCGGGCACGTCTCCATGGCCTTTGGCAATGAGCAGTTATTGAACATAACGTCATCGATGGCAGAAATTCCTTCATATACTCCCAGACTCAGTTTTGTGATGGACAGATGAAAAGGTCTGGTCTGTCTGCCAATCTGCACAATTACTGGGTGCCACTGGTTGCCCTGGTTATAAAGTGTTTGCCAAAGTATAGTGCTGCTATCCAAGCCATCAAATAACAGGTGCATTTCAGCAGCACCAACAGACTGGCCAGAATTATAGTGCCTGTTAGCAAAACAATTAATGTAACTATTAAAATGTCAAATTTACTACAGTGTTTATAGCTTTATAAAGTTTCAAATAAACTAGTGAAGAGCTTTGTATTTTTAATATAGACATACACTTTATATATTGATATATATTTTACTAAAACCCCATTCACACAGACCTTTGGTCCCAGAAAATACCCGTAAAATTGCCAGACAAGCGTCTGTGTGAGCAAAAACTCGTCCCGTTAATCTTCTGGGATCGTTGCCGGAAAGAGGACCTAGTCAGATACCCGGATAACCCTCTGTGTGAACAAGAAGCCGAACAAATGCCGTAATGGGCGTGTCGTAGTGAGGACGCACGCGTCATCATAACACAAGTTATGGTTCAGCTCCTTAAAACGAGAGATAACATGCATATAACATTCAACACAAGAAATGTTGCAAACTAGATTGAAGCAGTTATCAGGAAATGATAAATGAGACGCATAAACAATGACGCACGTGCCGTAGTGAGGACGCGCGTGTCATGGCAACATGAAGTTGGTTCAACTCTTTAAAATGAGGGATTTACATCATTCACTACGAGAAATGTCAGCAAATTGGACTGAAGCAGAATCAGGTAAGTTAGCTCGTTACTTACTGCGTTGAAACGGAGATCATTCAGCAGCATAAAAGAATATCGCGTCACGTGCTCATTTGAGCTATAATAAACGAAAATACCTGCGCGTCATCCCAGCAAGATATATCGTTCAGCTCCTCAAAATGTGGGTTTTAAATGCATATAAACAATCACGATGAGAAATGTCTGAAAACTGTTTTAAAGCAGAGATCAGGGAGCTCGTCAAATATCCATTCTGAACCGGAGATCATTCACCAGCATAGAACTGTTCGTTCAAGCGCTCCTTTATAGTCTTATCATAAACAAAAATGCACGCGAGTGGTTTCTGGATAGAGAAATAATAAATAATTTGCAAACTTCATACGCTGCGTAGAAGAGAGGGCGGGACTTTCAACAGGTCACGTTTCTTTACGAGACCGTCAGATGCCGGGTAATCATGTCAGTGTGAATGAACACAAAATCTAAGGATCCCGGAAAAATCCAGGATGCCTATCCCGTGTATTTTACGGAATGTCTGTGTGAAAAGGGCTCAATATATATATTGTCATTTTTCTTACCAGAAGGACATAATGCAATCTGAACCCGATTGTTGAAATGTAGGACTGTGTAGCAAAGCTTGCTGGGAAAAACTGTTGCTGTTTTTTAAGATAAACATAAAATGACCTTGAGGGGAGAAAGAGAAAAAAAACACTAAAACATCTTTAGGGATATCAAAAAATAACATTATTTAAATTAGTTAAAAATAAGTGAGTTTCAACTAAGAGTGATTAGAATGCAACATGATATGGCAATAAAAAATAGTTTCATGTGCTGAGTTATTAGTTTCAATTGGAGTTGCTAAACATATTCAACATATACATTATGTTGCTCATACATCTATGCATTCTGGGTAAAATAATTGAGAAAATTAAATTTTAATTTTAATTTTGTCAAACATTGAAATATGTTAGATTTAATGCAAACTTAATGGATCACAATTTAAAATTAAAAACATTTATCACATAAATCAGCACTATTTGATAAACTATTTAATAGTAAAGTAACATCTATTCTGTGGCGTTTTTTCTGTGATCAGGAATCCGTGCTAACCTTTACTTGTATTAGTAGAGTGATCACGGGGAGGTATTTGGTCTTGATAATCTTTTAAGTCCCCATTAGCTGAACCTCTTACCCAGTCAAATCCATCACCCTGGGCAAGCTCATACCAACCGCATGAGTCAGACTCAAAATCACACTGTGATGCTAAAAGACAAACAATAATAATTTTACTTAATTATGAAATATCTTAATTAAAAAAATTAACACTTTAACGTTTTTAATGTTATTGTGGCCGTATTAATTAAATTTACTTAACAGATGGTCAGGAGCACCTAAAGAAACCTTAATAAAACCTTAATCGTTGAAAAATAAAAATGTAAAGATTTTTGCGTGTGCATGTGAAAGTTTCTTGTGTGCATGTGAAGTTTCTAGTCTGCATTTTGCAAAGTTCCCTCAAGTATTTGCTTGCTATTTGTCAGATTCTACTACCAGACTTTGGATTTACAATTTTAGGAATTCACGTTAAATGATTTTGTCGTTAAAGTAAGCAAATATTTCTGTGTCATGATTCTTCAGAAATCCTCTTTGAGCAGTTTATGTTGTACTTACAACAGCTGGCTTCGTCCTCTCCGCTGGGGCAGTCTGAAGAAAAGTCACAAACCCTCACCGCATCCATGCATTTATTTGCCCCACAGTAAAACTGAGAAGAGGGGCACTGAGTTGGAAGAGGTGCCTTGATTTCATTTTCTAGAAATAAATCCAGCATACTTTAGCAATATCAGATTTTCTTGACAAAGATACTTAATGAGTTCAACAGTTTTGGTGGGTCCTATAAACTGCCCTAAAGCAGGTTGTGATGTAATTTGAACATTATTATGAAAAATCTGACAGTTCAGTGTACTGCTGAGATAATTCAAAATAATGTGGTACTGTAACTTAAACTTCTACATCTAAACCTCCCTTTTATGCTCTATAGTAATGTGATAAATGTGTAAATAGACATATAATTTCATGCAAACCTGTATTACGCTGCCCAAGATGAAATGTTGATGCATAACACTGAGAGAATTATAAAACCAGCCATGATTTTGTCATGGTATTTATACATGTTTGAAACAAAATAGTAATTAATATCAGTCACACTTCTATTTTAAGGTGAACTGTAAATTTAAAAGTAGCTTTTTATTTTTTAAATCCATTAAGTATCTTAATGTATTTTAAAAAATAGAATTTAGACTATGAAGAATTATGATTTGCAAAAACACAAACAGATATACATGCAGTATACTGTACAGGGCATTCAGAAAATATTCATTTTTTTTTTCAATTTCGTTAGGATACACAGCCTGTGTGGTGTGTGTGTGTGTCATTACAGAAAATTGTTTACCCACCAACAACTGCCACACAGTCTTTTGTGAAGGAGAGGTCATCAATTGCAACAATTTCATGTGGATCACTGCTGTTGTAAATCAATCCTCTAATCACCACCTATAGGTTACAATTAATTTAGCGAGTTTACTGACTTTATAAATACATATCAAAAAGCTGCAAAAGCAAACAATTGAAATTAATAATATCTCAGCACACACTGCTTATCTAGGACATGTTGTACACACACCCTAAACTCCTCTCTGCTGTTTAACGTCACCACTGACCGCAACCAGCGATGAGGGTGTGGATCAAGTCCTGGGGTGGACTGAAACCAAACCATCTGTGGCTCTCCCAAAGTTTTTGATTGGACAAGAACCGCCAAAGCCCCATTCAGCAGCCCGATATGATGGTTGAAGGTCAGCTGTTCAGAAGAAGAGAAACAAGTGAACAGAAAATCACCTGAATGCAGCAAAGGGGAACTTTATGTGAACCAAGAACTCAAGTTGTGCACTTTATATTTTAAAGTTTCCACAATCAGGCTCTTCTTTTTTAATATTAAGGATATTCAGTGTCTGGCAGGTTTACATCTAAAAAGCATCCCATACTTAAGCCTTTCTTTGTGCAGTCGGGTTACTCTTTCCATCTAACTGTATTTATAAGTTTACTTTTGTTTTGTTTGAACACACTTTAATCTCAGATGTGTAAATTAAATTAAAAAAAGATTACTTAATAATTACATTGTTAACATTGTATTTAAATTACTCACTCTAAATTAATAATTACATATTATTAAAGGTATAGTTATTATTAAAGGTATAGCGGAAGATTTTCGTTTTCCGGGTGGATCACCACTGTTATTGGTCATCCCAGATGTCAATCATTCTGATTATATGTTGACGTATAACCGTCGCACGTGCTCGCCTCTACGTTCGCTTTCTGCACATGCGCACTTTCACGTGTATGTGTGTTGTGCTACGGTTTCAACCATTCATTGAAGGTCGCGTTCTCACTGTATTTTTTTCAAAATGTCTGAGGGTCGCAAGAGAAAAAGTGTCTACGAATTGTATGACAAGAAGAGAAAGGACTATAAATAAAGAAACAAGACCAGATGTTTATGGGAGACTCTTTCACACGCTGGCGTGAGCTAAAAGGACAGGTTGGGCTTCCCACGCGAAGTTTCTACTGGAAAGGTACATTTTGTCATGCTATTTGGAGAAATCCATTTAAAATCACTGCTGGTAAAAGTTGATGTAAGCTATGATTTGAGATGCTAGCCCTGGCACAAGTCACGAACCGCACAGACACGGTAAACATGCCGACAGAAACTTGTAAACAGAGCGAAGAGAAGAACTGAGCTCCTGCACGCTCTCTCTCTGTCTCGTGCACGCGTTTAACAGGCGTTCCCTCTCGGGAGCATTTTTTTAAAAATATCGAGGGGCGGTTCTTTTAAATAATTCGGGAAAATCTTCCGCTATACCTTTAACCACAAATCAATATCAACACTGACCACAAGGACAATCAAAATGAAACAGTTTTTCAATCTTTACTAAAACTATCACCTTAAATTAAACATATAACCTATACTTTATATGTTAGTACACTTTTTGGTTCAATTCCTAATGCATTACTAATTTTAATTCTAATTGCATATAACTACTTTAAAGCACACTCACATAAAACTTTGCGAGTACCTAATAAGTAACTAATTAAATAAGACCTACTTTTTCAGGGGAAAAGTTTAGTTAATTTATACTGACTTTTATATTAACATTTCTATTGGCACTGTTTTGGGGTTCCTTGGATGCCACATTGACAAAACCCCTTCTGTTATCTGAGGAAAGTACTATTAGCTTCTGCAAGAATTTTAAACAAAATTCTAGGGAATTTGTAAGTTTCCTGAAAACATAAAGACAATATTTAAGGTTCGACCCAAAAGGGGTCCCCTAAAGGTTCAGCCTTGAGAATGTTTTAATTTTTACACTGCAGGGAAGCACAATGGGCACATCCATCACCCACTGTGCTGTGGTTTTGACAACCAGTGTGTAATTCTTTGCTGTCAATATGAATGTGTAGTTCTGGCTCAGTGGACGAGCGTATAATCGAGAGCTTGTTTGCTGAATGTCCAATACAAGGTCCATAAAGCCCTTGAGCTAAGCACTTATCAACAAGTTGCTACTTGAATGTCACATTACAGCAATTCCTGATTGATATCTCCTGTCAAAAAAGCATTGTGTTAAAATCTTTTATAATAGCTTTTAAAATGCAAGCTACTTTAAATGTTCCCATTGGGAGAGCATTGGGGCATGGGTTCAATCATAATGTAATACAAATACTGATAAAAACATTGTTAATAATATATATTTTAATTGTATAAACATATCTGCAAAATTTTATTTTACTTCCCAGTGGAGATTTTGTTTTTTCTATACCTGTTTTTCTTAATCTTATCTCATTTAAATATTGCTGGGAAAGTAAATGCAGAATATCCCTAATTGTTATAATACTGTATGCACAACATTATATTCTTTTGCACATATTCCAGAAATTCTGGAAGTCTGACCAGGTATGCATGAAAGATGCTTGATAAAAATAAATACAATGTAAGAAAGAGTATGTGTTTTACTACCCAGCAGGTATGCGAAGGTTGTAAGAAAGGACTATATATTTCAGCTGTGACACCTTCTCCATTTTCTGACTTTATGTAGAGATAGTGACCTGAAAAAATATAAATAAGTAGAAAATAAGGACAAGAAATATTAAGTAAAATCTACAACCATTTACAGATAGAATAGTTTCACTTACCAGTAACATTTTCTTGGTGGTGTACTTCTGTACTGGACCAAGTTGAACCTGAGCCTCTGATCCAAACATGTTCATCTTGAACTTGAAAACTACAGAAACTTTCCTGGAAGTCACACCTCATAAAATGAGAGCCTATATGAAAGAAAAACTCACAGCTACACTACGGCTTTACAGTAATGATCTAAGAAAACCCTGATCTCTGCAATTCATTTAAAATGCATTACAGAAACTTCATTGATTATGAGAATTCTACTCAGAGGGGCAGTTTCCTGGACAGGGCTTAAGTCTAGTCCAAAATTAAAATATTTGTTTGAGTTATTCCAAATGAAATCAGCTTGCATTGACATGTGTTAAAATATATCAGTGCAATTGTTTTGTCTTAAGATGCACACCAGTAGTTTTTTTCACATGTTTTTTGTAGTGTATGTTTGTAAAAAACGACCCAATATAACTAAGGTCTACTCCTGGATGAATAAAAATCCTGTCTTGGAAACTGTCCCTGAAGATTTTATTGTAAAATCATCAAAATACATTTATTAACCTCTTGACTTGAAAAGAAGTGAAGTGCAGGTAATAATTTATTATAATATAAATAATATAAAAAAGATATCATTTTTCGGTTTAATCATTACAAGGATAAAGATGCATAACAAAGAAACAGTGATGCATAACACACTGCTCTAAGTGCTCTTCATTCAGTCATTTGTTTGCTTTGTAGAGAAAATCTATAAAAATATTAAATACGCACTGCCATATATCATATGTAGGTCACGCCATTTCATGAGTACTCTTTCTCTAAATATTATACATTTTAGTATACACACACACTACAGCCCCTATGAGTATTTAAAAGCTTGTAGTCAACAGAGTAAGGAAATGGTGGCCATTAAATTAGTTGGCTTGTGTGGGAGGAACAGAAAAACACAAAAACAAGAGCAGAAAAAAACATGTTTGTCTATTATGTTTTCATACTTACAGTCTGTCTCATCACTGCCATCTTCACAGTCCACTTTAAAATCACACACATTGTACTCAGACAGACAACCGCCTCCTACACAAGAAAACTCCTCGGGACGACACGGTGTAGATGAGACACCGACCAAGACGCACAGGAGAACTAAAACCCAAACACCCCCCCTCATTGAGCTCTCTGACAGAGAAAACAAATATTTAAAATTTAAAACGAGTGAATCGCTCCCTTCAGAACGAAAGCCATCTGCTCTGACCATCCATAGTCCAAATGGTTTTTATGACTGTTACCCAATACACCCTTTTTTCCTGCTTGTGCTTTTTATCTTCTTGGCTAGAGATAAAATGACAGTAAATGATAGAGATAAAACAACAGTAAAATGCAATCTGTCATTTTAAAACTGGTGGGCATGTGAGTATTGTACATAAAAATAAACTAATTCAACATACACCATTAATATTAGATTTTTTTTTTAAATAAACAATTACGTAAATTTGTTTAATTGTAATTTGTATTGCGCAACTCTATAATGATTAATAAATCCAGTATTTGAATAATCATGAGTAAATCAACAGCAATGATAATTGTCACCGCCACAGCATTACTGCACTTTTACATCCCACAACCTTTAGATGTTGTCAAGCTAAAATATAAACTTTTATATAAGCACCATTAACAGAAAGTAAAACTTATTGTAAAAATATTAATAATCCTATTGCCAGTGATAAGATCCAGTGACTATACTGTTTGGAGTCCTTAATAGTTCAAATCTTGTGTCACCTGGGATGTCCCTGTGATTAGTTGAGTTTATTGATCAGTTGGGTTTTGACTGACTTAATGGAGACTAATTATAATGTCACTTCTAAAGACAGACAACACAAGAGAAGTCAGTCTAGTGAGTTTAGTATATCGACTTTGTGTTTAAATAAGCTTTCAAGCATTCAAATACACTTTGAAGCTCTTCGTAGGGAAATAATAAACAATGACACTGTCCTATAGACTAATTACTTAATAACCCGCAACGGCCCATGGGTGGGCGCTAGGGGTGTGTGTGTTTCTGTACTTTGTTTAATACAAGGCTCCAGACTAACTTTTTTCACTAGGAGCGCAGTGGCCCCCAACTGAAAATGTTAGGGGTGCAACCAAAAAATTTAGGGGCACACACCGTAAATCAACATGCTAACCAAATAATCACATTTATACAAATTTCCACTATATTACTAATACATACTTTGATGATAGATGCAGAGAGTACAGTGTGCTGTTTCAAATTCACTGTCACATCAGAAAAAAGGTCAAATTTACTGGTCGCACATGTGCGACTGGATGTTAATTTCAGTGGCACACTCTCAAATTTTGGTGGCAAAATGCCACCATTTGGTGGCTGTCTGGAGCCCTGTAATATCAAATATTCATCATAACCTTTGCATTATTTGAAAGCTAAAACACTCAAAATTCATGTTCTGAGCTTGTTTTTGCCATCACTGGAGTGAAAAGGGTTCAATGAAATGCAGACGGACCGCATATTTATATATATATATATACAGTATATATGTCGGTACTCACATATCATCTCATATGGTTTTGATAATTTCGGACGAATCCATAAAACTTCAGCGTACTTTGCAACATAAGGGTCCATTCTTCAAAATGCATCCCACATAGCAATATTTTAATAGTGTTCAGAATTTTCTGATAAGTCAGTCGCCATTTCTCTATAAGAATAGTTGAAATAGCTTACTGACATGTAAACTGTAACAGAACATTCCCAAACAACAAAAATAATGATCAGCTTTGGATGATAGCAGTTATATTATTAGTAGATAGAGGACCTCGCTGTGATCATTATAAATTAACTACAACTACTGACCAATCAGCATCAAGGGCTGAAACTATCTATTTTAAATAGATTGGTAATAGAGTGCCTCAGGCCAAGGTTGATATTTGTAGGGGAAACCGGGAAGCGAGTTAGCATTTTAGCACTTCAGGTTCTGGTTCCATCATCCCGAAGTCAATTTCTTTTTTAGTGGTGTTTGGTTAAACTTCCTAAATAAGATATTGGGTTAACAGAAGCACAAAATATTTTCATGTTTTATTGTACAATACAGACGGTTTCATCAAGCGCACCTGCGTCTGGTCGGATCTTTACTTCCGGTTTCTGTTTGTTTAATGGTCTGACTAGTGGCTAAAATGAACCCTGGAACAAATACTTCGTCAAAAATAACAAATGTTTTACATGACGCAACAAACACATATTTTGAAATCACGAGCAACACACATGAGACACGAACACATATTTTTGATTTGCGGTCCCCAGTCATGAGACGCCACTGGAAGGAAGGCTTGCGGCTGGTTTGTAGTTTACACTATATACTTTATAGTAGACATTTTACACAACAATGTTAGCTCAGTGTCGTTTTTATACGCTTTAGCTATGAAATATGAACTACGGTAATCTATTTGTTGTTTATTTTACTTGTTATCAGAAATAAACTACTCTAAAAGGACTTTGTTGTTTTTTATTCTTAGCAGAGTTTACCGGAAGTTACGTGTGTTCCATGAAAGCCTTTGTTTATGTTGTTACTGCCATCTATAAAACACACTAATAATACCCCACACATGACTTTTTGAGATATGGGACAATACAGTCTTCATCGGGGACTTTAAATGTCATCATGAATAAAGATCTCAAAAACAATTCCCAACAAAGATTCATCCACAGCAGGGATGGGGAACCCTGGATCCTGGAGGGCCACTGTCCTGCAGCGTTTGGTTCCAACCCTAATTTAACACAACTGAAAAAACTAATTAAAGTCTTTAGGATTATTTGGAAATGAAATGCAGGTGTGTTTGATTAGGGTTGGAAGTAAACTCTGCAGGACAGTGGCCCTCCAGGATCTAGGGTTCCCCACTCCTGATCCACAGAGTATTTCCTTTTCAAGGAACATGCTTTTAAACAAAATTTGAAAGAGCTGTAGGAAACGTGGTGTAGGTCCTATGTAACCTAAGGTTAGCTTTAGACTTAAATTCATAAAAGTTGTGTTCATATGTGTGAAGATTATCTTGTTGGACAAAATGTGAAAGTGTCATAAACTTTTGTTAAACACAAAGCTTGTTTTTTGCGAAAATCCAAAAGTCAATAGGAAAATGAATGAGCTTTTTGTCATGTGAACCAATGTCCTGCTAACTTTGGGTTAGTCTAAAAAATACATCACCCCTGAGGCACTATTTTATGGCTTATATGTTACCTGTCAGAGCAAATCTATTTGCCTGCCTCTTATTCATTTATGAGTCAGCTGGCCATCAAGCCATTATATCATTCTCACGATCAACAGCTTTTTGCAGCACAGTCTGTTTACTGAAATGTCTTATTCCTTCTTTAAAATAAAAAATGTACATCTGTTTTTGCAAATTTGGGTTCTCGTTTTCGATCACTGGTTCAATTTTTCAAGTTCTGAGGCACATATACTGTACAGAGATCCATTTATCTCACTGTGTTCTCGGTTGACAGTTTTTAGGTCTACACCCTTTTGTTTGCTCTGAGGATGAATAAGTGATTAATAAAACATCAGTCTTTAGTTTCCTGTATTGCAAAACTGGATATATGTGACCTATTTATCATTCTTTTCACTTTGGTGCTTGAAGCAAAGGTAACATATGCTCCCCTGTGTAATAACTACAGATGATTAACACACGACACAATGCCATTATATTTCCTATTTAAATTTTAAATTGCCCCTATATCCTTAACATTAGTGCTCACATTATAAATTCACACAGTTATTCACAGGTGATAATCAGCGGTCTAATTAAACACACTGGTTTGACATGCAGTATATGTATTAATTATAATAGCAATAAATATTAAAATGTTTTAGAGGCCACAATATAAGGAATGAAAGTCTGAATGATACAGGAAAATAAGGAAACAGACCGAAAGTGCATGGATGATGAAAATATAACACATCAGTTCTTCCCCTAAATAAAATTAAATAATAACTAAATATTCAAACATTTCTATTCCTGTGAAAATAGTTACATTGCTCCTGTATGTCAATGCTCCTGTATGTCAATGCTCCTGTCTCCGGTTTGTAGTTGATTTGAAAGTTCAAATGAAAGTGTGTACATGTATCTATTTGATCCTGTACTTTCATCTTCTGATCTCTCTGTCCTCTCTGTCCACTTTATGTCACAGACTTTCATTTCTCTAGTTTTTGGCAGAAACATGCTGTTTCATACAGAATTGCTCAGCCACAGGAGAGACTTGCAGACATTATAAATGAGTTCTTAGCCTCAGCAAACAAGAGCAGAGGATTATGCTCTTTTCCTATTCTACTTTAAATATCTGACATCATAAAAAATTAATTGGACTGGTGTAAGGGTAAAGACTAAATCAGAAGTCTTTTTCAAAATTAGTAATTCTGTGTCTGTAAGGGAGATTTTAATCGAGGTACATGTTTCATGAAGACAGTCTTTTGGGAGCAAAATGTCTGCAGTGAAAATACTTTTTCTGGGTCCTATTATAAGGTAAAACATTACATCAGGATTCCATATCTGGATTATCTCTACCTTTAAAAATATTACAGACAGGAAAATGAAATTGCATACTGGTATGGAAGTGAAGCACTTCACCTTATATCAGAGCACCATTGGGAACACTTGACAGAACATTGTGCCGAGTGACAGGCTGTAACAACCTTAAAAGCATGACTGACATCAATTAACCTAAGCAAAAGCGTTTTGTCAGATATTTCTTTCTTCAGGCTAAAATAGAAAGCAGGCTGAGACAGTAAAACTGATTCTGGGAATGTGTTCCCCCTGACCCCCTCTGTGTTTTTTTCTATGAACAAACCACTGTCCACAAGACCTGAACGCTCAAAATCAGCCTAAATCTACCTATGACCTTCTAATTAACATATTTTTGTCTAAAACGCTTTGTATCAGTTACTTCACTAAACAAGAAAAAATATATTGGCTAGAAATGATAGAGTAAATGCTAGGCACTTAGTATGCTGGCATTAGTAGGGATCATAATAACACATGTTTTTGGCAACCATTTGCTTGTGTTCCACAGAAATGGGACAATATCACACTCTAGTGGCTAAAACACGAAAACGCAAGTGTTAAACAGTAACAGTCATTTTACTACAAAAAAAAAACACACATTCACCAAGCAATGTCCAGATATTAGGGTATTACGCATAACATACCATGTCTCAGATGAACTGTCTCTATGCTTTCTCCGCAGATTATGACACTGCAAACAGCCGTTGTTTCAGAGTTGAAGTCCAAAAAACTGAAGCATGTATTAGCTTTAAGTTAAAGCTTTAGACGAAACTACTACTGCTACTGTACATGAAGAGTTCAGATGCAAATTCTTCTGATAAATTTTCTTGTAAATAAGCATTTTTTTATCGGACTCTTGATTCTGAAAGGCATGAGGCCGTTTCTGACTGCAGGGGATACAGCTACGGCCAAATCTCGCGAAATGTTGGTTTAGGGTTTGGGGGTAGCATTACAGCTCATCTGGCGAGATTTAACGGGATTTTGGCCGTAACTGTATCGCTTCTAGCCACAACCCCTGAGGCCCCGATTATGAGAATTTTAAGCGAATGTGAGTGCATTTGGTTAATGTGATCATCTCATTTTTGACGGAGGCTAAAATGATTATTTCATCTCAGCTTAGCATATCTCAGTCGTTTTTCTTACTGTATAAATGAGTACGTTTTTGGGGTCTAACTTGTTTCATTAATTATTTTATTTGGGCAGCAGTTATCGAGTCCAATTTAATGTATAAATACTTTAGACTTTATCAGTCTTACTTCTGCCTACCTTGCAACCCGCCATTCAAAGTACTGTTACTGTAGATATGTTTCAAGTTGTTTCAGGTAAAGGGCCGGGTATACTTTTTTTCCGCGTCCGCGTCCGGCTCGCGCGCGCACGCGTCCGCGCAGCTTTCCGGGTATAGTCCCCGCGGCTACACGCGGATGGCCGCGTTCGACACTATACGCAATACTAATGATTTCTTATTCAAATTATTAGTCTAACAGGCTGTCAGGGCAGCACTGATTTGGTGACATTTAGAGTACATTAAAACATTAGGATAGGTGAAGAAAAGTAACTGATCCACCATTGCAAACACAGTTTAGAACAAACAACAAGACAACAAAGAACAGGAATCAAACAAACATGCTCCACAGCTTTCTGTTCTTGGAAGAAGTAAAAGTTAAAGAAGAAAAACGATAGTGTGTGTGCAAATGCTGTCTATTTCCTTTGTATAACTGTTTATAGTGGAGTGTCCTGTCTAAATATTTTCACGCGCATGCGCTGTCGTACGCGGACTGTACGCGCACTGTCCGCGCGGTCTCAAATTTTGGGCTGCACGCGGACGGTCCGCGCGGCCGTCCGCGCACCCTCCTGATGACGAAAATGACGTCATGCATACGCGGACGTCCCGAGTATACTTTCGGCTTAACGGTTCAAAGAGTTGCCTCCATCTTGTCTATGTCAACTGACGAGTCTCGCCGAGGTCAGATTTCCGACTTCCTTCGTTTGCTGACGTTTACTCCAGGTTTGAGGTGGGAAATATCCGATTTCCGAGTTGTCTGGAACACACCATAAGTGCGAAAAGCTGCTTTCAAAAGGTGAAACTGCCTAGACAAAATGAAATGTAACTTTATCACGATGACAATATGAAAATAGTAATCATTAACCTCCTAAGACCCGAGTTTTGGTTTGTCTTTTTTCAGATTTCTACCAGCTGTTTTTGGGTTTAGGAAGAACCAATAAATATAATAATGTAATAAATATTTTTTTTTTTATTTGTCCATGTTTGTGTACAACAGGTTCCAGTTACACAGAATTAAGGATTATGGTCAAAACAACAAAAAATGTGATGTTAAATAAAAATGAACTAACTACAAAAACATGTTGAAAAATGCAATATAGCAATTTAATATTTAAACTATCAGATGTGCATTATTAGCATCTTGCTAACATATTTTACATTTACCTTGATCTAACCTACATGCTCATAATAAACAACACCCATGCACTAAATAAAATAATGCAACAATAAAACTTTTCAGGTTTCAAAATAAAAGCTTTTATTATAAAATTATAAGAATTAGGTAAGATGCTACAGATGTCACCTGCTCATTCAAAAAATGGCACATCTTAAAAATTGAATGTATTGACCTTCAGTAAAGAAACAAAATATTGCATTTCTCTAAAGCATTTGCAACAACTTGTCACTCCCATTGTACTGGGTAAGCCATATTTTAACTTTCAAATAGTTTTGTCGATGTACCTCCATTTAACATGGTACAGAAAAAATTAACTGATATCAGTGACCGGTTGCATAAACATTGCAAAATTGTGTCTTAAGAACTAGTCTGACTTAAGAACACTAGTCTTGTTGTTTGAAATTGGACCAATATACATTTATATGTGACATACCTAAAACAATTATGTCTTGAAGAAAAAAATAGAAGTTTATTCAACCGGCCGCAGGTTTGCCATGTTGTGCACTAACAAAGCAAAGATGGTCTGAGAGCAGTTTACATACATCTGGCCAAACAAACTCTTTCATGCTAATGGTCAAAAAGCCAAAATTAATTTCATTGCGGTTTCCTCTAATTCCCTTTTCCAGTCTGAGAAGCCACTGTAAGAAATTGTAATTATGATAAAAAGAGTTTAAGAGTGGCCTCACAACAGAAAACCCTAACAAACAGGAAAGGAAGCAAAAGCAAGCTATTTGATTGATTGATTTCCTATATCAGCAGCCAATAACAACTATGCCAACAGATCCGACTGCTGGTAGGGAGAGCACCAATTTGTAGTCGCTGTATCCAGGTCTTGTAAAAATTTCCCTATACCAAGCACAGTGCATTGAAAATAGAAAAATCATTGTACACAGGACAAGTTTCAGATTGAAGAAACATTTTGGCAAAATCACTATTCATTCACATTGTGTTATGCAACCTGGATACATCAATAATACAAAATCAAGGAGTAAAATGTCTGACCAAATTGCATGAATTTGTATAGTAACTGACTTTCTCAGAAGCACACACAACTGTTACAGCTTTTTGACCTATAAAGACATCACACTAGATTTAATTGTTGTGAATTACTTGCACCAAGGGATTGGGTAAAAATGACAATTGTTTAAACAAAAATTTAAATACTGGAAGCTTTATCAATAAGCTTCTCTTAATCATTATTTCCTCATGGTAACTGAATGGCCCTACAGACAAAAACATGCTAGTTCATCTGCAGTGTTGGGCTCTGTCTTAATCTGCAGTGTAGCAGTGTTGGTTGGACATTATCAAAGCTTGCACACAGACATTTGTAACAGCATGTACATTAAGTCCTCCCAAATGCTGCATTCTAGCATGTGCCATTTTATCAAAAATTTAAAATACTGAATATGCATAAAAGACAAAAAGCCACACTGCCTTATCTTACAGCAATAAACGCAAATACCTGAAACACATCTTACACTGACAGGCGTCCATCTTTAAATTGCATCATAAATGACATTTTAAGCTGTAATGGACACGTCTCAAATATCAAGAGCACCCTCTTGTGTACCAAATGACTGAGGTAATATGTACTAAACGATCTGATATGTGTTGTCTTCATGATATGTAGTGGTGATGGTGGGCACCAATTGACCAATGGCAACAAATGACCCAAAGTGCTCCTCATCTGAAAAAGCCACATGAAAACAACCAACCAAAAGAGAACATAACCATTTAAAATTATTTCTTCCCAGTAGAGTATAAAGGACAACATAAAACATGATTAACTTAATTTAACCATCCAGTGAATCTCCAACCCACAGCCAGCGTGTTAAAAACACACACAATTTTCCCATACATCATATAACATCCAGCAGTGTCTCTCTTTAAGCAAAAAATACTTCAGACTTTGGAATTCCTTCTCTTGTCTTATCCACCCATTAGGCAATCCAGATGCTCCTGACATATTGATCCACAAGTTTTTTTTGAAGAAGGTTCAGTTCACTGATAAATCCCAGCTGAGGTAGGTGTCCAGAGTCCAGCCAAAAATCATCATTTTTGATCAAGAGGTTAAAAATAAAAATATAAGCAGCCAATGGGATGAGCCTGTGATTGTTGTCCATCAATCCAATAATGAGAATTGGTGGCTATCTGAGTCCAGCTCTTGAGGTCATCCATTCTAAACCCTGACACAGCCTGAAACAGCAAAAAACAAATGATTGTTTGTTGTCCCAAACAGTGTTTTCTTTATTTCACCATCATTTTTCCACGAAAAAAGATTTACATTCATGCATTTGGCAGGACCTTTTATCCAAAGGGACTTCCAGTGCATTTTATCAACATGTGTGTTCCCTGGAAGTCAAACCCATGACCTAATTTAAGGGAAACACTTAACATTAAAATATTTTAAGCATTCTGTTGCTTAACCAGTAAACCAAGGCAGTAGACACACCAAGGGTTATATGTTCAAGAAACACACACTGATAAAATACGGAACTGCAAAACTAAACTTGAACCAGTCTTAATGGATACTGTTTCATACTGCCAAATGTAATATATCCATTATTTTCTCTCTGTTTGGATTACAGCGTCTTGCCATCATTCATGTGATGTGATAGATCCTTTAAGACCATGGGTCCACAGGAATGGACATCACTAGAATGCCTTAAACTAATAAAAATGTATTATTTTATAATATTCATAATGTTTTGTCACTGATTTGGTCCCTGATCAACCAATCAAGATGAAGAAATGGCTCTCTAATGTAATCGGAGCTGCGTTTCACTCCAAATTTCCTTCCCTCGCATACTTGCACGCGTGTCCACTACTGGTGAAAGACTTAAAAGGGTTTAAATGGAACACACTAACCCCTTGATCATTTGGGAAAAGTTAACTTTAAAAGAAAACGCCTCCATGCCAATGATGGGTTTATCCGGCAATCCGTATTTCTGCTATTATCCACCAGGTGGTGCTCTTACCCAACCTATAAAACCCGGAAGTATTCCCTTTGGGCATTGGCCAAGAAGTTTTAGATTTCTCCTTATTTAACATGCCTGATTTAACTCATCAGCTTGTTGGGGAGATGCGTTTAACATTTTGGAAGGAGGCTGATAATTTGAATCAGGTGTTTTAAATAAGGAGACATTTAAAACTTTCTGGGAGGGGGTGCTCAAGGATCAGGATTGGGAAGCACTGCCTTAGGGCAAACAGTTCAAACTCTGTATGTTTTGAGGATCGCTCTGAATCTGAGGTCTATCAAAAGTCTTTCACAAAAATGCAATTATCTCAGCTTTTTGCACAAAATTTTGTATTTTTGAAAAACTTAACCATATTTGGGTGGTGACAAAAAGAGAACAAATACATGTAGGATTAAACTTTAGGCATTAAACTTTTGTGAAAATCATAAAAAATGGCAGGGAAGGTGTGCAAGTGTGTTTGATTTCATGCTGTACTGCGCAGACCGATCAGTTGGTGACATAAAAGTATCACAAGATCAATTTGTAAACTGCTCCATGAGCACCTTGATATCACAATCAATGTGCATTGTGGTCTACATAACAGTCTGAAGCATACATGGGAAGCAGACTGGCTCGCTTGGTCAAAATCGAGGGAACTAGGGTCTCTTCATATAAACTTTAAAAAAGTAAAACACAACATGGCGATGGGGGATTCCCCCAAGGGAGGTGTGCGAGTGTCTAAAAGTGGAGTGGAATGCACCCCTAGGAAACTTAGCGAGGCACAACTACCGAATATTCAGGGTTAATCCTATTGTCTCTACTGCAGATCTTACCCCTCTCCAGTGAGCGCACAGCAGGACTGAATGTGCCATGGATGATCCTTGATAGAGCTGAGGGTCAGGTATTTAGAAATCTCTGCTGCGGACATGCAACCCTTCATGTCTTGCTTATTGGCAAAGATCAGGACCGCAGCTTTGCGCAGGTCCTGAAAGAAAACCAAAACAGCTAAAATACAGGCTCTAAAGTGAAAAGGCTTTACAGAATTACTAATGCTGTGTGTGAAAGTTGTGTAAATGAACATTACCTCATGAGCAAGCATTCTATATAACTCTTCTTTAGAAATGGCCAGTCTTTCTCTGTCAGTACTGTCCACAACCAGTATGATGAACTATCAGAGAAACACACACACAAAGCATTGTCAGCAGATGTGAGATAGCATACTATTGCACTTGCATTGTTTGAAAAGCCCACTGAGTTGTTGCTTATTGTATGATGTGCATATCCTTGGTATAAATCGTGTATCTGTAGTCGCTGAGATGAATCCTGCTGAGCAGATCGCTCCGCTCCTGAATGGAGCTCTCCAACAGGGCCCCATCACAAATCTCATACGCACACTTTGTGAATGAAAGGCAGGGGTCCTGCCATTCAAGTGAGCCTCTTTGTCTAACCATGAACTTTGAACTGTGGATCAGACACCAGCTGCTAGGGTCCAGTGGAATTACCCCTGCGCACAACTGTTGTCTAAATCATTGTTCACAGCAGAGTGAACACACAGCTGTTCCGCACTATGCTACAGTATCTACAGTTAATATTACTTGTGTACGTGTTAACCGGTAGTCTGGTACTAAAATAATCTTCAAAGTCAAACTATAGAGGAAGTTCCAGAGGAAGAGGTAATTCCCCCACTGTCTGTATGCATATAGACAATTGTGACCAACTTTATGTATTTATGGGCATTTAACCCTTTAACTGCCACACCAAGAAAAAGGCATTTGAAAAATTTTTTGTTTGCATTTCTTATCTCCTTATGTCACCACTTAACACAATCAATGTATTTTTTTTCAACACATCCCATAATTTTTTAAAAATCGGCCTCTACCAAACGGTTGATATGTCACTTAAAGGAACTCAAACACATTCTATGGAAATTAGAAAATATGAACTATAATACTAATTTTTTACAAACATAATCCAAATAAAATGGTTTTGTATATTAAATCTTCTTTATTTATTGAAGTATAACATATTAAAATATTTCAGGTTTTTATTTTAACGCAGGACATGACATGTTTTCATGTTTTTTGCAATAAAAATGACCAAAATTAACAAAAATAAGGATATTCTGCATTTAAAACCTAAAATAAAAGAAGGCCAAAGATAGTAATACAATGGCATATTAGTATTTTATGATTTAAGAAACACACTGTCAAGTTTGGTAGTGCAAAATAATTTTTTTTGTCTTTTTTTAGATAAATTAAAGGGGTCACGGCATGAAAATCTGAGATTTTCCATGTTTAAGTGCTATGATTGGGTCCCCAGTGCTTCTATCAACCTAGCAAATGTGAGAAAGATCAACCCAGTAACTTAGTTTTGGTAAACCATTCTCTGTAAGCATGTGAAAAAACAGGTAATTGAAATGTGGCTCCCCTTGTGATGTCAGAAGGAGCCCTTATTATAATAATACCACCCCTTAATTTGCACTTTCCAACCACAGCACTGCCATTTCCAGTGTTTTAATCAAGAGAGGGAGAGACAGAGAAAATAATTCACAGCACAACTAAGTTTCAATTTCAACAAACCACCATCATTGTGATCGGTGTTTGCACTTCATCCGCTCATTTGCATTTTAAAGGACACACCCAAAACTGCACATTTTTGCTCACACCTGCAAAGTGGCAATTTTAACATGCTATAATAAATTATTTATATGATATTTTGAGCTAAAACATCACATATGTGCTCTGGGGACACCAAAAATTTATTTGACATCTTAAAAAAGTCTTGTGACATGGCCCCTTTAACATTTATTTGTAAACCAGCAATGCTGTGTAGAGTAAGCCAACATTGCAGACAATCCTTCAAACAATTTAAAACATAATTTAAGAAGTAATTATTGATTAATTAATGAGTAATTATGATTTCCATACATTAATTATATGAATTCATTATAGTTATTTCAAAAAAATATCCAGAAGTGGCAAAAATACATACTTAAGAAATGATCTCAATATATTAAATAAGAAATAACAATAGCTGTGTCATATTCATAGCTGTGAATGATCAGAAATTTATATTTCATAGCAAATAGTACACTCTGACTGCAGAATTGGATGATCTGAAAACATTACCCTAGCTTTTCTACTTTTACCATTAAGTGACAAATCAACCGTTTGGTTGAGCATGTTTTTGAAAAATTATTCAAAACACATGAAAGTTTTTTCATGGCACCAAGTAACATAATTTTGTAAAGTTAGGGCTCTTACAGTGTAATATGTCAAAAAAATATGGTTTCCTTGCAAAATTTCAACAAGAACAGTTCATATAACAGAAGTGATTTTTTAATTTCTAAAATCCACATAACAAGATGTGTTGTGACAAGTGCTGTTGATTGATACATTGATATCTAGTGGATTTTTTTGGCAAAACATATCTTACACAAATAGTAGAGATGGCTCAATCAGCTTGAGTTAAGTTAGGTACTCCTCTCAATAAAATATAGGGACTCAAAATGTGCTCAACCGTTTGGTTGAGCTGGCAGTTAAAGGGTTAAAGGACAAGTTCGGTATTTTAGACTTAAAGCCCTGTTTTCAGATTGTTTATGGTGAAATAGAATGGTTTTGACTAAAATTTCGACATTTGCGGCTGCCCTGAGAATTTTCGCGTGTTTGTGTTTCAGCTCAGACCTCTACAATGGGTTTAATGGTGCACTGGAACAATCCTTCCTAAAATGCATTAAACTTTCGTTTACAAAGACATGAAACTCACCGACTGACCACTCTGTGAGTTTCACGTCTTTGTAAACGAAAGTTTAATGCATTTTAGGAAGGATTGTTCAAGTGCACCATTAAACCCATTGTAGAGGTATGAGATGAAACACAAACACGCAAAAATTCTCAGGGCAGCCGCAAATGTCGAAATTTCAGTCAAAACCATTCTATTTCACCATAAACAATCTGAAAACAGGGCTTTATGTCTAAAATACCGAACTTGTCCTTTAATGGCAAAATTGCAGTGATGGATTACCAGGTTCAGCCTCAAACAGTGACGATTCTTTTTTGAAGCACATTACCTCTGTATTGGAGTAGTACGTGTTCCATGAAGACCGGAGACTTTCCTGACCACCAATATCCCACATCAGGAAGTGTGTTTTCTTAACCACTATTTCCTCAACATTGCTGCCAATTGTAGGAGACGTGTGCACCACCTCATTCATTAAACTGCCAAAACAACAGGTTCTGATCACATGAAACTGTTGTGATGTTATGCCTTTTCCAATGTAACAAACATCATTACTCACAATTGATATAGTATAGTTGTCTTCCCAGCATTGTCCAGTCCCACAATAATCACCTTGTGTTCTACAAGAACAAAAATATGAATGAGAAAAGCAACCATTCAAAAACAAAATGATCAAACTTCAACATTATACAAACTGAAGTGATCTGTTAACATTAATACATGCATTTAATCCCTATTGAATATACAGACAGAAATATAAGGCGACACCACAGATTAAAATTTAAAAATAGATTTTATAATGATAATTTAATCTTGTGCCTAATCAATACACAATTTTGTGCTTGCAGTATAATGATATGATTATCCACTACATTGAGTGCGTTTACATGCACAGTCTTACGCCCGATTATGCTTGATAAACCGATAATGTGTGGGGTCATAAACAGCATAAGAAAAAAACAATTGGCACAGGTAGTTTTTTGCTCATTTCCTTGATTTTGCGTGGCATGCAAATACCTTAATCGGCTTTCTCGTCGTTTTGTTCATGTGCGCATATCTAAGCATGTTAAACGTCACATGTGGAAGAAAGCGCAAAATAACGCATTAAAGTCTCTGCTGGACTCAAAAAGTTGTCAGAGAAACTGCGAAAATTAAATGTTACATTAATGAGAAGAGATACAATAGTATAGCTTAAGAGAGATTTCCCATCAGCTTTTTAAACGACTATTATATACTATAGGTGGTGACGTCACTGCCTGTGGGAAACCAGACAAAGTTTTCTGCATAGCCGGTTTATTGATTTGCATGTAATTGTAAACGCATAAAAACTGGTTTCTATAAGCAGATTCTGGATAGTTATCCGCTTATTCTGTCCATGTAAACGCACGCATTGATTAGTTGTGTGTTCACAATCTAATACAAACACACACACAAACACACATCACTTGTCACATGAGAGACACACTTGCATAACTGAGGACAGTATGAGTAGTTGAACCAGTGGTCCAGCCTTCATCAGAGCTCAATGTGGAAAAGTGTCACCTTTGAACTCAGATGTGAGCTACAGGAAGGAAGCTGGACTATACAGCTCTTGATATATCTGACAGCTCCACAAAGACACAGTATATTGCACAAATATTGCTTCCTCTAGAATTACTGAACCCAGTGTTGCTTCTGTATGAATCCAGTCGAACTGCCAAAAGGCAAATTTAAGCCATAAAGAGAGACATGGCTACAGTTAACACCACCCACAATTCATGAAGATAATGATGGTATAAGAAACCCAAAGACATATTTAGCCTGGCTCTCATGGGAGTCCACTAGTGCCACTAAGCTTTAACCAACATTAAGAGCAATAGAGCATAGGGCTGTCACTTTTGAGAAAAATCTAATTCGAACGGATTTCGAATATCATGCAATGTATCCGAATATATTCGAATATCTAGGCGCCGCCCCCCACGCGCATCAAAAACCCACCGTAATGGAGATTCAATCACAAAATTATTAACAGTGACAGTCATACACAGGGTTGTCTGGATTACTTTTTACTTAATGTTTGAAACAGCAGGTTATCAACTTATGAATAACAAACTTATATATATATAAAAAAATGATTCAGAACAGTTACAAACAATAACGTGACAACTTAAATAGCAGCAGGAGTATTCACCTTATTTTCCACGACAACAAGGGCGGCGCCATTGCGCTCATTTTGTCAACGTACTTCCGGCTGCATATGATGAGCAGCTGAGGCAGTGGCTGAAGGCGACGCGTTTAACTTAAAAAGCTCACTCAAGCGCCTTTATGTTTGTTTCTTACCAATTTTAATGGACGGGGAGCCGACTGAGGAACACCCCAATCCCAAGTAATGGTTCGACTACGATGTTCCGGTAACTTTAAACCACGCCGGGTGTTGAAAAGGTGGTCAGTTTCAGGTAAGCTATCTTAGCTTAATGTGCTCTTCGCCTAACGTTAGATTTGTGATGTCCGTTCTACGAATAAACTTAAGATCAGTAACGTTAGTTTATAAAATGCAATTATTTTGAATGATTTTCATTGCCCACCTGTATTTTTATATTTAAGATAAGACAGCAATATATTATAGTACATTACATTCTTACAGTAGCTCACGTGATTCATACAAGTTACAGAGATTTCAGATGCTAGGAGGTCAGTTAATTTCTCATTCAGATATTGATGATAATGACCTATTAAACGACATATTATTTAACATTGAAGTTAGAGGTTGTGTGTATAATGTTACTGTCTCTTTTTAATGCATCTCTCTCTCACACACTGTTCTGTTTAAGTATGGATGTCATTTATAAATTAATTCTCATGATGCAAGTTTCTTTTAAATACTAACATAAAAATGTTTATGGTTATATTATTTTCACAGATGCATTGATGTTTAGTGATGCAATGGACAACTGTGAGGATGATATACAATCAACGTGTTCCTAAACTGTGATGCAGAAACACAATGGGAGGATCAATCCGTCTCTGAACACAACTACACTTTAAAATCACAACTCAACGTTGAAGCAACCTACATCTGATATGGGAAAACAACCTTGCAGTTTCCCGGACAGGGCTTATGCTGGTCCCAGGCTAAAATGCTTATTTGAGCTACAATAATTTAAAAACACCTTGTACTGACATACCTCAACATATTTGAGTGCCATTGTTTTGTCACAAGATGTGGTTTGTTTGTAAAAACTAAAATGTCCTAATATAATTAAGGCCTAGTCCTGTAAACCCTGTCTGAGAAACTGCTTCAATGCTTCTGCTTCATGTGTTGAGCTGTCACAAGAGTACATATCTCTGCTGAGAAACAACCATCTTTGTCAGCTTTACACAGGGTTGATATTGCATGCATTACATTCAGTCGCTAAGCACATCACCAGTACATACACATACAGCTTCCAGATAAACACTTGGGATCAGCTCCTGATGACTCTGATAAAGCTGTGTCTTAATTCATTGCAGGGTGGTCTTGCTGAAAAGTTAGTTGTTTCTTAGTCCATAGTTATTTTTATAAACCTTTACAATTTGACCTGATTTTACCTGTTGTAAAGTTACATTAAACCTTCATACAGTTTGTTATCAGATGTCATGCAGTGATATCAAACATTTACAATGTGATCTGTTGTGCATTTATATTAAACCTTTATAATGTGATCAGATATTACCTACCATGCAGTTATATTAAACCTTTACAATGTGATCAGATGTTGTGCATTTATATTAAACCTTTACAATGTGATCAGATGTTGTGCAGTTATATTAAACATTTACAATGTGATCAGATGTTACCAGTCATGCATTTATATAAAACCTTTACAATGTGATCAGATATTGTGCAGTTATATTAAATCTTTACAATGTGATCAGATGTTACCTGTCATGCAGTTATATAAACCTTTACAGTGTGATCAGATATTATCTGTAAGGAATTTCTTAAACCATATGTGAGCTTTGTAGATTCCACTTAAAAGGATTTAAGTCTCCTGATTTGAAGGAATAAGTTTTGGCAAGTTTGCAAATGAATTCTATCATGGTACATTACCACATAAAAACGAAATAGATATTGGACTGGCTAAGGTGCACATTTGCTTAAAAAAGAAGAAATCACTGTGTAAATATTGGTAAGCATAATTACTTTAATAATGCTGCTCCATCAACTCCTTCTGACACGACGAGGTAATAAAATATGTCTCAGAGGTTACTTGCCGCGGCTGCTTCATATCTTCTAACCACGAGACGATTGATGGGACATTATAAGACTATCCGAGCGTCGTATCAAGTTTTCTCCGTGCTCCTAATTCAAAACATTTACAGCAGTTGCGATATTTGTCATTTAGCTAAAGTTATAGTGAACTACGAACAATCTTTTAACCACCAAACTAGCTCCCGAATGCACTGTGCCATATTAGCAGCGGAAGTCGGTTGACAAAATGCGGAAGAGCGAAGAATTGAAAAGGGGCGTGGCGGAATAAGGTGAATATAGGCAGACGCAAACGGAATTCGCGCCCGCAGATTTCGGCAGAAAACTCCGCGGAATTTCGCGGATTTAATGCCCATCATTGACAAGCACATATATCCCGCGCTTGAGCGTGTTTGTGACCAGAACTGTCATTGACAACAAGCACACTTATACAAAGCCTATCCCCCGCGTTTGTGAGCCGTCATTCACAAGTACATTAACCCTGCGCGTGCTGTTTGCTTGCCCGTTTTCAATGATAGAGAGCACAAACCCTTTGATACTTGAGATGAAATTAAACTTATAGATGAGTTAATCAGATCTCACTTGACTCTGTCGTCTATGTGACGCGCGACAGTCAGCACATGATCATTTAAAATCCGTTTACAAGACAAATGCTGTTGTTTAATATAAAGCTTCATTGCGTTGTAAAAATGATGAAATTATCTTCATACATGCTAATTTCATAATGCGAACGTATTAACACAAGCTTTTTATTCTGCTATAATATTTAACACTATAAATAAACAATATGTCATTTTATATACAAACTATAATTCTAACTTGACATGCACATGAGGTTCATTTTAGTCCCATTTGATTCCCTCTCTTGCGCACAGTTGCCGTCGTCTCAGCCTCCTTCCTATTACGAGGTGTTACTGTAAAAAATGCGCTACACATGGCATTTAAAAAACCGGATGGTTTATTTATAGTTCGAATACGGATATTTCACGTCATGTTCGAATGCATATTCGAATATCGAATAAAAAGTGACAGCCCTAAATTAGGTTTAAATATCAAGTGGTTAAAGTGTCAGCTCTTTGTTTTAATTAACCATTGTATACATTTAAGGGGGGTGTGGTTGCTAGCTTTAATTTATTTATACATGCAAACATTGGAAGTGGATCAAAAAAGTTCATAAACTTGTCCTTACTAGATAAGAATGGGCATTGGTTTGAAGACAACTTTTATGAAAGGTTTTGATCCACTTCAAGAGTTAGTGTAGTTTGGAAACACCACTACACCACTGGCCAAAGTATTAAAATACATGCACACATCCACAACTAATGAATGAATCAGTTAATGATCTAAAGTTATGTAAAAGGTATGTTAAACTGACGTATGTTAACTTTTGATAAACCATTCTCTGCAAGCATGTGAACAAATAGGTCATTAAAATGTGGCTCCCTTTGTGATGTCAGAAGGGGATAATACCGTCCCTTAATCTGCACTATTCAACCACGGCACTGCCATTTAGTGCAGAGATCAGATCATTTGCATTTAAAAGGACACCCCAAAATGGCACATTTTTGCTCATATCTACAAAGTGGCATTTTTAACATGCTATAATAAATGATCTATATGGTATTTTGAACTAGAACTTTACACTCTGGGGACACTAAATATTTATTTAACATCTTAAAAGTACTGTTTACTTTAAGTAAATAAGTTTGCCATTACCCAGGATAATATTTGGTGAGTTTGGCCCATTTTTCTGAATGATTGCATGAACGTTTTGTACAGATAGTCCCACTCACTCAGCATAATGAATTGACTGGTCCTCTTTAAAACAATAATCCAGGAAATTACAGAAGAGAATGAGATACATATCCAACAGACATAATTTCTATAGGTCTATACAAGCAAGCCAAAATGCTATCATACTTTCCCCTGTAAGCAAGACTCGGCATCTAGCCCAGAGGACTGGCCAATATGTTTGCACCGATTTCCTCCAAGATAACCATACTTCAACAACAACAAACAAGTACATCTTTGTATTAACGGAAATCACTTGATAATATTTCATGGAAACTCACTTAAAGCTAGTTGTTCATGTAAAATATAAAAAAAATTAAAGGGCACGCAAGATCAAAACCCTCCATCATAGTGTTAAGAGAACATCTGTCCAACATTACGGCAATCTGGATTAAGTTAGGAATGTTTTGTCATGGGACGCACAGCTCTATGAGCAGTTTAAAAAGGCTACATTTTTTTAATTGGACAGGAAATACCATTAAGTTCTTTGCTCACTTATCAATGCATAACTTTCCTTATAAATAATAACATGATTATTCAGGTTGTAATGCAGTTTAAAACATAAATTCTGGCACAGAGAGCATTTGGCAGCATCCAAAAACGTTGTCAGCATCCAAGCAAATGTCTATAATAATGTCCATAAGGGTTAACGGATCACTGAGGCAGGCAAACAATGGGAGAGGAAGGCAGTTTCCTCAACCACTTTGGTTTGCCAGGTGGTCGTAGCGTCTGCTTCACCGCACAAAAGCAATTTTCAATCCAATTCAGTTCCCTTTATTGTCAAGTTAGAGCTGACATCTAAACCCTGCTCCCTGTGGACCTACTACACGAGACACATCTGTCACAGCAGGAGTGAAGATGCACATAAATAAGAATTTAAAGATTTAAGATTAAAAGGTTAAATTAAATGAGTTTAAAACTTGCTAGAAATAATACAAATACAACAAAACTCAATAGTTGTATGCCTAGTATTAAAAGTTTTAAAATACTTTTTTTTAGGCTTATGTACCATAACCACAATTTTGGGACACATGGTATAGTTTTACCATCCCAATCTTAGAAGTAAAATTACTTACAATGGTACATATGGTAATCGTTCAGTACTTTGTGGTGGATTTTAAAGTAACCATGTATTAAATCTAACCACTTAGTTAATTTATAATAGTTTTATTTTAAATATATTAACTATGTTTTTGTGGATTGTTTACCGTTTGTATTACAATAGTTTTACCACAAATATCACTGTTAAATTATAGTCCCTCTAGTGAGATAATGATACATTTGTGTTTACTATGGGGTATGGTAGATACTAATATTATAGTTAAACTGTAACTGTTATAAAAAAAAAAACAGCGCATTACCAACACTATACACAATTACCTTAAACTCGTAAGTTACTCTAACAACAGCTTTTTGTAAACGTGAGCGGGGTTTGATAAACATATTGTATCTCTTAAGTCATCTACTATGCGAGTCTTAAAAGGTCACTTTAACACTTTAGGGGGAAAATACATCTCAATTTAGTCATAACAGGAGACGCGTAAAAACAAACACAACCAGAGTGTTGTTCATCAACCTTTACTAGATAGATCATCTACTGTGTGACCGGGAGAAGGTAACTGTTAACGGACGCAGACTCCGTTTAGATCAGCAAGAAACTAACATATAATAACAATAATAATAATAGTCTGAAACGTATAAAACCCCATGTGTTTAATCCAGTAACGTTATGTGGTTTGGATGGTTTGAAGAGGAGGTTCTGAAACGTGCACACTAGCATTAGCTCACTTCAGATGGATTTCAGCCAAATGCGGACAACAGTCATAAACATTCACAAGAAAGCAGTCAGGACATTAACTCTTACCTTGATTACAAAAGAAACTCCACAATTTGGCGAAAATTAGACCCATTTCTCCTACTGTGTGAGCAATGTTGGCCAGCAAGTGTAAGTTTAGCAGAAAGGCCTACGGTAACGTTAGTACGTGAATTCACCGATGTCCGTTATTTCTTCATAAATCCGCTCGTGCCATTTGCCGTACTTTACTCAGCACGTGCCTATGATAGCGTGAGAATGTCCACTGTCTTTGAACACGGGTAACCCGGGCACTTGATCTTTCAGGCTGATAAGATCAAGTGTGCGACAGATGCAGACAACATCTCTCTCCAGACACTCTTCACATCCCACACCGCTCCGATCTCGTCCACATTTTCCTCGTGGAGAACAAAAAATAACTCCAGTGCAGACGTTTGTTCGGCTACACGCGTATATAGTTCTGTATGTGCTCGTGACGTGAGGTGCTCGAGGGAGTAATGCTGCTAAGGCACACAGAGTTCAGCGAGTCTGTGGTGCTGCTGGATAAATAATAAGCGCTCACTCGCATGTGTTGTGCACACACCATCCCCCATTAGTGTCGGGTTACATGTGTGAGCCTGGATCATGACGCTAACACCCATGTTTATTATAATCAATCCAATGAGTTTTACAAAAATTCCTGAGGTGTTTTACATTACCTTTTCTGTTTAGTTTTATAAACAATTTCTAAGGTGTTAGCCATTGAATTTGTTACTGAAAACTAGATAATGGCTGAAAACAGATATATCATTTAATAATCATATTTTTCTTTTTCAGGTTTCATAAATACCTAAATCATTGTTTTTCTTTTATTGGATTTTTCTGATTTCTCACCACATCATATGAGAAGCCTACTTCAATAGACTGCTTTAAAGCTGCATGAAATAGTAAAAACTTTTATCAAAAACAAAACAAATAATTTTAACTGGTTCAAAATGAAAATTTCACCAAAACACTTTGCACTGATAGATAAAGGAGACTGTATTACCATCCTAAACCACAAGCTCCAGCTTGCTGCAGCAGATGGAGCTTGCCATAATCTGACCTTCAAACTCCCTCTTTATTATTAGAAATGTGATAGTTGTCAGTCTTAAAACTTCTCCTGTGTGGGCATGTGAAATATCTGGATAACAGCACATTTCCAACAAGTCCACCTCTTGATACAATGGATTACACAAATACATCATGCTTGATTTAACCTTATGTTAAAGGTATTGTGTGTAGATTCTTAGCAGCATCTAGCGGTGAGATTGTGAATTGCTGGCCGTTTCTTTGCAGCCTCCGGAGGTCGCATTTGTAGACTGCATACGTCATCAAGGCTGTCTTCTTTCAGAATACTACCAATTATAAAAAAATAAAAAATAAATTACCAATTATAAAGTTGACTATTATTCTTAATCGTAAATTGTTGTAGTATGTTTATGACTTACGAATGCAATGCTCAGATAACTTAAATAAGCCAGGCTTGATGACGTATGCAGCCTGTATATGCGACCTCCGGAGCCTGCAGCCTTCGGATTGAGAAACGGCCTCTGTCTGAGACAACGTAGTGACACAACGCTCCCATAGAACAGTTTGTCCATTTAGAGCTACTGTAGAAACACGGTTGCGTGTAATGGCCAAGGGCTATTGTCTAAAGGCTCATTTTAAGGTAATAAAAAACAATACAGTTTATTTTGTAAGGTCTTTATACACAACTAATAATATAACTATTGTTTATTATATTGCATTTCTGTAAAGAGATCCTTCTAAAAGCTACACATTGCACCTTTAACTGTAATTATTAGTGCTATGGTTACACAATGGATTGGTCAGGAAAGAGCAGTATTTTAAAGGCAGTGAGAAGGGCAGATGGTGTGCCTAGCATGTCCTGTATCGTTTTATCACATTAATTAAGAATGCAGACAAATATCACACTTGATGTGAGAATGCGATTGTCAAATATCGCGAAATTCACAACACATTTAGCACACATCATCATTATTTGTCCTTATCATTAATCAACTTGATACCAAATACAAAGATATTCAACAAAGAAGACTGCAAAGACGTGAAGTGTATGGTTACATTTTCCTTTTGGGTGAAAAATTCCTTAACACTCTTATATTTATCATGACTTTTTATTTACCCATTCCCTACATTTAACAACAAAGCTCTAAAGCCGTTTATTCTCACATACCTTTTATTTGTTCCAAAAGATACATCCAATAATTATTTAGATTGCAAAATTATGATTTCAGCAATTATGTTTTGAAACGCTAGGTGTCGCAATAGGTCTTCGGATAACTAAAAGTACCAATACACTTTAATTCAAGCAGTTTTAACATGGGCCTCGCAAAGCTTAATGTGCTCTGTCGCCTCTACAGCCAAGAGATGGCAGTAATGAGAAGCAATGAGTTATTACATTTATACCACATTAAAGATAACTCAAGCATTTTCATGATAAACATGGTTTCCCTCACTAACAACAACATTTTAAAACGACTACATTTTAACTCTTGCAGAGGCTTCATAGGTTGTATATCCTACTTTTTTATTCCATCAGTTTATTTAGATCTTCACAGTGAGACAGATGCAGTAACTGAACAAAAGAAATTTATCAGCTTCCCAGATGGAGAAAAAGATTAATGGGGAAAAAGGCTAGCTCTCAACTGTGTGTGTGTGTGAGAGAGAGAGAAAGAGAGAGAGAGAATTAGATCAAATGTGTTATTTCTATCAGACACCTCATGATCCATTGACACTACTTCTGATAAGTTGCCACCAATCAATCTGCAGACTGGAGAATAACAGTCAAGCCATATAGTATTTATTTATTTATTTTTGAATATTTTATGAATACGGTTGCATGGAAACCAACATATAATAACACCTTTTACCCCTTGTCAATTGTAGAGTATTACCAATGTTCACATAAGAAGTGCTGAATCTTAACACAGCAGAAGAACAGAATTGATGCTCTTTTCTTTAAAAAAGCAATCGATATAAGCACTGTTCCTACAGTGTGTGAAAAAAAGATTCATTAATGCATTACATTTGGATGTGCATACTTACATGCTATAATTTCGATATCAATTATAAGTACAAGATCAACAACAATTATAAGAAGCAAAGCTAACTAATTACATATTATTAGTCTTGTTTTAGTATGCAATGGCTATCTAACATAAACACCATAACGTAAAGTAGCGTAGAAAAAAACAGTAGAACAATTAGTTATTTATAGATCAGTATGGCTTGATGGCTGTTTAGAGAGTTTTGACTGACGAGCATCATCATACATTATTCAGTAATGATTGACTCAAGGGTCACTTGTCCTGTCCTCTAATTGGGCCACAAAGGCACCTGTTGCATGAGCTGCAGGATCATTCAAAGCGTTTGAAGGGCACTGAAACAAAAGCACTCTTGCTTTCATCTTGACCTCATCCCTATTCATAACATCAGCACAGGACTGACTAACTGCTTTAATGTAAACTTTAACCCACTATTTAGGAATGATGATGAAACTCTTAACAAAGATAAAGCACAAGCTGCAAAAGAATAGCGATGACCAACACACAGTAGATTAAACCTCTTGTCATTCACCACCCATTACTCCTCAACCACTGGCTGCCTTCACAGTTGTAATTACTCCACACCTCCATCTCCCCACATCCACGACTGCCTATAGCTGCAGACCCTTATAGCAACTTGCTCTTTTAGACTAAATATAGGCTATGCCAGTCTTCACCACCTCACCCATAAGCACCACTGACATCTTTCAGGCAGACTGAACACACTGACCATACAGAACTGATGTGTGTGTGCAGCAGGTTTCTGCAGGCTACAAAAGGTCTAGTACCACATTGTTTTATACTTTTTATTTTAATGTGAATCTTCTTTTCTAGAAACTGGAAAAGCTGCAAGACCTCTATGCACAAGAGGTCAAAAGAGCACAACCTTCTCTACCTCCTCACTTTAAAAACAGCTGGAAGTCATCATCACACATCACAGAACCAAAACTTCTTAGATGGTTTTGCTATTGTTGTGTTTGTGATGGATAAGATGCAGAATGCCGAGCAAAACCATTTCTCTTGCTTCTTTATATGTACTTCCTGTGAGAAAAGATTTGAAAGCCAAGTAAAACTGATGAGCAGGAAGACCAAAAGCCTCAGCGTATAATTACTTGCTGATTCCAAACCAGCCGCCATTCATCTCATGTGGCTATGGCCCCCACTTCTTGCAATTACCATGAATTAGTGAGTGTTTGTGAATTGAGGTGAGTCGAGGGAGAGAGAGAGAGAGAGAGAGAGAGAGAGAGAGAGAGAGAGAGAGAGAGAGAGAGAGAGATCATGATGCAAGTTGGTGAGTGGGGTGGGAACACATCTGTTTCTGTTTGGCTTAACGCACAAGCAGCATGATTATGATGATCTGTTTTGATGAGTTTAAGAAGATTTTGTACCATTTGCCATTGTCTATATTCCACTGACTCCATATCCAATGATGGTCAAATAATAAATGATTGATACAATACATCTGGATGCAATAATAATTGTTTAGAGACCTTAAAAGTTGTTAATGACTAATCTATCCTTTCTTTACTTACTTTATGTTGTTTTAAACCCATGGCTTTCTTTCTTCTGTGGAGCATAAAACGTGATTTTTAAAGGATATCACTTGTCCATATGGGTTTATGGGACAGGTTCCCAGATTAAAACGCATGTCCAAGCTGCCATTATTTAAAAACACCTTGTTCTGACATATTTTAACTAGTACTGGGAAAAGATTAATCGCGATTAATTGCATACAAAATAAAAGTAATTGTAATTATTATGTATATATAAATACACACGCATTCACGTATGTATTTAAGAAACATTTACATGTGTGTGTATATATATATTTATTTATATTTTTATAAATTCTATATTATATATAAATAAATAAAAATGATATAAATAAAAAATCTGAAATGACTATATGAAGAGTTTCGTTGCAAAAGGAGATTAACATTTTTGTCAAAACCTGTTGTTTATTATGTTATCATGTTATTATTATGTTTTATGGTGCTACTCAGCTGTATTTTTTAAGTTATGGTTTAAAAGTTTAAATCAAAACAAACCCATTGCAGTTGAATTGATTTTAATTGGAATGCACAATCAAAAAACGAGATTTCTGAAAAAAAAATGGAGTTATCTTGTTTTGCAATGAAACTCTTCATATGTATGTATGTGTGGTTAAATATACATAATAATTACACTCAGCATGCACGCACGCACACATTGCAAAAAATCACTTTTATTTTGAATGCGATTAATCGCGATTAATCTTTACCCAGCATCAATGCCTTTGTTTTGTCTCACAATGCACACCAGTAATGTTTTTGTAAGGTTTGCTTGTAAAAACTACTTAAATGTCCTAATATAACTAAAGCCTAGTCCTGGATTCATCTAAACCCTGTCTGGGAAACCGCACAATAATGAAAGTTAACAAAGACTGTGGCTGTCAAGTGTGTGGAACAGACATACACAAGTTGTTACTAACAGTTTTCCCATTTTAACCAATTGAGTTAGTTACCTGAACACTTATGATAATTTTGAAGCTCAGTTCTCCTTATTTAATTTCATAACATGTAAGAACATAGCTCAAAACTTCTTTAAAATGTCACATGTTGTGTTTCACAGAAAAGGTCATTTTCATTTTCAGGTGTATTATATTCTGTTACTTCAGATGGCCAGGTGTACATATTTTTCATTTCAGTATCTTTTGTGAGCAGCCTGTGAGCACAATGTCTGTTATTACGCTTTCAAACAGTACCCACATAGGAAGCGCTACAGTTACGCTTTTGTGTTGTCAAGTATATGATAATAGAGCTAAAGATTCAGAAAAGAGGATGACAAAATCATGATGTCCGATCTCTGCAAATAGAAAACCAATAAAAGGCTTAAACGCTCTTAATTTCTACATTTGTTAACCAGGCATTTCATTACAATGCACATTTACGTCTGTCTATTATTCACCATCTGACCTGTAGCATCGTTTTATATGGGGGTGTAAAATGAAGGTCTAGAGGTCTCAGACTGAATAATTACAGTGCACCAAGCTGTGTCGCATTTATTCAAACACACCTGTTCTCTTCTTTCTGTTAGTGAACATCAAAGCTGCATAAAATAATTTTTTGTTGCTAGGAATTACAATATAAATACTGACTGCTGACATTACATATAAAACAATTTAATTGAGTCTGTTATGTAAAGCACAGGACACAAGAAAACAAAAATACAGGTGCTGGTCATATAATTACAATATCGTCAAAAAGTCAAATAATTATTTAAGGAAAATCCCAAATTCAGTATCTCAGAAAATTAGAATATTACTTAAGATCAATACAAAGAAAGGATTTTTAGAAATCTTGGCCAACTTGAAAGTATGAACATAAAAAGTATGAGCATGTACAGCACTCAGTACTTAGAAAATGAGACTTGGTCTGGGAACCACATGCTCATTTTCTCGTATTTGAGGCATGGTTTACGAATGCCCAGAACCGTTTATTGGGTGCTATCAATGTCTATCAAATGCATTTGTACGTAACTCAAAGCCAATCGTTTCAATTATACCAGACGACGTATGTAGAGCAAAATAAATTCAAGCGTCAACAACTTTTATCGGGTACGTGTGCAACTAAACTAGTAGCTGTATATTGCTATTGAAAAGTAACACAACTTAGTGACACTGTGACTGACAACCACAGTACAGGCATAATGACAATATGATACAGTATAAATAAATACCACTTACCATTTATAAATTAAATGGGCTTTGTCGACAACGATGCCTAGCAAGTTGGTCCTATAAAACTCTGTGGCTATCATGTCTAGCCATATGCAAACATCCTCCTTGGATATGAAATTGTTTAACGCCAAAAGTTGCTCTTTTTTTAAAATAAACTTGCGTTCAAAACTACTTAGAACACTATCTGAGGCTACAACGAAAAGTAACTTTGCGACTGCTCCCGTGTTGGATAAACAAAACTGCTTTGGTGTGTCGCATAGACGTCGTCATCGTCTTGCTGCCCCCTCCACTTTCTGTGATTGGTTCTCTATTTCAGAGGAAAATTTGGTCCATGGTTTCCATGCTAGACTTGCATGGGGAAACCCAGGCTATAGTTGGGGCTCATTTTGCCTGAATTACTGCAGCAATGCGGTGTGGCATGGAGTCAATCAGTCTGTGGCACTTCTCAGGTGTTATGATGAGAGCCCTTGTTGCTCTGATAGTGGCCTTCTGCATTGTTGGGTCCGGCATATAACATCTTCCTCTTTACAATACCCCATAGATTTTCTATGGGGTTAAGGTCAGGCAAGTTTGCTGGCCAATTAGGAACATAGATACAATGGTCCTTAAACAAGAAACTAGTAGCTTTGGCACTGTGTGCAGGTGCCAAGTCCTGTTGGAAAATGAAATCTGCATCTCAATAAAGTTGGTCGGCAGCAGGAAGCATGAAGTGCTCTTAAACTTCCTGGTATATGACCTTAGAAAACACAGTGGACTAACACCAGCAGGTGACATGGCACCCCAAACCATCACTGACTGTGAAAACTTTACACTGCACCTCAAGCAACGTGGATTGTGTGCCTCTCCTTTTTTCCTACAGACTCTGGGACCATGATTTCCAAGGGAAATGCAAAATTTACTTTCATCAGAGAACATAACTTTGGACCACTCAGCAGCAGTCCAGAAGCGAGACGCTTCTGATGCTGTCTGTTGTTCAAGAGTGGCTTGACACAAGAAATGCAACAGCTGAAACCCAGGTCTTGCATACATCTGTGCATAGTGGTCCTTGATGCTCTGACTCCAGTGGCAATCCACTCTTTGTGAATCTCCCCCACATTTTTGAATGGGTTTTGTTTCACAATCCTCTTCAGGGTGCAGTTATCCCTATTGCTTGTACACTTTTTTTCTACCCTATCTTTTCCTTCCCTTCGCCTTTATTAATGTGCTTTGAGACAGAGCTCTGTGAACAGCCAGCCTCTTTTGCAATGACATTTTGTGTCTTGCCCTCGTTTTGCAAGGTGTCAATGGTCGTCTTTTGGACCACTGTCAAGTCAGCAGTCTTCCCATGATTGTGTAGCCTACAGAACTAGACTGAGAGGCCATTTAAAAGCCTTTGCGGGTGTTTTGAGTTATTAAGTTGATTAGAGTGTGGCACCAGGTGTCTTCAAAATTGAACCTTTTTAAAATAATCTAATTTTCTGAGATACTGAATTTGGGATTGTCCTCAGTTGTCAGTTATAATGTAATGAATGAATATAATATACAAGTTTCATTTTATGAATGGAAATCAACTTTTTGATGATATTCTAATTATATGACCAGCACCTGTAGATACTAATACATTATGCAGAACTTGTGTTGCGTTTGGCTAAAACACAAGCCCTGGGGTTTCTACAAGAGCTGCTGTATATTTTACATGCAGTGTCTCATTAGTCCTGACATGACTTTCATGTCTCTTTAGTGGATTCTCAGAAGATCTGACATTTAAAGCACCTTGAATTTATTTGACCTTTATAGGTATTAGTTTGAATTTTTTGCCGTTTAGTTTTGGCACAGTGTTTTTTATTTATGACAAAACACAGCCTGTCAAACATCAAAATTTTTATTTTGAGTTTTAGTGGTGTAGGGAGAATACTATTCGTCACTCCCTGCATTCAAATTCTCATAGGCTGTATTGTGATGGATAATTTGATTTAACAAAATTTTTAGTATGACAGTCTGATATACTGTTTACAGGAGAAAGAAATTTGCGAGTTTGCTTTGCCGGGTGCATTCTGTTGCCAGTGGAATATGAGTGATCTCCTAAATGTGACACTGTCTGTGAAATCCAGGCTAAAGTCTCAAAATCTAATTATGAGAAAAGGAGCATCAAAGTTTGACTACTATTGATTTTACTTAATTTCAAACTTTGACATGACCTACTTAGTCAATATTAAAAAAATGTGGTTATATTTTACAGAATGTTCTTTACACTATGGTATTATGTAGATTTTATGACTTTTGCTGCAAAACATAATGACCTGAAATATGTAAAACACTCTTATCTAAATATCATAAAAAGATACTATTTTGACATTAATCATTTAAATGAAGAATACAGTACATGCAGATTTGGATGACATGCAGAAATCTTATGAACACAACAGCCACAGACATCAGACAAAACAACGCTAAATAATCAGCCAATGAACTCCCAGATCGCTGGCTGTATAAAAGCGTGTGACTGCCTGCGCCGCAACTGAAATGGGAATGAGAAACGCGAGCGCAATAACAGTCAGGAGCGCAAATGGCGCGGCAGCTTTTACGCATTCTCGAATATCATGCATAATTGTTTGTTGACTGTGAAAACCAGCAGCAACAGCATGCAGTCCTCTTTATTGTCTTTAGCACACTCTCCGGGGATACCTACAGCTGTTTCGTTAATGTGGAAAGCGGGAAATCCACAGTCTAACTGGACTGTGTTGGATAGAGAAAACAGGACGACTCCCGGTGACACGTTTGAGAACCGGCGCGCACAGTATGGCCAGTTTTCTCCATCCATGTCTGTGTTTTTGACTGTGCTCATGACGCTCCTTGTGTTTGCTACGGTCCTCGGGAATGCGCTTGTCATTTTAGCTTTTGTGGTGGAAAAAAGTTTACGCACGCAAGGCAACTTTTTCTTTTTGAATTTAGCCATAGCGGACTTTCTTGTCGGTGAGTGATGATGGAGAATGGTTTGTGTCCATTAAGCATTTTTGTGAAGCATGCAGTGTGTTTTAAGTGTATTTGTGTTTTAATGCATTTCAGGAGGGTTTTGTATCCCAGTCTATATTCCCTATGTATTGACGGGCGAGTGGAGACTGGGCAGAGGTCTGTGTAAACTGTGGCTGGTGGTGGATTATATGCTGTGTACCGCCTCAGTATTCAATATCGTGCTCATCAGTTTCGACAGGTTTCAATCTGTCACCAAAGCGGTGAGTACAGCTCAAAAACACAACAGCTGTGCAGTTAAAATGCCCCACACTGTAGCATTTACAAATGAACGATCTGGGGGAGAGAACGGAATAAACTTAAAAATTTGAGTTGGTTACTCAGTTTTACTCAAACATTATTTGTAATAACGGAGTAAGCACAGGTACAAAACACATACATGAACAAAGTGCATTTATTGGCATTACAGAGATAAGCACAATACATTCACTACAAAACACAGAGATGAACACAGTACATTTATTGGCATTACAGTGATTAACACAATACAGTCACTACACAACACAACACAACACAGACGAGTGCCCACTGCACTTATTGACATCATATGTCATACATACACGAGCACAGTACCACAAAAAAGACAGCAGAGTCAGTAGAGAAAAATAGAAAAACAAAAACAAAAATGTCATCAATATATTATTTCTTGTATTTGTACACAAATATATTAAACCAATAAGTTAGTACTGAAAAGCTGCATCTCAGAAATCAATATTATGATAATTATTTGTTTTTAGAAAAATCACAATTTTGGAGTACAGGGTGCTACAAGACCAAAAATAAAATGATGTGTTTTGCATATAAAAAGTCAAGCTTTGCAGTGAACATTTTTTGTGTATTTGTTTACACAAGCAAACTGGTCATATAAAGGTCAAACAATACAACACAGATGTGTTATTACACATCATTACATGTACAGAGATAATTATTTGCACAGGCACAGTGGATGCAGACCTTAATGCGTATACAAATGTCATTACACAAACATGCTTCTACATTTAACTATCAGCTGTCAACTGTTAATAATATGTTAGTACACAGTGATCCACAAAGGCGTGACCACATAATAAAGCACTCTGTCCATTTAATAATAATATTTTATTGCATTAAGTGGCAATAAGCAGGTAAAACATGACATTGTGCTAAGCATAAATTGGATGTAGATGTAAATGTTAATAATTTTTTTACCTGTGTAACTGTTTAATCTATACAGGCTTATAGGTGATACTGTGTATATATATGTGTGAATTAAACTGGAAATTTTTGTTTTAGGTAAGTTACCGTTGTCAAAAAGGGATCACCAGGGAGGCAGTTTTGAAGATGCTCTGCGTATGGCTTGCAGCTTTCCTCCTTTATGGTCCAGCTATTATCAGTTGGGAACACATCGCTGGAGAAAGCGTAGTGCCAGATGGAGAGTGCTATGCCGAGTTTTACTTCAACTGGTATTTTTTGATAACTGCATCTGCTGTCGAGTTCTTCACACCTTTCATAAGTGTCACTTATTTCAACCTCAGCATTTACATTAATATACGCAACAGATGCGCAGTGAGGGAGGAACAGCCAACCTACATTCGACTCAGGAGTTTTAAGATGAAGCCTCTGGCAGCTGGTGACGTACAGCGTGTGTTTTTTGTGAGGCCTATCGAGGAAAGCGAGGTCAGAGACTTGCCCTCAAGGTCTCGCTGCTGCCGGTTACCATCAAGCTCAAGGGTGTCCGCCACTGAGTTCCCCAACACCAGACAGACTAAACGAAGAGACAGCGCAATCGCAGACCTGCCTCCCTTGCAGGTCGGGGACCAGATCCTGACGTCCACCGAGGCACAGTTTCATTACGTGAATCATTCCGGTTCACACAGACATCGTCCTGATACGGTTGCAAGTTTGGCCAGTCGCTTTCGCTTATCTAGAGATAAAAAGGTTGCCAAGTCTCTAGCTGTGATAGTCTGTGTGTTTGGTCTGTGTTGGGCACCCTACACTCTTCTCATGATCATTCGGGCAGCTTGTCACGGTCAGTGTGTCCAGCATTACCTTTATGAGATCTCATTTTGGCTGCTGTGGATTAATTCATCCATCAACCCAGTCCTGTATCCTCTGTGCCACAGCAGTTTCAAAAGAGCCTTCAGTAAATTGTTGTGTCCAAGCAAGACAAAAATACAACCTCTGAACATGGACCAGAAGTACTAAACTTAAAAGAATGAAAACATTTTCAAATAGGGCTAGTCTTTTTTTAAACGTGCTTGTATAGGAGCTTATTGGACATCAGTATTTTAAAATAGTAATTCGCTTAAATTGTCCAGTGAGTATACAGTGCTTATATTTATTTCTGCATCTTTTTTCAAAACAGTAGCAGAGTAATATTTCTTCCAGATTCAATTCATCACTGGTACCGTAATTGATGTCATGTGTTGTGTACAAATAACTGGAAGTGTCTTTAAATTACATTGCCATGTTTGCCTTGATAAATCACTTATTTTCTATTCAGATGTCAAAATAAACTGTGCTGATGTTAATGCAACTATTATGGACTGTTATACCTCTTTAAACTGCAGTCTACAATGTGAAAAAAATGAGATGAAATCATAGACCAGGCCACTTTGTTCAATGTAATTGTATATCGATTCTAAATAGCAGATGTACATGGATTGAAAGCAAGCCCTGTAGTTCCCCTAGCAACTGAGGAGAAGACTAAATCAAGATAAAGATGACTCATTTCATATAATTATATAAAAGGTAACAAATTTATAAAGATTTATTTTGGAACTTATAGCAAAGTCTAAACAATTGTCCCTAATGAACTAGTGAAGTCTACAATGCAGTAAGATTGAGTTGAAACAAAGAGACATGCAAATGGAAAGAGGAAAACAAAGTACTCCTAATCAGTGGCGACCGGTGACTTCTCTTCCAAGGGGGCGCAAATTTAAAATGTGTTCGGATTCTTGTGTGTTGCACGGTGTTGGCGTGAACCACGTGCATCATGTGTCTTGTCAAAAATCCTGTCTTCTGCACACTTGTCAAAAGGATTTATGATAAAAGAGACGCTCACGTTCACGAAATACTCGCAAAACACTAACTTAACATTAAACACGTTTTTTTTAAATGACGCTTGATGCACATAAGTTTATATGACACGCTGAACATATATTTGAAATGACAAGCCACACACATGATGAGCTAAATACATGTTATGAAGAGCTTTGCATCATGAAAAAGAAGTCACTGGCCGCCACGAGGGCTGTGCTTAAAATTCGCCTACGATTCTTGTGCGGGTTTCATCAGTAAAGCCGGTTCCTTGATTAGTAGTAAATCGCCATCACCTGCTTTCAGATGGAGTGGCATTTATAACACAGATATGTACAACACAGAGAAGGAAAATCAACTCCGACAATCTATGCGATTTTGCCTAGCTTCTTAGTGAACTACGGCTCTGTGTAGTAAATGCCACTCCATCTGAAAGCAGGTGATGCCGATTTACTACTAATCAACAGAGGTGTAAAGAGTAGGTGAAAGCCATACTTGAGTAAAAGTACAGATACCTTACTGTAAAAATTACTCCACTACAAGTTACAAGTCACCAATTTAAATACGACTTGATTAAAAGTCTTAAAGTAACCCAATGTAAAAGTACTTAAGTATTTTTACTCGTACTAAATGTTGGCTCAAAGATGCACTAGTCCTCAACACAAAGAGATATTGTAGGTCAGTGAAATACAAGAAAGTTAATTTATGAGGTTTTACTTCCTAATATAGAAAAGAAATCAAACACCTCAAACACAGATTAAACATAGTCATAGTCTTTTGACTAAAATTTAATTGAGTTTTAGTCATATTTTAGTCATCTGAATTGATTTAGTTTTAGTCTAGTTTTATTCAACTAAATGCCATGGGATTTTAGTCTACGAAATCTACATTAAAATTTTATTTAAACCCATTTAATTTTAGTCTAGTGTCATTGTGCACTTGAATTTGCCATGCTGACAAATATGTAGGCTAACTGTTTTGATATATATTCTTATATAGGCCTATCCTAAAAAAGGTATAATCTTAATATTTCAAAAATTCCAGTATTAGAGAGTCCAGTAGAGTGTTGCAGTTAATATACACTAACGTAAATATATGATACTGCATATCAAAAACGTGAAGTTGTTAATTTGAAAGATTAATTGAAAACACATGTAGTTGACGTAACACCACTCTCTCACATTAAGTGCACTACATTTCTTCAGTCATGCATCGCTCTTTACAGTAAATACATTACTTGATTAAATGTGAGGACAGTGAAATTGTACACTTATTATCAATCATATGTACTTAAGTTACTCAGGCAATCAGTACAGTACATCGCTGGTTTATTTTGACTTATATAGTAAGTTATATATCAAGTTATGTACCAGCTCAGGTTGGCTGATAAAGTAGCATCGGAGTATATAAACATTTGTGCTTGCCTTTGAGTTGCGGGATGACCCTCCTGCAATCGCGCTTCACGTATGTTTTGATTGTAGCATCACAAGTTTAACAAATGGTCCCTTGACAGAATCAAATGTGATATGACTCCATATGTCTGCTCCTTATCTCTTCTCTCAGACCAGACGTTAACTTTTCTGTACAGTTTATGACACACGCAGCAAGCTGAAGTCCCGCCGAGTAGATTTTTACCTCTGCCTATGCGCTACGGTGGCTAAATGGAAGCCGTTCAGCGTTTGACATCAAGGTACCGCGAGACCAGACTTCTCCATATGCAATTAATTCGCTCTCGCAGTACTTTGATTTCATACGATTGCCCTGCTGCGTAGCGCCACATGAAGTCCCTCAGTTGTGTGTGTGCGTCTAACCTCGCGACCATACAGAGATTCTGTCCCTCACTCTCTGATACTTTCGTCTCGTTTTTATTTGACTAATAAACAATGTAGCGAGTAACGGTAAGTGTCAGTTCAAATGTAGTGGAGTAAAGAGTACAAATTCTCAATCAAAAATGTAGTTGAGTAGAGAGTAAAAGTTGCTTGTATTTTTGATACTCAGTACAAGTACAAAGTAACACTAGCCCCAAAACTACTTAAGTACAGTAACGAAGTACATTTACTTAAGTTCTTTACACCTCTGCCAATCAAGGAACCAGCATTACTGATGAAAAACACACATCAGAATAGCAAGCGATAGAACCACTGCTCATAATACTTATATTTTTTTTAGTACTTTTATTTTATTTACAGTGTATGTAATACATCATGATAAATGATCATAATTAGATAAGGCACAGACATTAAAATGTCCAAACTGAAAGAATCTTTAAACTCATTGAGTGTTAACATTCACACTTTAATTGAAAGTCGCAATCAACTTAACTTTTGCGTTGTGTCGTATTTCTGAGTAAACGAGATTCACACAAGGAAAAAAATGGGTGTGGCGTGTTTTCTTCTTCTTCTTCCTTTATTTCTTTACGCCATTCCGGCATCTACGGCCATATTCATGGCGAGAACAAGTTAATCCATACACAAGTTTATTCAGACAAGTTGATCCATACACACGTTGGGGGAGGGATAATTTGGCATCTCCAAACTGCCTAACTTGCATGTTTTTGGCCTGTGGGAGGAAACCGGAGTACCCGGAGTAAACCCACGCTAACACAGGGAACTCGTGTTTTCCAGTGTGAATAAATTGGATATAGAAAAGTAGACGTTTCATTAAGAAATGGAAATCGCATTAGGAACAGTTCACATTTTGCGTCTAAATCTGCGTGGAAAACACAATTGGGCCGCTTTCCTCCTCCTTTCCATCGCTCTTGATTTGTGCGTGCTTACAGCATGTCTTCATTTAAAATGGTGTTTTTGAGAGGGCAAAAGACACAAAATGTATAAGTGACAATTGGAGGGGGCGGGGTTAACAGATGTGCCCGCCTAAGCAGTCTAGCTGACGTCATCAGAGAATGATCGCCAGAAGAGGACGGAAGTACATTTTCAGATTTTATTCAAGTTTATGAGGGCACATGAATTTTTTTTTAAAGTAATGGCGTAAAACAGATTAATTGTTTATAACAAACACTGCAAAAATTATTTAGGATTTCATGGGGACTTTAAGTTAAGTATGCTTTATAACAGTAATATAACACGTCAACAGATGTGCGCTGCAGCTCGCCTGTCGGTTGAGGGAAGATGGAGGTGTTTGTGTAAGAAATAAGGTGAAAATGCCGCCAAAGAAAAATACAAATCTACCCGATAAGATAAAGGAAATTAAAAAGTCTCTGAACTTTTTGTCAGCGGAGATTTCAACCTTTGCAGGACAACAGAAGAAAATCATGGATCTGATGGGTGTAATACAAACGTTAAAAAAAATCAGAGTTTGGAGAAGGACCGAAAGATCGATTTTCTGGAGTCTCGAGTTGCTGATCTTAAGGAATAGTAACAGTTGGTATTACTGATATTAATTAGTGCTACAGAGAAATGGGGTTAATATCATTTTTATTTGTGCAAATGTCATGAAATCAATGATACTTTGTTTTAACTGATTTACAATTAGATTATACATACAATATATGAAAGGAAGGGGAATCATAATTCAAAAAAGAAGACACAATGCAAGAGATAGTTCAAATAACAAGGCTTCTGACAATGTTTTTTTTTTGATTCACAGCCACAGCTACTCATTCATTAACAGAGTCTATACACATGTTCACCCATTTCATGTATTAGTTAACACACTGCCCCACTCCACCAAAGTTTCTGCCGAAGAGTAAAAGGTGTGTTTAAAAAAAAATGCAGCGAATCAAGACCTTTTGTTAGTTACACAAATGTCTCTAACTCATCGTGACATTTAAAATACTAATGCTGAAAAATAAAGACTCAAGTGCAGGTCCTCCAAAACAAAGACCATAACAATGCATGGCTCAATAAAGTGAATTTTTTCCTCCTGTTTGGACTGCAGGGCAGTGGTGATGCAACTATTTTTTTTTACTTTTACTAATTTCTTTAGAGTATGGCAACAATGTCATCAGGAGGAAAAAGTAATCTGAAAGAAGCGCAAAGTAAGTGCAATGCATACAGTGTTCTCTGAAGAATTCACGATGAAACAGCGCACAAGATAAAGAGGGAGGGAGTCAGAGAGAGAGAGAGAGGTAGAGGAAGAAAAGACTAAATATGAGCAATGAGAGGAATGAGTGAAGAGGCAGGTGGATTTGGCTTTGTTTTACCCTGGCTGGAATACCCTGGTGTGCACATGTGGGCATATACTTATATCTCTCTATGCGTGTGTACACATATATAAATGTAGATGCGTGGCACCCCTACAGCACCAGCCCCTCGTAAGCAGGTCCCTCAGACTCGGGTGACTCCCTCTGCAGACGCAGGTGCTCCAGTGTATTGTGGAAGTGTTTGTTAATCTGCTCCGTCTCTTCGCTGGCCTCCAGGTTTGGAAGATCCTCGCGGATCTTCTGAATCAGCTGATTCAGTACTTGAACCGTCACCTAGAGAGCAAACGGATGTTATTAACCACACAGACCTGTTCTTCCAATTAATGTAAAGACAAAGAGCGATGAAGCGATTAGGGCTCTTTACATAATGGAGTGTTTTTAGTTTTGGAATAATTCTACATTAAAAGTGGCTTTTAGCTCAAATGTCAGGGGACAAGTCAGTAATGAGTGTCAGTTGACAGACAGGCACATCTTGGGGTTATCTGTGTGCACGCTTGTTCTTAGCCTTGGCTACACAATACTGTGCCCTGTTGCCCAGATGTGCTCTGGCAAGTCCTGAGTCAATCTACCGACAAATTGAACAATGATACAGAGGCTTCCTCCTCGATAAGTGCGAGTTAGGTGTAATCTTACGGTGCCTGTGCCAGACAAAAAAGTGGAATGTGGGTGTGAGTGCGAGACGAGATTGGTGGGGAAGCGGAGGAGAAAAAAAGATCTAAACTGAGAGAAAAATGGATGAAATGTAAGAAAAAAGGAGATTTCGAGTCTTACCGCATCGTTCTCCCGCTCATAAAAGCAGATGTATCTGTTGAGGATCTCAATGAAGAGCTGAACTTGCAAAGACGGGTCCATGCACTGGTTGGCGATCTTCAGAGCCTTCTTCAGGCATTCCATCACTCTCCTCCCATCACGAATCTGTCATAACAAAAACAATGCTGTTTTGTCTGGACAAAACCACTTAAGCAAGCTCTGGGCTTTAGCGTATGGGGTTAAGAATTGTAACGGAAAGCTCTGTTGTTAGGGGCAACACGCACCTCCCTAGAACATGCTGCCGAGCCGAGAGAAGGGAAACAGCATGTTCCTATCTCTCCACATGCATTTCTGAGTCACAAAAACACTCTCTATTGATTTTTACGGAAAGAAAATAAGGACAATCGCCACATCAGGTCCCCTTTATTAAGCACTATTTAAAGGGAACAGATGTGTATTTTTCTGACCCACTGTAAAGGACAAATGTCTGATGTACGGGGCTATACATGTTTGAAAAAACAAAAATACCTACACTAAATATATATGTGACTCTGAACCACAAAGTCTTAAGTAGCACAGGTATATTTGTAGCAACAGCCAAAAACACATTGTTATTATTGTATGTGTTAAAATTGATTTTTTTCTTTTATGCCAAACACCATTGGCATAAAATCAGGATATTAATGTAAAGATCATGTTCCATGAAGATATTTTGTAAATTTCCTACCATAAATATATCAAAAATTTATTTTTTGTGAGTGGATGCAGTTACTAAGGATTTCATTTGGGCAACTATAAAGGTGATTTTCTCAATATTTTTAGATTTAGGGCTGGGCAAAAAATAGTTTTTTTTTCGATTAATCGTTTTTTTTTTAAACGTGCTTGATTAAAAATCGATTCTCAAAGGCCACAAATCAATTTTTTAAAATTAAATAACCTGATCCTGTTTGATCAAGGAATGCGACTGTTTTGACTTTTTTCAGCATACATTTTTCATCTTGCATCAAAATTGTATTGTATTTAACATAATCGTGTGCATTTGAAAATTAGAGATGGGTTCCGTTTTAATGTACCGAAGTGTACCTAAACTAAAAAAGTGTAATATACAGGTTGGTGGCTCTTAATTTCTTTTTATTAATTACCCACATGTAAACTTATGTTCACTGTTTTTTTTATAAATATAGTATTTGTATTAAATCTATATTAACTGAGTTGAATCGAGAATCGAGTATAAAATTGATCCGAGAATCGGAATCCAACCGAGATCTGAATCGATTCCCAGCCCTACTTAGATTCCAGATTTTAAAATAGCTGTATCTCGACTAGTGATGCACCGATGTATCGGCCGCCGATATTTATCGGCCGATTTTTGATGAATTTGAAACCATCGGCATATCGGCAATAGCACGAGAAAGGCCGATACCGATTGTTTATTAATTAACCGCATAAAGAAATCCATTATATGTAAAAAAAAATGAGTTAATTTTGTTAATAAAATAAATGCTGAATAGCAAAAAACACCTTTGAAGGTTGTCATGTTGTCTTATTATATTTGTTTTAGCTTAATTTGTGCCTCTCTTATTATGTTGGTCAGTTGAATGTTAATTAGATCCAATCCATGTCCAGTAAAAATAATTTGATGCAGAAATAAACTAGCTAATAGACCAACTGTATAGTATTGTTTACAAGTGTTTAATATCGGTAACGGCATCGGTATCGGCCAGAAGTTGTCTGTTTAAATCGGTATCGGCCCCAAAAAATCCTATCGGTGCATCCCTAATCTCGACCAAATATTGTCCTATCCTATCAAACCATACATCAATGGAAAGCTTTCATATGATGTATACATCTCAATTTCAAAACATTGACCCATCTGACTGGTTTTGTGGTCCAGGTTTACATATGACAATCTGCTCATGCCATACAGATTGCTGAGGTAAATAGATTCCTGCCTAAGACATAACACAAATCAGGCAGATACAAAACCGAATGACAGAAACGAAATCACAATTGTCTATAATGGGTTAAGATGCACACCCATTCTCACAGATGCGTCACATTCAGATGCAACTGCATACAGCCTACACAAACAGCAGCTTGGAATATGAATCATAAAACTTCACTGAAATTACTAGCTGATTCAGTCACATTTGTAAGCAATTCAACCTTCATTTTCAATTGAGTCAGAATAACATCTTCCCACCTACAACATCTCTAAGATGACAATTTCTATAAATGCTTTAAGTTTCAGAAATGACAGCTAATTTCACGACTCAAATTCTCCTTTTCATATCTAAAATAGCCTTTCATTCCTACACGCCCACCACCATACCGAGATCACTTTTGACTGAGTGAAATCTAAGCTGAAATCTATGCTAAAAAAATAACGTGTAAAAATAACCTCTTTCAATCAGATTTAAAAAAATTTCAGACATAAATGTGATTTTGTCATATGTGAACTCAAGTTGAACTCAAGACTATTTATCAAAACTTTGGTAAATAAAACTTAAGTGATACTGTTACACAGGTACTAATTTCTGAAGTAAAATCTTCATTAACACTTTAATTTGAGATATCGATACGGATGACACAGACCTCTTCTCCGCCCTTGTCGGTGTTGCGTCCAGACCAGAACAGGTGGGCACAGATGCTGACAGCACGGCACTGGTCGGGCTTCTTTAGCAGTTTGGAGGCGGCCAGCGCGCACTGGGTGCGCAGGGGCTCGTGGTTCTCTTCGCTGAAGCACTTGGTGCGCTCGAATGTGCCAATGATCAAGGTGATGGCGGCCAGCTGAGCCTTTGAGTCGCTGATCTCATCCTCGTACAGGGAGAACGCCTTGGGAGACGCACAAAAAAATAAAAATGGCACTTTTCTAAAATGAAGGTGTCTGGGTCTGAGAATGACTCACTGCTAAGCATTATTTTTCTGGTCTAGACTCACTCTCAGGCTATTATCATACCACTGTGAATAGTAATGAATATAAGAGGAAAGAATAAAAAATCTGCACACATTAGACGTCTCACTGCTGAAGTATGAGGCATTTAATCAAAATGCTTTCTACCTGAGACATGAACTCGTAGGCAACGGTTTCGTGATTCTCAAAGCCGATCTCTCCGGCAGCCAGAGCCCCCTGGAGAAAAAGCCTTAGGGGCAACTCCGCCAGCTCTGCTTTGATCAGAGCGCTGATGGTCTGATGGGCGAATGAGAAAATCTTCTGACATTTCTTTTCCCATTTATCATCCTGTGGAAGAAGTTGACATATTTAAGAAAAAAAACATTGTATCTACTATGATACTGCCATTTAAATGTGCATTTTATTAGGAATTAAAAATGGTTGTGCAGCCATATTTTATGAGAAAGTAATGGTGCTTTGATTTCATCACCATGGATTAACTGTATCTGCCAACTGCAATCCTTTAAATACTTTCATTTATTGAGGGGTTGCATTTAATTTCTATGAAAGGCCATTAAGCTATTTTCATTTCTATGCGTCTTATAAGCCACGAATGAGGAGTTCAGATGCTAAACCCTCTAAGTGGATCTGCGTTTTCTTGTAAATGGGCATTTTTATTAGACTCTTACGTTCAGGTTCTCTAATTTCACTTTGAAATGTAGAAATTTTTACAAATGTCACTTTAGTAATTTAGTACAAGGTAAAACTACAAACATTGCAAATAATGAAATTCAGAATTCAGATACTAAACCACACATTAGAAGGCGCTGTGATGGTGTTTAAACACAGATTGTAAAAAATATGGTTGCTATGTCCATGACGCCACCCATAGGTTTGTAAAGAGCTTTTTTGAAGCCAATATTAGGCGGTGCTTGCCGCTGCCATCTTGGCCGCGCGTCACCATCCATCACTCGCAGATCACCAATAATGGGTAAAGAAGTGGGACGTGGGTGAAGCTGAGGTGGCTGGTTGCTGAAAATGGTAGTGACAGCAGTGGCAGATCACCAGTCATTTAAGTGGCCAGGCCCTTAATCATTCAGAACTTTAAGGCTTAATATAATTTAAATGGATGAGAGAAGGGAAACAGCATGAGAAAAAATTGATGATAAATGGATGAGAAAATTGATGATAAATGGATGAGAAAATTGATGAGAAATGGATGAGAAAAAAATTCACCCTATGGCTGTCACAATTATAAAATAATCGTCTCATCGCGATTGTTTGACCTCATTGCGATGATTTCAGATCACTGCAATGATTGCACATATCTCTAAAAAACACAAGGGGGAGCTGCAGCGTCTGTATAAACAACATTATCAGATGATGCTCCTTAACTGGCAGTGTATCGCGATACATTGCAAACCCATTCAATAGAGTAAAAAAACAGCATTTAAAGAAATGCTGCAAAACTTTTATAAGCAGTATGAACTGCCAGGTAAAACATACATTTTCAAAAAAAGCAATTCCAAATTTAGGGAAGTGAAGGATGCTATTCTTAATTTTCAGTTATTCTTCAGACACTTTATTGTTTATTCCTTATAAAGAATATTCAGTGTTTGAAAGATATATTCATTAAATAATTGCTTTTAAATATTTGTTATGTGTATTAATATTTACTGCCAGGTAATCCATGCAAAATATTTAATTTAAATAATTACAACATCAAACTAAATATTTATGAGAATTAAATGGCAAAGCAAAAAACAAAACAGACAATTAATCGTCATAACAATCAAAGCCCTAAAACTGGAAGTTAATTGGCATAATCATCACAATTTATTAGGCAATTAACATCAGACAATTTCATAATGCCCTAATTCACCCCTCTTACAGTTGTTATGAAGGGCAAAATAAGATATATAGACCAAAAACACTTTTGTACCAGGCTGTAAACATATTAGTTTCTCCTATAAAGTTGGGCATTTTAACATAGGGGTCTATAGGGAATTGACTCCTTTTGGAACCAGCTTCTAGCGGCACATCAATAAATTTCCATTTAAGTCACTTCCGTATTGGCTTTATCAAAAAAATCGGAAGTTTGACCCTTGTGTTTAAAGGATTCTGCCAACAACCAGTTTTTTTTTAATGTAGGTATGGGAAGATTCCCCCGATTCGCTTGGTCCATCGGCATAAAAAGTTAACAATGCAATGCATCGGTTTAAAAACTGTGCATCGGATACAAATTTGCAATTGCATCACAATGCTTCGTTTCTAACATCTTGCATCTGTAAAAGATTTATTTATTTATGTATAATTATTAGTAGATACGCTATACTTTTATCATTTAGAAACTGACCGATATTTTAAATTGATCCTCTCTAAACTGTTGTTACGTCCTGCAACACTACGGAAACGGAGGCGTGTCATGAAAGTCAGAAAAACCATAAAACCGCAAAATTGAGTTTAAATTATATGGACTCTAAATAAGTCAAGTGGAATGGATTTGAGGGAAGCAGCAGCAGGAAATTCAAGGCTATGGAAATGCGGAACGGAGTTAAATTTATTAGGGAATTCCTAAGTTAAAGAAAAGGTGAGTGGGTCCAATATCATTAGTCTTAAAGTGGTCTTATCAGACATCCATGCACAAATCCAATGTGTGGAAACTATCTGTACGCTATAAAAAAAGATGTGTTTATTTATTACACATCGTTTTGTGTTATTCAATTTAACACATTATGTGTTATTTTAACACAGTATGTGTCATTGTGTGTTAATTTTGTGTTAAAATAAATAAAATGAAAACAAAAGATGTGTTTAAACAACACAAAATGTGTTGCTTCAATAATAACACAGAGATGTGTCTAGATAGGGACAACACATTAAATGTGTTGTGCTTAACTAGACACAAAATGCGTTGTTTTAACACAACCGTTTTAAGAGTGTACCATATTTAATTGCATGGCATCATATTTTTCATTGCATCGGAATGCACTGCATCATATCGCATCATTAGCTGCTCATATGTATCTTTAATGTATCGTATCGTATGCATCGGACTCAGTTATGGAGATGAACATCCCTAATATATATGTATAGTTACCTAATGAAGACATAATATGACATACTTTGTGTATTTATGCATATTAGAGCATCACATCATAAGCAACATGTGTTAACGTCACACATTACTATGATGCAGCTAAATAGGGGTCTTGTTTACGGCTTTGCTTAGCTTCTGGCAGTGTGAGATGTTTTGTGATTTAATGCAGAAAATACCGAGGAGGAGTTCTCTTTGTAGCGGAAGGCCAGTTGATAAGCAGCGAACACCAGCGGGGGCAGAGTGTGTCGAATGCGCTGGTTCCCTCCAGCGCCAAAGTGTTTCCTGGCTGTGTTTAAAATCTGTAGGAGGCACAAATGAAAGAGAATAGATGAAATCATTTGAATAATTCATTGAGCAGCATGATGACCTCATAAACTGATTCAACTCTGCATGAACCAACCATTACTGGAAGCCAATTAAAGCAGATCTGGCCCTATAATGTCAATTACTAACGTCAGATAAACATCACAATGTCAATCAATTGTTTATGATGTTCCATCAGGGAGATTATTTCTCCTTAGAATTCGATGCAGGTAAAATGATCAAAGAAACAAGTTGTACTTTCCCCCCCAAACAAACAGGCCTGAACATCAGTGCATTTTAATAGACCACTGCAGGCTAATAATGCTGGGCCTCGTCATCTGATGAAAAGAGAAGGTAGGAGGAAAGACCGTATACCAGATACTGCTGATCAGGGTCGTCTGAATGCAGCAAATGAATGAAGCGGCCCACTAGACTCTGTTCCTCTGCAAAGTCCTCTGGGTCGGGATCCTCGGCTGGCTGATCTGGCTGGTCTTGGATCAGTGTTGACACCAGGTTTAAGATTGCATCAACCTGGAAAGAGAGAGAAATGAGACTGTGGCTGAAAAGAAGAGTGCAATGATTTACAACATAAAAAGTGTAAAAAATGCGGATTAGAAGGCTGTTCTGTGCCAAGAAAATGGGATTTTACTGCAATGCCAAAAATAACATTTAAAAATTAAATAGCATTCCTTCATGTAATTGCAAAGAACAGAATTAATAAGCCAGCATACAAGTGTTATATATCTGTAACTAATATATAATAATAAGCAATTCAAACACTTAAACTAAAACAAATAGAGTTATAGTGATATAAATGGTACTTCACTGTTGTTATGCATTTAGTGCTCTCTTTTCAACCGCTCACAATCGCAAAGTGAGTGGGTGAGTGAAAAGATGGTGTTTCAGCACACTTCTCGAGAAAGGCCAAAGCAGTTCCAGCATTATTGGAACACAGAAATATCAATATATTCCTCCTCGGCCAAAACTGAATGCTGCTTGCCTGAGTCATAGTTGACCTTATCCTGAGGAGCCGTGGTTTTTAAAGAGGATTAACAATGCATCTTTAAAAATAAGTGGAGAAAACCCCTAGGCTGGTGCGAACGGCGTCAGTCATGCAGAAAAAATAACCACATTAAAGATCAAAGAACCGGTTGTGATAAAAACCTGATCTTGTGCCACTATGGTGGTGGTGTACTCCAAGATGTTGCTCAGCACGTAACAGCTCATGCTTTTGCGCGACTCATAATCGAAGTACTCGAAGAGCGGGGGAAAATGCTTGAGCTGCAGCACAGTGAGGATATTATTGTACGTGTCCACAGGGATCTTCAGCAGCCTGGTCAGCTCCTTAGATACGGCGCTGCTGGTGGCGATGCTGCACAAAAAGACATGAAAGAAATCAAACGGTCATGAATAGAAGCAGGTATAGTGATGTAGTAACGAGTGACCTTACTAATGTGAAGGATTGGCCATCAGTATTTTAAAGGGAATGTTTATAAAAAAGCTTTTTAAACCATTATGCACCGTGGTCTTTGTATAGCAACACTGTCATGTGATAAAAATGTTCCTAAGATTTCTAAGAGATCTTTTAAGAAGACGTAATCTGCGTCATGTGTCCTTGTGCGTGGATAAAAACAATCATCTATAGACACAAATTCAGCCTTTTGTTTGGTAAAGCCAAGGCCACACCAAATGATTTTTTAAATCTTATCAGATTTTTGAAATGAGAGAGACCACAAACATGATGAAAAAAAATCAACAATCTTGTTCCTATAGTGTGTGGAGTGCCGCTATGTGTTTATGACAGCACACCACGCACCATCAGATTAACTTCACAAACAACGTGAGTCTCAGCTGAGAACACAGGAAATCTCACAGAGATCTTGCAATGTTTCTCACAGCCAAACATGACTTCAAAGTAAACAAACATGGGCATAAAGAAATGGCATTAATACAATGGACTGCTTTTTACATCTCTGATGTCCATCTCACTCTGGACTGTGCCTGCTGCGCCTTGTAGTTGTTATGGTTCCAACTTTCATCACCGCTTTCTGATTGGGTATCGTTTCGTTTCAAGTGACAATCTATAGCGTGTGTGTGATTTCTGATCGTAAACATGTTGAATATTTAAGGTTTACGATTGGAGCGGCCCAGATGTGCTTCCGTGCAGATTTAGATGCTCTTCACAGGCCGCGCACCACAGGAAAATCTTATAAGGTAATCTGTGCAGCCACAAAGATGATTGTGACTTCACCTAGGAATGTCGTAAAGATTGGCCCAAATTAAGCCTGATTATCTTGTGTTGAGTACCCTGTTTAAGACATTTCCTATATCACTGTAAAAAAATTTGCTGTAATAATGCAGCTGGTTGCCAGTAACTTACTGTAGAAGATAAAGACTGAAAATGTTTCATGTTCATTTAACTTTGATCAAACTGTTGCCAGTAAATAACGTAAATGTAAAATCTACAGTAAGTTACTGGCAGCTAGTTAACAGTAATACCCAGTAATACTGTAATTTCTTCCGAAATTATTTTATAGTGTAATGTTTCTCAAAACTATAACCACAAGCTGTTTAAAACTGTTGATCTCAAAAATTACCATAAAATGTCTCACAAAACATCAAAAAGACTTCTAGAAAAAAACATCATTAAACTAAAACTTGTTTTTGCAAGTTGGCATGCTGGTTTCTTTGGCAGATTGGTTTGCTGCTTTGGGGGATTTTCACCACCAGTTTTCGTTGAACCACAGTATGAGTAATTTTCTCAAATTTAGCACAAGAATCCTCAAACACCATCAAATATTTCACAAAACATCAAATAGAAAGAAAGAAAAATATATTACAAAAGACGACTTTTACCATGACATAAAAATCAAGCTGAAACTGTTATGGCAATTTGTCATATTGGGTTTTTTGGCAGATATGCTATTTTGGGGAATGTTCACCACCACTCTTTGTTGGTTAAAGGACAAGTTCGGTATTTTACACTTAAAGCCCTGTTTTCAGATTGTTTATGGTGAATTAGAACGGTTCTGACTGAAATTTGGACATATGCGGCTGCCCCGAGAATTTTTGGATGTTTGTGTTTCACCTCCCACCTTTACAATGGGTTTAATGGTGCACTGGAACAATCCTTCCTGCATTAAACTTTCGTTTACAAAGACGTGAAACTCACCGAGTGGTCAGGGGTGTTCACTGATATGCTCACACAAAAATCGCTGCAAAAGATGCTTTCCAACAGCTGTTTTAGCATTCGTTGTTAACTTGTGGACCTTTATTTCCAAACACCTCACACACGTATATTCTTCCGCAGAGAGCTTGAATAATAGACACTCCAGACCAGGTGGTGGTGCTAATCCGCCATTGCCAATTGCAAGAATAGAAACAAAGTTCCCGGCGCGGAGTAATACCGTACCTCACAGGACATCTAATACATGTCAATGGAGTTGGCAAAAACTACGATAAAACCTGTTGGAATGCGTATTTTGCAGCGATTTTTGTGTGAGCATATCAGTGAGCACCCCTGACCACTCGGTGAGTTTCACGTCTTTGTAAACGAAAGTCTAATGCATTTTAGGAAGGATTGTTCCAGTGCACCATTAAACCCATTGTAAAGGTGGGAGTTGAAATACAAACACCCCAAAATTCTCAGGGCAGCCGCATATATAAATTTCAGTCAAAACCGTTCTATTTCATCATAAACAATCTGAAAACAGGGCTTTAAGTGTAAAATACAGAACTTGTCCTTTAAACTACAGTATGAGTCATTTTCTGAAATGAAGTCCAAGAACCTTATGTTACTGGCTATGTTGTAGTACTGCAAATAAGGTAAGGTAAGGTAAATGAGTCTTTGAAGGTGTTATCCACCTTAGATCCGTATCCAAGGAAATGTTCTTGTTGCCTGGAGGGGTTTCTGCTTAAACAGATTCTTGTCACATACTTTACGACATACAATAGAAAAGAATTAAGGTCAAGAAGAGTGATTCATATCTCATCAGAGATACATTTTCTTATTGTTCCCATCCTCCCCATACTTGTACTCAACCTTTAATCTAAACAATTTCTCTATTGTTTGAATCCAAGCAATTCTGAATGCTAGGGATTTTTACATGAACACATGGTTTATTTGCAGTTCTTTTAAAACATTAGCGTTGTTTATAGTTTTGAGAAAAAGTCTCTTATGATTTTACGGTTTGGGGTATTGAGTGTTTAAGGAATTAAATACAAAACAGCAGAGGTAAAGTTTTATTTTCATAATGAAAAAGATTTGAGGTCTTTTTCAAATTGTAAAAATATCAACATATTAAAGCAGATATGCTGATGCAGATAAGCACTGCAGTGCCAGCTAGTCACCAGAACAAACATCATGATTTAGCATGTTTGACCTGAACTGTGATCAGTCACTCACTTTGATTACAAACAGTGAGTCATCGTGCCTATCTGGCTTTCAATCCGCCCTCAAAATTGCTGGGTGTCTGATGTGATTTGGACGTCAGCACAATAAAAAAATCCACTGCATTTGTTTTTAAGTTATTTTAACACATGAAAACAAACCATATGAAAAAGAAAATGTGGCTCATTTTAAATATATCTTCTCTGGTTAAAGATGCTAAAGTAGCTGTTACCCTGCAGTTTTAATGAATAGCCAAATTAATGATTACAGTGCTCATAAGGCAGCAATGTATTGATCTAACACAAACAACCCTAAGCATTACATATCTACAATTCATATACATCTTAAAATAAAATCCATTCAAAAGTTCTCCCACAACTTCAAACTTAATTTCTTAAAACATTTATATTTGCAGGAAAAGTGTGTGCATTTACATCTATACATTTGGCATAGGCTTTTATCCAAAGTGACATTACATGGTATTATGTGTGTGCAAGATATAGTTTGGGATAATATAGTAATTGTTGTTTAAACAATGTACAATTTGTAATCGCTCGCAATTCAAAAACAGCATCTAGTGCCCACTAATTCACTGTGTGCATGTGCATTCAGAGAGAAATGTAACACCACATTTGACTGTGGTGTTTAAGAAGTCAGTGTCATATTCACTTTTTATACTTTAGCTGATTGTGCTTTGTCATATCTGTGTTGTGGGCGCACAACAAAAACATGCACAGAGGACAAACAACAATGGACAACAAGAGAATGTACTTGAGAAGTTAATAAGGGGTCAGCGTATGTTTTTAATTGTTTTCAAAGGAAGCACAGTGCTTTTAAAAAACGCCATCAGCTGGCATTTATTTTCCGTGCTGAACGTCAGCGTTCAACTTTGGGTGAAACGCTCAGCTCGTCAATGTCACTTCTCACTCTGCCGTCCAATTACAGTGGAGGAGGGGTGGGACAAATACCACAACAACCAAATGGTGCATAGTTCAACGACCGATAAACAAAGCAGAAGTATCATGGCAACCAAAGCGCTTAGCTGAAAATGCACTTGCAATTACCCACAATCTGTGTCCGCTTGCCATTTTCAGCTGCGTTTGAACGCTTTGGATTTCATGCCCCCTTAGTGTTTTTCTGAAGAAAACAGTCCGTTTGCAAGAATCTTTTAAGAATCTTTGACTGACTGATCCTTTGAGAAATCAGAAATGCTTCTGGGATACAGAAATACTATGGAATCACGTTAAAACGCACATTTATTTTTACGTGTAAGTGAATCTCTAGGCTAATGGCTTCTTCTAAAGTTAATTGGAGTCAGCTAACCTGAAGATCAATCAATGGAGTTTTGACCTCACCCCACTGTGAAGCTGTGGCATGAAATTGTGAAATCTGTTCAAATCAGACAACTCAAGTGGATTACTGAAGTGAAACTGTTTTGTCAAAAATGCTTTCTGATGCTGTCTAGGTCTTAAATGCAAAAACATGAAATGTTTGGTAGAGGCTGATGCTAGAATTCTCTTTTGGGTCAACTAGTTAATTAACTGCAAAGGTTGTATTGATTATTTTGTTTGTTTATGCAGACTGTGTTTGTCGCTTACTTTAAATGTTAAATCCATCGCAAAGCTGTGGGTTTACATTTTTCTACATCTGTCAGTTGACTGAATCCTCAGCTTTCTCCAATACCAGCAGCATCAAAATATTGGAATACTGTATTGCAGTTGGTTTAGTCTTCCATGTATATGTTTAACCCTTTCAGAACATAGAAAGCAACACAGATGAGTGCACATATCTTCTTACGACAGGGTTCACGTGTGATTCACGAAACACTCGTATGCCGCCAATCTTATCGTATAAATGACTGTAAATTGATAAATGTTCTGGATTAAAACTATTGTCATTTGAATATTACGGCCATATAAATGAAGCCTCGCATTTCGAGAAAATTAAGTTTGGAGCAGTGATAGACCGATATATCGGCCGGCCGATATATGGGGCCGATATTCGCGAGTTTTATGTGTATTGGCATCGGCCGATATGTGGCTGCCGTGTTCGCCGATTTTTTCCGACATTAGTTGCAGACACAGTGCTGGAAGCCGCAAGCGATTGGAGGTCATGTGACTAAAACAACCAACAATTCCATGACAACATCGAAAGCTCGGCTTAACAGCTGATCATAGCTGGACAAAGTGGGTTTTTATTTCTCATCTCTATGGAGCGGTTTCCCGGACAGGGATTAGACTGGTCGTAGTCTAAAATAAATGTAAGAATGTTTTTAACATATCTTTAAATCCATCAGTGCCCTGTGTTTTGCCTCAAAATGGATACAAGTAATGTTTTAGTAAGGCATTTTGTTAAAACTAGTTATATTTCCTAATTAAACTAAGCTCTAGTCATAGTTTAAGATAAATCATGTCCGGGAAACCACCCCTATATAATTGTAGTAGTAAAGTGCTAGTAATCAATATCCTTTGCTGATAGTTCCTCTTCCTCATCATTGTGGATAGTGTAGTTCATGGTTCCACAGCACCCTCACCTGTTTTTACTATTTGTTAAATATAGTTTTTTTAAGTTCAATAAATGTTACTATTTTAAATTTGACACTTGTAACATTTGGCATCATCATGGTGTCAGTTTTATAATGTAAATTGAGTGAGCAAAAGCAGTATCGGCTCCAAATATCGGCTCAAGAAAATCGGCAGCCGGTATCGGTCATCGGCTAAGGCTGATGAATCAAAAATGGGTATCGACAATGAAAAATCCATATCGGTCGATCCCTAGTTTGAAGCCAGATATCTGAAGAGAAGTTGATCTTACACCAAAAACACCTGTTGACCTTGTCATTTTAAACAATTAAATAATTAACAATTATTATATTAGTTATATATATATATATATATATATATATATATATATATATATATATATATATATATATATATATATATATATATATATATATATAGCTTAATCTCACCCTTAGGCCATTCAGAAATACCGTTTTTTGTTTAGACAAAATCATAGTAAAATGTTTATATATTTATGATTTTGGACTGGTGTATGTATTTAAATAATATTAGAGCTGTGTAGTATAACAGTTTTTATAATAAAATATTCAGTATAGATTTTTAAAAAAATCAATAAAAACCAACTGTATGTGAATTTCATTTTGTTTTCACATAGTTAATTTATGACAAATTATATAAATATGTTTATCCTTCTCTATAGACGAACTGTAAAACAAACTCTCTCTGAGAGCTGCGTCTCAATTAAATTAAAGCAGTCTTATTTATTTATAAACTTGGACAGCTGTTTAAGGCTGTTAAAAGTTGGTATAGCTTTAAAGTGCTTAATGTAGTAATAATATAAGTTTTACTAACTAAACGAAAACATTATTTCTTACTTTTGCTCGCTAACTTGGGATTTGATCGTAGCCACCATTACGTCCATATGTATAAATGCCAAGTCTTGCATGGAAACGATCATATGCCCAGTTTTCTGTCGTATACTTGTTTAATAAATGAGGCCCAGTGGGTGTTGATTTGACCATGTTCTCCGTGATCTTTCTGGTGTGAAAAAAAACAGTATAGCCAAGACTCACTGTTCCAGGTTGAGTTTGTTGAAGATTTCCACAGTACTCTCTAACACTTTGTCCACATAGTCCACACGATCAGGGTAGCACTTTATAGCCAGGTTTATAAGAGACACTTGCAATGAAACAACATCCTCAGATGGCATGTCCTGACGTGACTGATGGGAAAAATAAAGATGGTAAATTTTATATTTGAGGACTTAATTTCAGCTGGGTTGGAGTTTATTAATATCATACAGCTCCTGACAATCACACAACCCCTAACGAGACAGAACCCACCTGTATGACAGTCGCCACTTGCTGTGAGAAAATGTCAAATAACTTGATCTCAGCAGGGATTCCAGGGCCATCTTCTCTGTGAGCAAACAAAGCCAATCTGAGGGGCGAGAGAGAAATTAAATATGACTCCATCAATGCATGGCAGATAACTGTCAGTGTAGAGCTGCAAATAAGTGGAACGTCAAGGCACCTGTCAATCAGGGCAATAATGATGTTCTTCACGTTGACGTTTTGGTGCAGGTCGGCACACGAGCGAAGGAATGGGTTCAGCGTCTGCAGGTGAAACTCATCTGGAAAGACCTACAGGAATACAATAAACATGTAAAAAATAATGTGTAAAATATTACAGTGTTAAACATACAAAACAAACTGTATTAACTCTAACGTAATACTAATACAATCATTATGTTAAAATACGGTCTTGCCGTGTCTTGAAATAATTGAGGAATATTAAAAACATTTGAAAAGTTAGATACCCACAGTTATGTAGAATAAGATGGTAATTATCGTTTGGTATTTCTGTACCTGTATTATGCACTCCATAAGATATTCTTGTGCTAGAGAATCTCTACAGTTGACCACCTGCTCCAAGATCCCAGATAGCACAATCTGTGGGGAGTCGACACATGCTTATTGCAACTTTGCTTACATGCTCCTTCTTTAAATTTATTTATAAACCTATTGCATTGTAAAAGAAATGAACCATGTTGCTGTTCTAAAGGAGATTTTCTAAGATGTCAAATAAATCTATGGTGTCCCCAGAGTATGTATGTGAACTTCTAGCTCATAATACCATATAAATAATTTATTTTAGCTTGTTAAAATTGCCACTTATAATGTGCCATATTTGGGTGTGTCCTTTAAAATGCAAATGAGCTAATATCTGCACTAAATGGCAGTGCCCTGGTTGGATAGAGAAGAATAAGGGGTGATTAACCCCTTTTGACATCACAAGGGGAGCCAAAATTTAATTACCTATTTTTTTACATGCTTGCAGAGAATAGTTTACCAAAACTAAGTTACTGGGTTGATCTTCTTCACATTTTCTAGGTTGAAATAAGCACTAGGGACCCAATTATAGCAATTAAACATTGAAAGTCAGATTTTCATGATATGTGAAAATAGGAATGAATGGGGCTAGGCTAAATGCTAACACATTCACAACGCGATGTACAGTGCACGCATTGAAAAAAAGATAGGTTTGTATTAATTCATCTAGGTTGAGGTAATAACATAGTTTAATATGGCAAAAGAGTAGACTATTCCTTTAAATGTTTGCTTTGGCAGATGCTATAGATGGTTTTTAGCAGCAACAACATGAACAAATGGCTTTCGTTGCCTCAAACGTAACTTTCGGTAGACTTGCGCAAAGAATCAATAAGAATCAGTATCTAGAGCAGATTATTTTTGACGATAGGCAAAATAAATATGTAAATGACCTTTTATAAACTCAATCAATTTGCATTTAAGATAAATATCTATGAGCTCTCCGAATCTGCAAGTTTTTCCAATGGAGGTATAATAAAGGTGAGTTAAAGGTTTTCAAATAGGCTATAGCAAACTAAAAAGGTTTCCATTTGGTGTTCCTCTGAATAGAATACTTAGTATACATTTGAAAAGCTTTTCTGCAGGCACAGTATGATGCATATGTATGGATACTTGAATTTAAAAATCAAATGAGAACATATTAAGCCCATCACATTGTTAATTCATAAACGTGAACACAAAGTGCTTTAACAAACAGTTTTCAATAACCCATTAAAAGATGCGGGAACCTCTCTGCAGTAGTGATGCCATCAATAGCTCCATTACTCCCTAATTATGCAAAGTGCCCATGCAGCCTCAGGTATCCCATATTAGCCAGAAATAAACAGGTAATCAAGGTCAAATCTAATTTTGATGCAACCTTTTAAATGCAAATGAGCTTCAGAGACAGATCATGTGCCGATTTCTGCACTGAAGGATTGAAACCAAACAGCACCTGTTTGTACTTTTCCACATTGACTCCTTCCAGTTGGCTCAGTCGGACCAGATTGGTCCCTACGAGGATACGTAGCTCCTGTCTCTCCTTCTCTCTCTTTTCCCGGTCCCGACTGTGTCCCTGATGCTGCATTCGCACCCAAAGTTTATTCATCTCAGCGAAATTCAGCAGTACAAAGTCAATGGAGTCATTAATGTCTCCAGTCATCTCCTCCCTATATTAAACAGATGAGCACGTTGGTATATTCATCCTTACAACATAATAAAATTTCGTGGTGATTACTTCATTTTGTTAAAAGCTGTCTAAGTGTTTCCAGAGCAATGGAAAACATGCCCATTCAAGCAAAAGATTAAATTGTTTTCCATGAGGTGAGATTACGCTACAGTATCTTTTAAATTGCTCTGCGTGAGTCACAACACTCTAGACACTTGAGATGCAATCATTGCCATTAGATAGAGCGCGCCATACTCAGCCTGCTCTCCATCATCGGGCAGGATGTTGCGCGTGCACTGCAGCAGGTAGTTTCTGAGGAACAGACCCCGTAGAGGATGCTGCACCCCTCGACACATCTCCACCAGGTCCTTTAGAATGTCTTTGCGTGATTGGGGAAAAGAGCGAACGTACACCACTCCGACAGTTATCAACAGGTACCTGTGAGGGCAGAGAAAGGCAAAAGTATTTACAATAGGAAAAATTTTGCATTGAGGGTTAAGACACTGGTGTATATCAGTTTTACGTTCAGTTCTCAATTCTCTGTAGACTCAAAGTTCTCTCCAAGTTTTAAAATTCCAAGCTTACAAAAACAGTGACACTGACACTGACTAAATTAAGCAGATTTCCCCTTGCTTTACATGTTTAACAAAACAGTATTGCCTTCAAATGTAGGCTCTGTCATTCTGCACCATCAAGAAAGAATACAAATTGTGCACAGTAAGGCCTGGGCATGTTCACTGTTAATGGAAATTGACACGGTTTAATAGATCTGTTATAAAACTGCTGGAAAAACAGAACAAGCAAGAAATATTGAACATCTAATACCAATGTACTCATTAAATTCTAGATCATAAAAAATAACCAATGCATCCATGACTCTCTTGGCAATTTTTGTCGATATTGGCCATTTGATTGCATGACAAGATCTTGAAAATTTCCTACAGCAAGTTACAGTGTCTCATAGGATTACTGAGATACTTACAGTCTGGGGATGATGTTTCCTGCATACTGAACAAGCTCATAGAGGTCAGCCACTTTGCGACCTTTGGCAAACTCATCTGTCAAATACACCTCCAAGTAATGCAGCTCATCTGAGATAGCCATGTCTGCAATAGAAGTTAAGTAAATAAATGAAATGAATAACAACTAGAGATGAACAATGGGTGCATAGCAGTAGTGAAAACTGTTTTTAGGTTGTATTAAAGGGATAGTTCACCACAAAATGATACTTTTATCATAAATCACTTACCCCTGTGTCAAGCCACTAAGTGCTCCAATTGTCTTCATAACACATTTTTTTTATAAAAACTGGGAGGCTTTTGTCTGTCCATTGACTTCAGTTACATTCACAATCCGTTTCCCAAAAAGGAAGGAAAGACATCACCAAAAAGGTCCATGTTCTAGCAGTCATTCAATAATAATATTATGAAGCGACGAGAAAACTTTTGTGCGCAAAGAAAACAAAACAAATCATTTTATTCAACAATTTCTTCTCTTCCTTGGTTGTTCAGAGAGCATTCGCAATTAGACTACGGCACATGCTGCTGACGTTACCTGCTAACGTAGTTGCCAGCGTACAGACACAGAATACGCTGGCAAGTAATCATCGGCGCATTTATACAGGCTGTTTAAAGGAATAGTCTACCCTTTTGCCATATTAAACTATGTTATTACCTCAACTTAGACAAATTAATACATATCTATCTTTTTTCAATGCGTGCACTGTACAGCGCGTCGTGAATGTGTTAGCATTTAGCCTAGACCCATTCATTCCTATGGTACCAAACAGGGAAGCCACCAAACACTTCCGTGTTTTCCCTATTTAAAGACTGTTACATGAGGAGTTATACCAGTAGTATATGGTGCCACAAAATGTTAGTTGTGAACGTACTTTAATAAAAAACATTGGCAACTATGTCAGCAGGTGACGTCAGCAGCATGCGCCATAGTTTAGTCGTGAACACGCTTTAACAGTTTAGTCGTGAACGTGCTTTAATAAAAAACACTGGCAACTATGTCAGCAGGTGACGTCAGCAGCATGCGCCGTAGTCGTGAATGCGTTTTGAACAACCATGAAGGAGAAGAAATTGTTGAATAAAATCATTTGTTATGTTTTCTTGCCACTTCATAATATTATTATTGAACGACTGATGGAACATGAACCTTTTTGGCTGTTTTTCATTATTTTCTGGGAAACGGATGAAATCTATCACAGGAAACACATTTAAACAAATGCTACTACCAGATGTACAGTTTATTCATTGCTGACATCTTTGGATCACTGAGATGTATGTTCATACCAGGTGTAAACCAGGACTTAGGGCTGCAAGATTGTGTTTTGTTCTAGTAAAATACAAAATGCCATGTAACTATATATTTATGTACAAAGAAAACACATACAGAGTTCATAGTAGCTCTTGGGAGAAAGCATCGAAGTCCTCAACTCCCCCAACATATTTGAGGCATGTTTCAGGGCATCCATTAGCTTGTTCTTGTCCTGGATGGATGAGATACAACTTTATGAACAGAGCTTTTATACTGCCTTAAGAAATGCCTTAAAGGGGTCATATTTTGAGATTTTTTTTAATGTAAAATAAGTCTTTGGTGTCCCCAGAATGCTTATGTGAAGGTTTAGCTTAAAATCCCCCACAAATAATTTATTATAGCATGTTAAAATTCCAATTTTGTTGGTCCCAGCATAAATGTGCCTTTTTGGGTGTGTCCTTTAAAATTTAAAGGTTACTGGGTAGGGATGTCAATTTCTGCAATTTCCCATATTCGATGATCATTTAAATTAACAATCAATCAATCGAATAATTGTTAACAGTAATAGTGCATTCACCTTACTTCACTTCAGTGGCATATAGCCGATAACATAAAAGTGTGCATATAGCCGATAACAAAAATGACAGCTTCCTCAAGCAAATTAAAAGATTTTATTTTGTCTAAATAACATGCTAGTGTGATTGTTAAATGAGTCAATGTAGTTGTTGTTTTGATAAAATCATCAATTTAAACTTCTCGTAATTAAATATAATGACTAATAGACACGGTGTATAACTCCGCCTCACATGGGCACTCTGCAACAGTCGCATGAAAGTCCATGCATCCATGACATGTCAAAATAAAAGTTTCATTTTTATCAAGTGTTATTTTTCTAGTTGTTCATCTCGCTTCCGAGTCATTGATACACCGTTTGTTGTAATTATATCCAAGCACACGAAGGGCACTTTAGCTTAGACCTGCGGCGTACTTTCAGCAAAGATGCTTATATTACGGAGATGGCAACCTTCCATTACAAAACACGCAGCGCCTAAGCCAGTCAATAATGATTAGTGATATATGTTGCGGGTGTTCAGAGTGTAACAACAGTCAGTTACAGTTTACATTTTACAGTTTCTTGCCAGAATTTAAGATTACATTTTACTCTGTTTTATTAAAAACGGTGTCTGGTCTCCTTCCCTGTGTATAGCAGCGTTGCTATGCTAATATTGTAGGCTTCCCTGAAAAGGGTCTTTGCTTTCAGTATCCTAACTGTGTTTAGATTTTCGACATCGGACCCTCTCAGATCCACTGCAGATGTCATGTTGTTGTGTTGGCAGCCAGCCTCGTATTGCATGGCATCGAGCATTGTTGTGAACATGGCTAGTTTAACTTCTGCACGCTCGCATAATTTTTTTTCTCCGACTGTATGTGTTTTGCGCAGGTGCCACACACATGTGCATGATCAACAATTGCTTTTTCAACAATCGTTAAGTTTTATCGATTAAATTCTTATTGACAATTAATTGAAGATCGATTGTTAACATCCCTATTACTGGGTTGTTCTTTAAGAAACACCCATTGTAACAGTGAAAGTTTATTATATCATATATTTTTGAAATGTTAAAAGCAAGAGGGACCACAGTGATATTTAAATGAACAGATTCAGGCACTGGTTAGCAACAGGTTGTTACCACTATAACATATATGTACTCAACTCACCAGACAGCGCTTCATTTGAAATGACTGAACCTTCACTGCCTGCACTGCTTCATCCAAAAGCTTCTCCTGCTCATCCTGGGGTGACTGCTGTGTGGTAGGCTGAGATAAACAGAAAACAATGGCATCAATGTGGAATTATGTCACCAATCGCAATTATAGGGGTAAAACTGACTAATAAAATAAACAATTTAAACGATTTGGACAGAATAAACCCTCAAAATGTTTCTGAGATCATAAATTAAGTCAAGAATGTCCATATGTTCTTTTGAGAAATTAAAATTATAAACAAAGTTTATTCTTATTAAGCCCTAAGCCTATTAACATTGGTATTATGAATAACTGTGACTGTCAATTAATTATTTTTTACAAGTATTACTATTGTTCATTGTAGATGAAGTAAATTATAGCATCAAAAACATCAACAACAACTGCGATGCAACTGAAAAAAGAAAAGAGTCTAAGGGCCTTTTAACCCCTGGTCACTTCATGTGTTTTCTCTGATCAGATAGCAATCTGATTTGTTAAAACTGTTCCATTTACATTCGGCCACATAAATGCGTGTTCTTGGCAAAACGGATAGTAATCAGATCTTCTACTCCCATGCAAGATGCAAATACACTATTCATTACTCCGCCTTAAAAAACTTAAGACGATGCTTATGCAACAAAAATGTTGGACTGTATGTTGGGGAGGGAATGCGCGTCTCCTTGCTCGGCATGAGCTGGAGCGCGCAGTACACAGAGCAGCAGGAGGGCAAGATGGTGAGATGATTTACAGGTCCATAACAGGGGAATAATTAAACATAACAAAACACTCCCTCAAAGTTTTATTTCTCTATAATCAAGTTTGTTATTGGTTCTAGAAAGTTTTTTTACCCACTGTCGTCACTCCATAATGCAATGAGCATGTCATCTTTGTTTGTTTGCCTCTCTCCAAACAAATGTGGGAGTGACGTGCTTACATTTGGGAGGAGTAAAGACCTATGTGGTTTCATTAACCAGATGCATGTCCAGTTTCGTCTGAAATGCGTCCCAGACCACCTCCTGAAATGGTTTGAGCGATAAGATTTAAATCCGGCCCGAAAATTTTTCAATCTTTGCTCACGTGACTTCACTTCTTTGGATTAACGTCAGAGAGCGATTGAGGTGCCAATCTGAGCAGAAATGTATGAACAAAAAGTAAAACGTATCATTGTTTTTGTACCAGATGGGCAACCAGAGCAAGGAGGAACATCGTATATCTGATATGATGACATTTTCTGGAGCAGGTCAGTAGTAGCCTGGTGGCAGCATTTTAAACCCACCGGAGAAGTTTTTAAGATTAAATCGACTTATTCCAATATAAAGAGAAATAAACAGTCAAGTCAAAATGTTGCAAATGCATGAAATACCCTCTCAAACTGCAAAAGTAAAACAATCTAAGCGATCTAAATTTACAAAAGCAGATAGCAGCATTTATCTGTTTATTAAATTTAAGTAAAGAATCTTTTCACAGAATGCTTTACATAAGTCATTGTCATGATCTCATTATGATGTAAAACATTTAAAGAAAATCATGACTTTATATTAGGGTTGCATAACGATTAATCGTGACATTGTTCCCAAAATAAAAAAAATTGTTTACATCATATATGTGTGTGTATATAATATTTTTAAATAGCCTATATAAATACACATGCAAAATTTTAAGAAAAAAAATTATATATTAAGTATTAATTTGATATATAATATTGGTTATATATAAATACAAAGAAGTATATATATGTAAATATTTCTTAAATATATTTGTATTTATACATACATAATTATTATACACACACGTGATATAAAAAAAAAAATATTCTTCAAACGCAAATTAGTCGCGATAAATCGTTATGCAGTCCTACTTGATATCAGAAAAGCATGTAGCAAAGGAACTTTTTGTCATTTTGCTTTAAGAGCAGATAAATGTGGTTGTTGTCTGCAATATGATTAAATGAAACCCCATGCTTAATAAAAAAAAAAAACGAAACAAAATGAAACTTCATGCTTAATAAAAAAAGGAACCATATATAAAAAAAATTAATGACAGAGGCCAAAATGGAGCCCTGAGGAATTCCATTATTCAGAGTAGAAAATACTGAAAAAAAAAACTATCAAGACCAACACAAAAATTATTCTAAATAAGATTTATACCAATTAAAGCAAAATCTTGATGCCCATACATTGTTCAAGGCGTGAAATAAGCACTGAGGTCTGCAAGCAGAAGTATCACAGAATCTCCAATAAATGTCATGTCAACTACTCTTCTACAGTTAAAATGTAATGTCAGCTAAAAAACTACTGACAATTAATGTTCATGCAGCACATCTTGAACAACTGGAGGGTGACAACAAATAATCTGTTGATGTGTTTAAATGTCTGTAAATATAAATGTATAAGTGCATTAGACCTGTAACAATAGTGTCAGTGGTCTGCAGGCAGATTTTTGAAAATAAGTTGACAGATAATGATGAAAATAGCACTCCTCCCAAAGTGGTGTCCTTTTTTTACACCTCCCTTTCCTCTAACGTTTTGTAACCAACATTTACACTTCACGTAAAATACAACTTAACACTAACTACTAACACATAATAGTGATCATGAGGGAATGAGATTTGCTCTGATGTGAAATAAATGAATATCTTTTAACTAAAGTTATCAGTGGGTTATTTAACCACCATTGACTGACTGTAACTGACGTTACACATTATGTTATCAACTAATAATTTTTAATGTTACGGACATACAATAACAAAGCGCATCTAAAATGATCATAGATAGTTAATAGATTAGCATAAAAAACTACCTGTGTAACTGTCAATGAAATAACAAGGCTAATGCTAGCTTGTGATTAGCATCACAACTAAGCTACTTTTACACAAAACATGTGGACAGCAATGACAGTCAAACTGAATGACATATTTTCCAAAACCTCGTATGAATATTTAGACGTTTGCATAATAAAACTATGTTAAAAAAATAACATTAAAATAATATAGGTGAATGTAGGCCTCCGCATCTTTAATGCTACTGCTAATGGCTAACCTGCACAAACGAAAAACAGCCCATTAAAAGATTTCAGGGCCGCTCTGTCACTATTACTGTTAGAAACAACTCAACGGCGCAAATAAAGCATGCAGCACACAACGTATAAGTATGATGATCTTAAAATCTTACCATGTTTATCAGGTATGTTAGAGAAAATACTGGATGAACCCCTGTGAATGTATCCAGTCATGTGACTACAGATGTTCCTCCTCATGACGAGAAGAACCAGAACTGCCTCATACAGATCACAAACTCTTGGGGGATCTAGAGCTCTGTAATAATACAATATTACGAAATAATATATTATTCTTATTAATATTATATAGTATAATGTTATTTCCGTAATGTTAAGATAATAAATTGACATTACATTATTATATTTATATAACTTTTTAAGTAAAAAGTGTTAAGTAAAACTACGAATCTCTAAACAACGTTTGGTTTGAAAAATATATTTTAATGTTCTGTTTTGCGTGATCATATGTTGTGTTGTTTATTAAAGCGTTGGAAATAAATAAAAGCATAGCGCAGACCGCTTGGTGTTTGACATCGACGTACCGCGAGGGCGATTCAGGGGCACAACATTTGAAACGCTCTCGCGGTACTTCGATGTCAAAACCCGATTTCTCTGCGCAGATCCGCATAAAGTCAAATGCACACATATTCCTCAAAACATTTAAACATTAAGCAGACGTTTTATCAAAAGCGAAAAAGATGAGAAAGCAACGAAAAGATTGATCTTAATGAGGCAATACAAAAATATACAAAAGTAAAAATACAAAAATAAATACGCCCCTTTTAGCTCAACCAATCAAATGGCGAAACGTTTATTCCGGGTTTGACGCGTGTCAGTTTTCGCGCGAAATCAGTCTGCACACAGTGGAGAGAGGATCCTTGTATTGTATGTAGTGTAAAAAGTTTACTGCTTTACCAATGGATAAAGAGTTGTTTCGTAAACTTGCGTCGAAGATTGGGATAACATCTCCTAAAATATTAAGGTAATCGGAAATAATGAGGAAGTATTTTCAAACTGAATATCATAGCTAGTTTGTGTACCAGTTGTTTAAAACGATGATTTGTTTTCAGCCAAGCAGAGGAGTATATGCGACTGTCCCAAGTTAAATGTGGTGGATTGGGTTCACTGACAACCACCAGCAAGGCCATTATTTGTCTCGAGCTGGCAGCAACGTCATTAAAATATCCTATAGACAAGGTATTTTTTCGTATTTTATATTTTTTTGTCATATTAAAAGGTAATAAGAATTGTAAATGTACAATTAAACACTTATTCATGTCTTTATGAATAGGAATATGCCATTAAATTATCTGGACTGAATTCAAAGTCTTACCATAGTAATCTGAAAGCTCTGGAGTGCATGCTTGGCCTGCAGTCACATCTGGGTCTAAGAGATCTTGCAGTTCAGTATGGGTGTTTGGATGCAGTTAAAGTGGCCACAAACATCCTTCAACGGTAAGCAGCATTATTTTCCTCTAAAACAGTGATGTTACCTTGAATAAATGAATGCTGAAAAGTATGGTATGATCTAAAGTTATGTATTTCTTTAAGGTATAAGGCCAGTTTGCCTGCTGCTCAGCAACAAGACCTTGACTTAGCAAAACCTCTCTTTACGACTGCAGCTCTCTATACAGCATGCAAGTAAGTAATTTAAAGTTGTTCATTGAGTCAGAAATAGTTGTTTAAAAATACATGTTCGTGAATAACCTCACATTATTTAGCATAGATGTTAGTTATTATGTCAGTAATATTATTCAGGTTGCAAGAGCACTAGTAATGCAACAAAAGATGAAACAAAACCTACAATTTCTCATTTTTTAAATTATTATTAGGAAAATGTATTTCAAAGTTCATGTATGATTATTACTGTAATTTCTTTCAATTAGTGTTACGTAAGCTTTGGTGACTTTTAAAATAGTAACATTGCTACCAGTAAAGAAAAACGGTGTAGTTAAGAATTTATGTGTTCATCAAGGTCATATTCACACAGATATCTTGTTTTTTTGTAACCTGCTGTTATGATTTGCAGAAATAATTGATTTCTTTATATTACAAGCACATGTCCCCATCTGTGTGCTACACTAGTTATTGTGCTGCATAATGCACAGGGCAGACGTGCATGCATGTGGTCTGTTTGAGAACAGTAAACACTTTTTATTAATCAGACAGTATTCAAGAAGTCCGTCTTGGAAAATATACATTGGGCATAATGTTTATGTATATGTTGATGGTGCAAAACTATCATAAATCATTTGATTTTCCTTAGCCTATATTTTTCATTGTCAGTGTAAATTTCTTTGGGACTGTGCTGGACTACTTCTCCGACTTCCAGATGGGTCAAAATGATTTTATGCATGCCAACAAGCCAAAGAAATCTCTAAATTTAAACAGCACCTTGTTTATATTCATTAACTGAAGATGGAAAAATAAATTGGTTCTGTCCTTCCTGTTTGAAGGTGCATGAAAATCAGAACTGACAGGAAATTAGCCTCTTCATCAGGAGCAAAGAAAGGAATCTTTGACCGGTTGTGTGCACAATTCCAGAAACTTGGACAGGAGATCTGTAGTAAGTGTCTTACAAACAAAGCTTTTTTGAAAATGACAAATTTCCTAATTAAGAAAAATAAAAGGCTTTTTGTGTGGGAGGCTTTCATGTTTTACAAAGATGATCAAATTGAAGGTGCCCAACTTTAATCTCTTTTTACATTGAAGAAAATTATGACTTCAAAGAAAGATGTTATTAAGAAACAGACATTTTCATCAGTTACCATGGCTGCAGACAAATCGCAATTAGACAATGTATATTTTCTGTGCAGTTGAACATCAAAGACCAGCATATTTTTTGTTCAAGTGGTTATTGAACTTGATATTAAAGAGCTCCTATGAAGTTGCAAAAATGAAAGTTGTTTGGTGTAATGCAATGTGTTTACGTGGTTTATTGTTCAAAAAACACATAAATTTCCACATACCGTACATTATCGTTGCTCCTCTATGCCCTGCCTTTCCGAAATGCGTCAATTTGTACAAAGCTCATAGCTCTGAAAAGTCTGGTATGCTTGTGTGTTGTGAAGTAAGGATACTAAAACATAAAATTATGTCTAGAAACGACAAAAAGCAAGCACTATTCTACACTACTTAAAACTTGTGTTTGAATAGTCACTAGTTAATTTTAAAAATATAAAAACAGGCTGTGAGTCAGAAGCGGGCGGAATTATGATAATGTACTTTGTAAGTAAACTGTTGTTGTCCTTGTGTTCATTGTAGTCCAATTAAAGAGATTTCAGTTGGAGACAGTAAACGCATTTTATCGTAGATTTTGGGACTTGTAACTGTGCAGATTGTTAAGTAAGGAATAGCTGACAACAAGCCCTTGAATTATTTAAAAATAATGTACATCTAAGGTGGTAAAGCGTTGTGCTGTGACACCGTGGGAGTGTATTATTTTTTAATAATTCAGAGTCAATTATTCTGCTTATACCACGGTTACCACAAACATTGCTCTGATGGTTATTTTAAGATATTTGACAGGTTAGGTGTGCGTTTTACAAAGAAAAAAATAACACCCATGAAACATTTCACAACCAGTTAGAATAAAGCATTCAACAGCCCCATGGTATAACATGTATTAACACACACTTGCACACCAAAAGAAATGTAAAATCATGATAAATGTAAATAGGGGCTCTTTAAACAAACTAATTGACTCATATCTTCCTTTACCCTCAGAGGAAGCTTCCTTTACACAGGAATCAAAGAAAACCGCTCCAAAGAGACAGAAGACTCTCACTGAAATGCTAGAAATGGAGGATGATGATGATGATGATGATGAAGATACTTGCTCTTCAATAAACAAAAATGGTAAGACGTTAATCCTACCCATAAAATGTTTTTTTTTTAATACAGTAGATAAATGTCTAAATTACTTCCCACAGTACTAATTTCAGTATGGAATACTGTTAGACGTAATATCTTAGAAATGGAGCAAGCCTTTTAAATTTGATGTGACATGTTATTCTGGCGGCTTTCCAGATGGAAATCAAGCAACGTCACCCAAGCAAGTGCGAATTGAGAAGACTGAAAAGGAAGAGGCACAAATTTATGAAGAGTGGAAAAGAAAAATCCTTGAAAATGCACTAAAAGCAAAGGCTGTAGATTCATAAATGTTAAGGTTTTATGTTTGTATTTTATTTAATTATGGTTTTAAATAATGTCAACAGCACTCTACTTGAATTTTATTGAAGAGTTGTGTGCCCCCTTCTGGTTGATGTACAGCTGTTTATAATCATTTTATAAAGATCTTCAGGCATGTTAATAGTTTTATGCTAGTGAAATGCAGTTGCTGCTTCACATTCCTTTCTCATGTATCCCTGTTTAGTGGAGTTGTTTATAATTGTGTATTTTACATGTATGAGTGCATGTGTTTGAATTTGTGTTACATCAGTCATATTTAATCCATTATGATGGAAGGATTATGCCTGGTAAAAATATGACTGGATAATTTTAACGGTGATCTGTGATGCTGCTTCGAATCACTTGAGAGTACTGTGGGTTTTTAATGTATTCATAAGCATCTGGACATTTTTATGCCTTTGTTTCAATACGGTGTAGCTCTTGCATGTTTACCATTTTATTTGAATGTGATTAAAATGTGTCTTGAGAGTCAGTAAGTTTTCTCACTTTTTATTTTTGATACGTTTATTAATGTCTAGATTAAACACACATCCTACAAAAACATCAATGTGTTTGTGAGGATCCTAATATGATTGCATTAAAACAACTTTTCACACTCCGATGTACAAATACAGCTTCTCTGTATAGATGCCAACTTTGTGTGCACTTACGTGGCAGTTTCTGTGCCAAAAGCATGAGCATATTTGTGCATATATGTCTGATTCTGCCATTATTAATTTGTACAACCTATTGAAACGTTGCCACAAAATGCACATTATGGCCAATGTAATTAATTCTTAGCTTAAATGTCACAATATTAAAATTAAAATAATTTGAAGATATAAGTAAAATATCTTAAAAATAAGAGTAAAAAAAGAAAGAAAATAAACTAGCTGAGTCACAGAACATTGTCCTTTTCTAATCAGCATGCTAAATATTTTGAAGTGGTTTTCCGGACAGTGATTGATTAAGCCAGGACTAAGCCTTAGTTTAATTAGGAAATATAACTAGTTTTAACAAACATGCCTTACTAAAAATATTACTTTGTTTGCATTTTTAGGCAAAACTAAGGGCACTGATGTATTTTAAGATATGTCAGTGCAAGTTGATTTCAGTTTGGACAGCTCTTCTTTTACTAAAATAAAATACTTAATAACACCAAGAAGCAAAACATTCTGTTTTAAATAACAAAGACAAGGCAGTAGTGCCTAAGAAATACTCCTTCACAGAAGGGACAAAAGCTTTTTCATGCGATTCAAAAACACACTGCAATCCATGCCAAACACTCTTGGTGTGAAAGCATGATAAAGAAATGTAAATTATGTTGTAAATGAGGTACAAGGAAACGTGATGTTTTTAAACAAGGTAATATTACATGCTAAACATTTTGACACAGACTATAAACAAGTCATTTGTGACCCTGTCTGTGATATTCAGGCTAAAGTTTTACAAACTAATTATGAGATTAGGAGGAGTTTCATTTAGTTTCATTATTAAATTTAATAAAAAAAATATTTGACATGGACATGGACAGTGCACCTGTCCAATGTTAAAAAATTAAAGGTTATACTTTTAATACTCTATATATCACACACACAAAAAATCACACACAAAAAATAAACATTAGCTGGGTTTTCACAGGCAGGGTCACATAATAAATACTTTTACAACAAATTTCCTAAGACAAACCAGTGTGCAAATTTATGTCTTTGAGGCCACTGTAGAAATGGGGCAGAGTACTGATGACTTCCTTCGGGGGAAAGACCTAATTCGGCGTAGAGACCGATCTGTTCTGCTGAAACCTCTTTAACCTGTTAGCTGCAGCAACCGCATAGAAGTGTTTCTGTAAAAAACAAAGTAGCACAATCATTGTCATGGAGTGTAGCACAAATCTATTTAACCATATCCATGTGAAACACTGAAATAGTCAGACTTGAGTTTCCATACCTTCCACTGACGGTGAGCAACGATATAACGCTGCAGCCTCATTTGGGATTTCAGACGAACTTTATACATCTTGGCCTTGTCCTCCAGGTTATTTAACCAGCTATGCTTCATACAGCCTGATGCACTCAGACGGCTGCTGTCGTAGAGAACACACAAACACGTGCAAAGATCTTAAAAACATCCTGTGCTCAATCAAACATCTGTACGATGCATTAGGGTACATGTGTTAAATGCAACATATGGACAAAGCCACGCACAACTGCATTTTTTTACCAATATACAAGAACACATAATCCTGCTGATTGTACATTTTCATATTCATCATCCCAAGTAATCCATTAGTATTCATCAGCTAAACGCATGAATGTGCAGGGGTGGTGTGAATCGCGTTACATGTGTACACGTATATATGATGAGGTCATTACATAATATTGTCACCACAGATAAAGAGAAGAAAGAGGAGAGGTGGGTGTCGCACAGCGTGGAAATGCACTTCATCAAAGCCCACTGGTGGTAAGACAGAGGACAAAAGACAACGTGCCCTCACTGTGCCACCTGCTGTGCCAGCCTGCTATTATCTCATGCCAGCTGAGCTGTGCAGCCCTTGTGTGGGAGAGGTTATCTGTCCAAGACAGAGCGAGCTCCGAATGCTCAAAAATGCACCCGCAGACCGTGTTATGTTACAGGCCAATTATATGCTATTTGTGTCATTTCTGGTGTACGGCACAGCATTTTCAGAGGTTTTAGTTTTGATGTCAGGATGCATTAAGGGAATCTGAGCAGGTCAACGTAGCAATGATAAGAAGATGGAAGGGAAAAGTGAGGTTCTTACATCTACAAAATGGCAGGGCAGAGAGGAGGAGAAAGAACAGAAGACAGGCGATATTGAAGTGCGTGGAATAGAAAGTGTGAATTATATTCTGTGCTTTAGCTGAATAATGCGCCACCAGAGATGGATGAATACCATTTAGCAGGAACAAGAAGTCTGGAGATGAAGTCTTTGGCTTCCTCTGACACATTCTCGAATGCCTCTGCGTCAAAGTCCCACTTGGCGTGCAGAATGTTGTTCATTGTTTCTGCGTCGTTGTCACCCATAAATGGAGAAAGGCCACTCAAACTAAAAAAACAAAAAGATCACAGAGGGAGTTAATAACCCACAAATCTATTCACTGAGGGCTTTAGTTTTTCTTACCTACGAATAAAGTAAAAAGTGAGCAAGAATGTGGGCAAGTAGTTTGCACTTACACCTCTGCTTTGTACAATTCAAAAAATGTTTTGTGAATATCCATGGCTTGGCTTCTTATGATTAATTGCTTGTACTTGCATAGACCCTCATTTGTAATTCACTTTGGATAAAAGCATGACTAAATGAATGTAAATGCGAGGCTACAACAGGGGAATGTTTTTTCTTTCAGGTATATCAAGGTCGTAAAATATGCTGCTTTATTATGTTAATGGATAAAACATAATGTGTGTAAAATAACATGATAAAAGAAATTAGCTTTGATAAAAATTCCTCTCACATGAATGTGCATGCATTATGCCAATAACATCTGTAAACACTTTAATATGAGGGCAACAATACTCATGGCAGCGTGCTCACTAACACAATTACACATTCCTGACAGTGTCTACTTTAAATAGAAAGTGATAATTAAATAAATGCAAGAAAGCCTGGAGTTGTGTAAAGCATTCAGTTCAGACTATTGTGAAGTAGGTGAAACGTATTCTCTGGATGGGCAAGCCATGCTTAATCTCCACCAACAGCTGCCAGATAATTAGCATTAATTCAATCATTGAGGCTTGGCTGGCATTGCCCGAACGGTGGGTCATGTTAGGCCAATACTACAGAGAGTAAAGCAATCAGGGACCGTGAGGGATGAGACATTGTGTTTAATTGTGTGCATACTGGTTGTTTTGTTGACTCCATCAGCTCACCGGGGTTAGTCGTGTGTTTTCTGAGCAAAGAGACTGGTGCCCTTTTATCAGGGCTCTTAGCTGAGCCCTTTAGAGCTTTCATGGCCATCGCATTTGCATTTTGCTTTTGATCTCTCTGATATTACAGTCTATGACATTGAGAAAATGTGTAGGACAATAAGAGGAAGTCTTCTCCATATAAGGTATAAAGCACAGATATGATGCTGTAGTTTTGTACTTACAGCATGTATGTTATGACCCCAACACTCCACATGTCTGTAGGAAATGACACAAAATCATAGTTGACAACTTCTGGTGCCAGGAACTCTGGGGTTCCAAAGTTGACCTTCAGCTTTTCTCTTGGCCTATACCTGGTAAGGGATACAAACATTTTGATGATTTGTTTAGGAATTCTATATCATACTCATGTGAAAAATCAAACCCAAAGTCAGCCAGGATCAAGAAAAGTACTGTTTGACGCTCAGCTAAACTTTACAGACCACACCAAGTCATGCGGCAACATCAAGAAAAATAAGACAATTTCTATTGTATAATTTCCATTTGTCAAATCCCACTGTGGCATCAAGAAACACCTAAAGGCATCAATTTTGTGAGCGCTTGAATAGAAACTACACTTACTATTTTTCACTCTCTTTCTGTTTCTCCAAAGTTTATCTTGATCTTTTCTAAAAAATTTTTATTGCAGCACTTTACTGTCTCCTTAGGAGATTTTGTGGTAGTAGTCTTCATTTGTGGATAAAAGTACCTGGAATCTTAAAAACTGTAAAATCCACAGAAGTGCCTCAAAGTCAGACAAAAAAGCTCTTAAAAAACGACTTAATTGACCAAGTTACAATGAACATTTTGATGACTCGTGATAACTTTGATATGAGAAAGTCCTTTTAAAGGACTGAATGACACCCCATTAGGAAATGTGACTGTAGTCATGGTGACCATGTGCAGTGAGAGGATTGTGTCAGTGGAAATAAATGTCAAATCAAAACTTTTGGGTGGAACAGGGGACCTAGCAAAATTTGCTTTGTACAAGCTTTAGTTTTATTTTTTATTTTTTTAGATTTCTTTCAGCTACTTTTGGGTTAGGAAGAACCAATAAATATAATAACCAAATATTTTTCATTGAATATGAAGCAGTGTAATTGCCCACGTTTGTGTACAACAAGTTCTAGTTACACAGAATGAAGTATTATGGTGCAAACAACTGTTATGTAATGTCCACGTATGTTATCTAATAATAATGAATTTAATAAGTAGAGAACGAGTTTTGCTCACTTACTTTCTGGCGAGTCCAAAGTCAATGATCTTGATCTGATTTCCTGTGGTATTCACGCATAATATGTTTTCTGGCTAAATTATAGGAAATAAAAATATAACCAACTGTTCAAAGAAATAAACATGTGACAGATGCACAAAACCAGAAACAATATCCATAACAATTCCCTATAAAAAAAGTGTTCAAAATAAAGAGTCAAGAGTTCATTGTATATGAAGCATAATCATATCTATCATCTACATTTGGATCTTCTGTAAGCAATTTTTATTGTATATTATTGTATCAGTAACCTCAGTATTTGAACATAATATAAGACCTCTGGCAGTCTCCTAATTAAACTGCATGGCATTCAGGCTGCTAATGTTGACACACATACAGTAGATGAATCAGTAGACGGCTTTCCGTAGTGACATACGACACTATGCATTACTAATCTTGTCAGTATCACATTATAACATTCAGTGCTTAGGGCTTACCTTCAGGTCTAAATGGAGAATGTACTGCTGGTGAAGGTACTGTACCCCTTCACAAATCTGCTTGGTAAACACAATGGCATCCAACTCTGTCAGCTGGTAGTTCTCATCAATGATTCGTTCAAACAGTTCACCACCCTCAACGCTGCAATAAATCATAGGAAGATATTTTAAAATCAACCACTGTATACTTGAACATCTACATTGACGCTAAGTGGCTTAGGTGTACTATTTTGGTCAATGCTAAACAAAATCAGTGTTAAAGGGGACATATCATGAAAATCTGATTTTTTTCATGTTTAAGTGCTATAATTGGGTCCCCAGTGCTTCTATCAACCTAAAAAATGTGAAAAAGATCAAACCAGTAACTTATTTTTGGTGAACAATTCTCTGCAAGCATGTGGAAAAATAGGTAAATTTGGCTCCCCTTGTGATGTCAGAAGGAGAAAATACCACCCCCTTAATCTGAACTAGATCAGCATATTTGCATTTTAAAGGACACACCAAAAAACGACACATTTCTGCTCACACCAACAAAGTGGCAATTTTAACATGCTATAATACATTATCTATCGGGTATTTTGAGCTTAAAAGGTTTATTTAACATTTTTAAAAAGTCTTGTAAAATCTCCCCTTTAAAATGTATGCTGCCAGCATTAAACATATGTTGGTTATATCCTGTTTCATAACATTATTAATACTCACATATTTACAAATGATATTTCAAAAAATTAATCTGAATTGAAGTGTGGACAGAGCAGGAAAATGACACATCACCATGCCTGTGTAAAGTATCATGTGTGGGTGCTCTGTGTTCTCGCGACAGAATGTGAAGACCAGTCAAGAGAGAAAATTTGCTTTGCAAATGAGCTCTGATGAAATCTGTTCAAAGCCACTGTGCCTAACAAACGTGCATTTGCACAACGCTTAACAGAAATGTAATTTACTTAGAAGTGAAATTTGAAAACGTTTCTTTTAAACAAACAAAACTGTATTTCTATCTTTACATTCATTTATATAACACTTATATTGACTCAAGGTACAAACTTGAGTCATGTCTACTTACTATTCCATGATGAGGGTGAGGTTAGTCCGCGATTCAAAAGCATCATACAGCTGAATCAAATTCACGTGGTTTAACTGGTTCATAACTCCGATCTCATTCTTCACTTCATCCTGAAATCAAGTGGCAAAAAAGGCAAAGCAAATGAACCAGAAAGCCTATATTTTATTTCAAAAGGGTATTAAGAATTAGGCAATTAGAAAGAGAAAGGCTATAACTGCACAGTTAAATTGCTAAAAGCGAATTTACAATGATTGCAGAGGGTAGCGAAAACAACAGTTAAACAGTTTCAGATATGAGGGCTTGACAGCCCATGGCAACCCTGTAATTGTAAGCCCTACTTATACCGGCCCTTCCTGTCTGCTATTCTCTTGACTGGGATGAAGCACTCAATTATCCCAAATTAGGACCTCTCTTGTTTTCATGCCTTTGACCAGACAATGCATTTATAGTTAGAATGCGAAATCACCCACCACGTAAAAAGCGCTTTGAAAATTCTAATGTCCACTACGCGGGACTCCTTTGTTCTTGTGTCAAATGGTGGAAATTAAAAAAGCAAGAGAGTGAAACGTATCCGCATTTGCTCATTCTTGACTGATTGCTTACTAAAAGTGGTATTAGAGAGCACAGAGGGAGCAGAATGGCATCATATTGCTGGCAAGTGCCGATGACAGGAAAGCTGTCATTAGGTGTAATTAGACGCGCTTGTTATAGCATTGGAGGATGCAAGGAACAGAATGTTTAGAACGCTGCATACTACGCCCTGCCTACTTGAACGTGTGATTTCTTTATTTATTGATTCTGGAAACCACATGCGTTTTAAAGGCACAATGGGTGTTTTGTCGTTTGCAACTGTGACAGAGCGTGTGTGTAAATGTGATGTGTATTTTTGTATGTTCATGTGTGCAAATCTGTTAGGGGTTGTCAAGGAAATGTTCTCATAAAGCAGGAACAGAGTGATGGACAGATTGGAGTGGGAGGAGAGAGAGAGACGAAGAGAGACAGAGAAAGAAAAGGAGAGAGAGAGAGGGAGAGAGAGAGAGAGAGAGAGAGAGAGAGAGAGAGAGAGAGAGACAAATGGGAGGTAATGGTGTTCAGGGCCGGGTCTACAGGGGGGCTGGGGGGGGCATTGCCCCCCCAGATTTTCCTTGTGCCCCCCCAAAAATGTCCAGCCAACCTTAAAATAACGGAGTCTCTTTACACAAAAAACGTCTTCTTTAGGCAAGCGCTAGCGTTTACAGCTCCCGCCCAGTAACGTCTCATTAGCTTATTCAAACCTTGGAGGTTTTTTCAGCAGTATTTAAGTCACAGGAAAAAGACTACTGTTCTCTATGACGGTAACTAAAAAAAACCGCATCTTTAAAATATATATCAAAAACAATGCAATTTAGTATTACATACACGTAATAACCCAACACATATTAAATTAAAACTTTTTTATAGTAAAACATGCCCAAAATAGCCCCTTATCCTTTCTTAGACTCACCTCATTATTTATTCATGCAAATACAACAGCCAATGGCAAGTCTCCAGCAGCATTTAATGTGTTTGTTTTAGACGTAGTTCGCAGTTTGGTTGTGGCATACTATATAGTAGATATAAATGATATAAGATGGTTATACAGTAAATATACAGTATTGTAACAGCTGAGCATCGCGTGCAGTGCTGTTTTAAAATCAAATTTTAGCGGTTTTCTCATCGTCATTCATCAGCTCATTCAGCTCGCGTTTGAGAAAAACTTCACACTCAAAAATCTACAGACTCTTAAGTTCAGGAGCAACTTTCACTCCGCAAGGTCATCGTAAGATAAAACGATGTATTTTATAAAGTTGCGTTGTATTATAATATCTAATTTGCTGTGTTATAAACAAAGCAGTGTGATTTATCTTTGGTCTCGTCGCAAATCACACTTACAGTATTTTAGGGCTTGTGCTTTTGTCTGGTGCTGTTATAGGCAAACAGGATAACCTTTGACGAATTTGTCATGCATGTCAAATTGCTTACATGATGCAACAATATATTATTTAAAGCATTGTGCTTTGTTGTGATATTTGAGGTTGCTGCAGCAGCAATGATAGGGTCAGGAATTAATGACAATGCAGCTTATCACATTGAAAATACATTATTTTACATGAAGAAAATGTTTGAGAAGTGGAAATAAAGTTCCTAACAAGTGTTTATTTAGAATAAAGGCATATGTTGGGTAGGGTAGGTATAAGAATGGCTTTAATTTATCTATAAGTAAAATAATAGATTAAATGCAGTGTAAACATTGAGAAAATATAGCTATATGTACAGCTTTATATTTATATCACCTGCTTGCCTGATTTCATTAACTGTGACTAAATGTGTCAAACTAGTGTAATCATTATAACATTATAAATCATTAATCTAATTGCATCTACTTTTAAAATGTGAACATGCAAAATGACATATAAATTGCCTTTTATTATAAGACATGCAAAGTAATATTGGATTGAAACATCCATAATTTTAGTGTATGAATCATTTTAGTCGAGAAATGGCTGCCCACCCAAAAATCCTGACTGCCCCCCCAGTCCAGCAAGCCTAGTACCGGGCCTGATGGTGTTTGTGTTTTTGTACTTACTCTCTCTTTCATACCCCGGACTTTTATCATCTTAGCGGCCAGGGTAAGACCTGAGGATAACTCGGCACATTTATGCACCTGTCCAAAACGACCTCTGCAATAACAAACACACACAAATATTTACAGATTTTAAATGTAACCCTGCCAGTACAAAACCAAGCTAAAGTCATTTTTTTGGGGGGGTTTACTGTTTTCTACATTAAATCACAATACATAACATAACGTAGTAAGTAAGGTCCGACTCCAAAATTAAAATCAATGTAAAATCAATGAGTGAAATCAAACTTATAATTACATTATGAGACTTTACATTTCACAGACAAGATCACAAATTTGTGGACTATGTAGAAAGGGTATGTGAATGAATGTTATGTCACTATTTCCTTAAAGGCTTCCACCACCCACTTTCTGTGTTTTACTGCATGCATTGTCCCGGGTGAGACAGCATGTTTATGTCAAGATGGCTGCTGCTGTTGGCTTAAACTAAGTTCCATACAAACAAACCAACACCTGGCAAAAATAAACTCTGCCTATTATGAATCAAAAACAAGCCTGCATTTATTCTTGGCATACGAGGAGGGAGGAATTGTAAGTGTGTTGTTTGGCCAGTGGGAGGGTCAAATATACATACATATATATGTGTATATAAATATAGTAAAGGGCAAATATAGTCATACATTTAAAGGGCATCCCCATCCCCATGGGACTGATATGAAACTTCTCAGGTTTACAACAAAAAAACTCACCCGCCCAGCAACTCACTGGGACTGACTGTGTAATATGTACTCATGGCAACCTGCTTGGCGCAGACAATGCGATGTTCAAATGGGGCTGGAAGAGGTGGACAGTCATCTGGAAAAACAAATACCAGCGGTAGAATGCTGATTTTATGAATGCTGACATTTGATGGTCCATTTACACTGTGTAATAACAGTTTAAACCTAAAGGCTGTGCGAAATTGTATATGCCTAGTTGTTTTTGAGTGTTCCATTAATTGAAAGAGCTAGCTCACAATTATATATATATATATATATATATATTACTTTCAAAGTGTTGTGACTGATTGAGTATTTCTGTCACATGCTGTTGCACCAGTTGCCAAGTCTTTGTTCAGCTTTGTCAAATGAATTTGCTCAGATCACATACACAACTGCTCAGATTACATCACATGCATATTTACAAAGCATACAAACTGTTCCAAGTACAGAGCCAATAATAAGGATTGGTCAAGTCAACATCATCTCAGGGAACTGTACTGTTTGATGAAAATAAAAGTCTGTTTACTTACCAATGATCAGTGAATGTGACTCAGCTTTGCTCAAAGGTCTTGAATTTGTATCTTCTTCCTTAACAGGGACTGTTGTCTGTGAAATGGGATCAGCACAGTTTTTTACAATGTCAGACTCCAAAATTCTCTCATCAGTCGTAGTTTGGTCTCTTTTGATAGCTGATTCAAAGTCTGGCGTCCTCTCATCATGTTTTGGCAGAGGTGTTAACATCTCCGCTGTCTCTTTATGTTGTGAAATAGCCTTTGCGTCCTCTATTACTGGCTCTTTGGTGCATTGCTGTGGTTTTTGAGGTTCTCTCACTATCTGCACGGGTTGTTGTTCTAGAGTTTCTGGTTTGAGTAAAACCTCTTTACTAACCTGGGAAATTTCTGCATGTTTATGAGGAACCTCAATGTTTATCTCCAGTTGTTTTTCTTGTTGTAAAAGTTCTGTTGACTTAAGTGAAGTTTCCTCTGCAACTTGTGAAACTTCTGGCTGTCCCTGAAGAACCTCAGCCTTTAGCGTAACTTGTTGTCCAAGAGCTGTTTTCTTGCCCCCAGTCTCCTTACCAACCTGGGAACCCTCTACCTGTTTAAGAGCCCTGTGTTTGTAGAGAAATCCAATGAATAATTTGAATAAACTAATTAAGAAGTAAATCAATCAATTAACCACATTAAGGTTTAACCAAATGTTATTAACAATACAAATATTTTAGATGACAAAATATTAAATTTAACTAAATAATAACTAAATTTCTTTGTTCTGATGTTTGTAGAGAAATTCTATAAATAATTTGAATAAACAATTAAGCAGTAAATCAATCAATAACCTTCAATGAACATTAAGGTTTAACCAAATGTTATTAACAATACACATATTTTGGATGACAATATTTGGTAATTTCTTTCATTTTTCACTCTCATGTTGTTACAAACCTGTGTAAATTTCTTTGTTCTAATAAACAAGAATGAAGATAATATTTTTAGAAATTTTCCTACTTGTTCTATATAGGAAAAATAAGACTATGTAAATAAATGGGGCTCACAAACAGTTTGGTTACAAACATTCCTCAAAATATCTTCCTTCGTATTCATCAGAACAAAGGCATTTATACAGGTTTGTAACAACATGAGAGTGAGTAAATGATGACAGAATGATGAAAGACCTTTTTGGGTGAACTGTCTCTTTAAATACCCATGAGGTCTTAGTTAATGTTTTTTAACTATTTTTGTTAACTAATTTTTCGTTACCACAGATTTCAGAATTGTCACATTCATAACAGAGAAATGTCATATTCATAACACATTTTTACTCATAAATGCACAAAGGAAAATTTTACTAAAAAATATATTTCTTATTCTTTGAAGAGCCGTCCATTCTGCATTTGTTGAGTATTATTTCTTCTGGTTCATGCATTTTTATTCCCAGAATTCCTACAGTATTGTATTGTGTACTTTTTGTAACATCCATAATAGAGATGCTTGGATGGGCTATTATTTTATCATCAAACTGCATCAAAAAACTCATCATCCGTCCGCACCAATGTTTTTGACCAATTTTCAAAACCTCACCCGCCCGTCATTCGCTGATTGGGCGATGCAAGGCGCTGCTAATGACAGCCGCGAGACTAGAAAGCTCTCAGAATATCAGCAGTGAACTCAGTCTCCGATCTGCGCACAGGGACAAAAATAAATAAATAGCCTAAATTAAACGCACAAATTACATAGCCTGCACTGGTGTCATCCTGATTTACCACTTTGTAAAACTTATTCCAGGCAACACTTTTCTGACCTTCTGTTTTTAATTCTCCTTTTTTCAGTTTGTCACATACCTCCTTCGCCGGCGTTGCCATCTCTGATAATAACAAGCAGTCAACAGCCATATTACTGCATAATGAAAATTTTCATTTCAAAGTGTGCTTGATTTTTTTGGATGTAGGTATAGTCAGATAACAATATTTAACAATGTATACATATATTTTTTATTTGATTGGTTCAACCGCCCGCCACCTGCCCAAATTTAATTAAAATATTATCTTTCGTCACGTCATCCGCCCGATCCGCGGTTTATTTGCGGAGTCCATGGCTGTAACCGCCAACCGCGCATCTCTAATCCATAACACACAAATATTTTCCTAATCGAAAACAGAAAATACATGCATAGGCTGATACTTTTGTAATGTCTGGACCAGTGTTGGGGAAAGTTACTTTTAAAAGTAATGCATTACAATATTAAGTTACTCCCAAAAAAGTAACTAATTGCGTTACTTAGTTACTTTTCATGGAAAGTAATGCTTACGTTACTTTTTAGTTACTTTTGTGTTACTTTTTCTTGGCTGAGGCTTGATCTCTTTTAGGCCTTGCAGGTGTTTTTTATGACTGAAATGTTCTGCATTCAGAAATTTTATATTTCATCACAAAAATGTCGAGCTCTGGTCTGCCATCTCAGTTTCTGACTCAAACTGTACCCTGCTCAGGCATGTACGCATAGAGTGCATAATATGACTACGTTTAGTTTAATTCAGTACATAATATTTTTTATCAAATAAATTAAACTGAAAAATAACTTGCATTACTTTCATTAAAAAGTAACTCAAATATTAATGTGTAAAAGTAATGCGTTACTTTACTCGTTACTTCAGAAAAGTAAGTAATGCACGTTACTTGTAATGTGTTACCCCCAACAAGGTTTATGAAAACATAAACAGATGGTTAAATATATTGGTAATAAAAACTTTTTTTGATCAATTATATTTCAATTTTTGTCTGAAAATAACCCATGCAAAATGCTGGAATTGCATTAGGTATCAACTATGGGTGAGATGTTGTATTATGAATTAAAACCCATTTCAGGTAAACAAACTCTGTGTGACGGGTCATGTAAGGGCTGGATAATTGCTTTGTGGTTCATAATATATTATGTGGCTTCATGCAAGAGTCTTCTATGAACAACAGGAAAACCAATAACAGCACAAGGTCCTTGATGAAATGCTTGGAACTAAATGGCCTAAATCCCACAATGCATTTTAACATGCATTCAGTTACCAGTTGCTATAATGCATATTACAAAAATAACAAGTCATCTCAAGACGTTGCCATTAGTCTAATGAATTATGCTTCCCTGCAGTCACAACACAACCTGTTATTGGATGAAGGCTCTTTTGTGCCTCAGTACACATTGAAAAACACAGCACTTGCTATTGTATTATCAGCACTCTGCGCTCTGCCTTTCAGATCTTTCCCTTTTTACTGTGAAAAGACACAGCTGTCCGATTGTGCCTTCAAAATATTTTTTCACCAACAGCAGTTTATTGGTGTTTCTGAATACAGTGCATATGTGATCAGCAACACTTTTCTGGTCTATTCAGTAAGGAGTATTACGAGAATTATCCATTCAAAATGATGAAACTCTGAATTATTATTATTATTATAACATATTGCAATGGCTCTTACTGCCTTCTTTAGCAGGGTTAATTACAATTCACTATGTGTAGTTCACATCTGGTGGATAAATGTGTATAGAAGTCCATTAGAGCATTAGTGCTCCTCGCTGCTATCATATGCTGTGTTATTATTTTCAAAGGTGGTTGATGATGCGCAAGGAGACAATGTTGGGTTTTGAAATAACTTGTAAGGAATAATTACCTATTCAATCCATTGTAACATCATACTGCTACCGTAATAAGATGTCATTAACAACGCGCTGTTTAAAAGTAAGGCCAAGAATAAAACGACATCAATTCCTTAGTGTATTGCTTTTGAGCAATTTGTGGAACATCTCACCTTTCTGGTTGAACCACATCTTCCTCCACCTTAGCTGCTGTCACGTTGACACATTTTATGTTAGTCTGCGCTGCATCCGAGCTATTAGTTTCCTGTTTGGGCACATCGTGCACCTCAGACTTCTCTGCTTCCAGGTCTTCAGGAGCAAATGTTTGGACACGTGCTGGTTCCCTGCTTTTCGCGGTGACCTCTTTGGCTTTTCGCAAGGCTTTGTTGGAAACTTCTTTACTAACGAGGAGAATAGACTCATTTGGTTTTGTAAGGGCATCTGGAAAAGGCAGCTTTGGAACAGTGGGAATAGTGACCTCTGGCTGGTTGAATTCAGCTGTGGAGAACCAAAGAAGTAGGCTTTTATTTCCAGAGAATACTGTGTGTTGAAATTGGCTTAATAGCAGCACACATATAATTAAAATGTATCATAGAACATCTGCTGATAACCAAAGATTTCACTGGAAGCAAGATTGATGAAAATCATACCAGAAAATCCTTCTTTAACCTCCTCTGAAGTCTGTGTGCTTCGGTCTTTGTGTTTAACAATGTTGCCATCTGGCTTGTTTTTCTGTAAAAAAAGAAGCAATCAAGTTGTAGTTTATGTGTGTGGGTTTTTATGATATCTACTCTTAAAACTAAAGGTGCAGTGTAAAGCGATGCCATAGAAGAACCATTTTTGGTTCCCCAAAGAGCATTACAGGCAAAGGTTCCTAAAATAACCATTTCTTTCTTCTTCATAGTCTAAAGTTCCATTTCTCACTACAAAGATCATTTTGCGTAACTGCAAGGTTCTGTGTATGCTAAACGTTTTTTATGAAACCATACACTATAAAAACAAATGGTACTAAATAGCACTAAAATTGGTTCACTGGGTCATAATCATAGGGGGACCATTTTAGGTGCTCCTGTGTAGCACCAGTGTAGATCCATATTGTGCTATATAGATCAATATCTGGTGCAATAGTGGTGCTATATCATCCTCGGATGGTTCTTCAAAGATGCTTTACAGTTGCTTTATAGAACCAAAAATGGTTCCCCTATGATTACGAGCTTTTAGTGCTATTTAGCACACAATTTTTTTAGTGTGTTACAGCTAAAATGGTTATTCTAGCCTTGTGTAGCACATTTATTTTTAAGAGTATGATGTATTAGGGATAACCGATACAGCATCTGCAATTACCAATCAATTCAAGTAGTGCAGAGCATACAAACTGAAACTCTGACGGATGTCATTGTCACCCAGCATGAGTTCTTATGCATTTTTCCAACCATTGCCAGGATATAATCTGCTCTGATCATTGGCTGTTGTTTTGATATCTGAAAATTTGCTTTTATTTGCAGATACCGATTACATGCCGATATATTCAGGGTTCCTACACCTTAGTTAACTTCAAATTCAAGGACCTTTCAAAGACTTTCCAGGTCCAATACCCTCAAATTCAAGGATTAAATGTAGGTAACATCACAAGTGAGAGCAAGGATACATTGTGTTACCTTTTAAGATACCTTTGTGGGAACTCGTGCTCCGTCACTGCGGTGACGCCTCCAGGGGTAAGTGTGTCTGAATGTGTATCAAATTCAACCAATGGTGAGGCTTAACGACAAAGAAAGGGTGACGCGGGAGCCAGGATGTATATCGCTATTGGAAATACTGCCAAAGACGGCATTAAAGGGACGCAGGAAGTATGGCAAGGGAGACACAGTGTCTCATTCCCTTCTCAGGGAACAACAGGTGCATACGTAACCCTAGACGTTTTCATGTGTCAAACACAAAAAGCATTTGGTATGAATCAACATACAGAAGATATAAGAAATTAAAACTAACAGTTAAAAAGTCTAGCATTTTTGTTTTTGTTATCCTACACTACACAGGGAATAATGAGGATTTTTTTTCCGGAAAACTTCTTGCACAAAATAGATTCAAGCACTTTCAATGACCTGTATCTATGTATGTTTATTTTCAAAAATGTCCCAGAGCCTTGGATTTTTTTCCCAGATTCACAAACTTTGAAGGACTTTCAAGGACTGTGGGAACCCTGTATATTGGTGCATCCCTAATATGTATGATGATACAGATATGATGTGTTGTGAATCGCAGAATTTACAAGACTAGTACAGTATTTCACAAAAATATAACCTTGTGGATTTATGATTAATCTAACATGAACAATGTTATGGCAAGTAATAGTAAAGTTGCTACCTCAATGTAACAATAACATCAATTGTGATAAATCTTTTAAGTATTTATGGCTGGATGGTCAACAACAGTAAACAATTCTTTGCCAGTTTGTTTAAGCTTCATAAGAGAAATATGTGCAAAAGTTTTAAACAGCAAGTGACTATAATGCTGATAATATGAAAGCAGAATTATAGTTACGCAGATTGAAAGTCCATCCAAAGAAACAATCCAATCCAATCTGCAGTTCTTGGCATCTGCTTAACTTGATTTAATTATACTGTTTGACAACAGATCTGCTTATTACACACAATGTGACGTCTCCATTTTCTAGCCATTTTTACTTTGATCAGAAAAACCACCAGCTTACGAGAGATGCAATCATAAGTTAATAATACATTATCTATCTATATAAAAGTACTTAGTTAGTCTATTAATAGTGGTTTTGGAGTGTTTTAAAGCACATAAAAAAAGACTTTAAAAAGCATTTAAACTTTAAAAAGGTTTAAAAAGTGTTGAGTGTGTGTTTAAATGTTGGTTTTTCTTACTGCTGCATTCAGTCACCAGTTCAGTCACACAACCACTTGAGGAATTTGAAACACGAAGCCCATTCAGTTTCATCATAGATAAAATAGCAACCTTGGAAAAGGTTATGGCCGTAAACTTAACAGGCACACAAACAAGAATACATGTCAGCCAATAAGTTGAATGGTGGGGATATACACCATAAGCTTACTGTACATGATGTACAAATACAAAAGGAAACAATCTGGTAAACCTCAGATTTAACCTTATCATGGCCAGGGGTTGTATCTCTTCTAGTATATTGAAAGGTCAATCAGTTACTTATACTAGTGGTTCCACAGAAATCGCTTGTGATAAGGAGCATACTGACCTCTTCTTTCACAGTTTCCAGAAGGCCTTGCTTTCTCCAAGGCACGACACCATTCAGGATGAACTCCACTATCTTTGAATTGCGGAAAGCATCTCCCACATACCTAAGTACTTTATCCAGAGTGGACAAAGAACTTTCAATACCTTCAATCTTTTTTCTTTGTTGCTGGCTCTCCTGCTTGAGATCATGAAGCAGATCCACTGTTTCCCCACACAATGATCTGACCTCAGTTAGCAATGGGTGCTTGTTTGTTGTGTCCCATTGGCCATTTTTGATGAGATTTGATTCTTGAGCCCCCGGCTTATGTTGCATAAGGCATTTCTCCAAAGATTCCATCCCCTGACACAATGAGCTCAGTTTCTGAAGCACTTCTTTCTGGACACATTCGATTTGTTCCACCTTTCCTTCCAGGACGTTCAACTTGACCTCCACATTGCTCAGATTACCTATAAGAGCGGGCCTCGGTTTCTTTACGGTCCCGGATGGAGTTCCAGAATTCTCCAACTTGCCACCCTCATACATCCTGGCAATACAGCTGGCCAGAGTCTCCTGTTTGCTCATTGCTAACCCCGGACACACTCAGGACAGTGGTACACGGGTGAGTAAATGTTCTTAAAAATGAAACAAGAGGTAGTAACGCTTATCCCTCCGTCACCGCAAACAAGATCAAATAAATGGCTATTTCAGTTCTTCTTACCCCCCTTGTTCTCTGTGCCTGTCTGTGCCTCCCAAAAAAACAGGCAGTCCCAACAAACACCATTGCTGGTATGTGCCAGAGATCTGACACCACTTAAATAAACACCTCCACTGGGTATCTTATCTCTCCACTTCTATTTTTCCTCCCCCCTCCTCTTTCTTTTTCTTCTCTACCTACTCTATGACCTACTGGTCCATGGTGATTGCCAAAGTTCCAGCGGTCCCTTGACGTCACTAAAACAGTTAAATTTTCCTCCGCAGATGCTGCTGACAGGTGGGCACGCAAGGAATGACCTCTCCCAATGGTCACTCATTAGGTAGAGAAAATAAGACAAGGGCTTAGTCGTTCGTGTCATTTTGATTTTTTGTTCAATAGAAACAACAGGTTTCTTTTGAGATGTGATTCACTGGATACAGCTGATAATAACAGTAATCACCCATAATGCCTTTCTTGCCAGGCAGAACATGACATGACATTGGCTGACATTTTAAGTAAAAATAAACCCCTGTGGACACTGGTATGAAGATGAATGATATGCTACAACTGCCCTCTTGCTCTCTCCACGTCAGGTATCCAACTACACTCACTTCTGCCTGGAAGTATTTTGTTTTAAAAAAACATAAATGGGTAGCAGCTGAATCATAACAAACAATAAGAAGTTACGTCAAACCGTGGCATGTGTAGAGATGATTCAGGCATGTTTTCTCAATGCAGTCATATACTAAATCTAATATTTATAGCTACTAAATTATTATCTACTTCAATAATTTTTTTAAATAAATTAAAGTTCTCATGTATTGCTCAGTACAGTATTGCGTTAGTAGCACAAAAGTCATGGGTTTGAATCCAAGGAACTGTGCATCTTGCCAAATGTGTAAAACTAAATACACTAATAAGGTTTTATCGCTCACAGGTTGCTCTTTGAAAAATAGTAACAAACGTTTTTGAAATGCTTTCAAGAGTATGGTACTATAAAATTATTGTTCATAATATACCATTGGAATTTTGTATTTTGGCCAATGAGAAATGAGAGCACAGATGGAGGTATTGTTAACCCGTTTAATCCCAAATTTTTTCTTGGAATTTGAATACATGCAATTTACTCCTTAGACCTCCCTAACACACAAACTTTATGCCTTCAATTTATGTTGGTTAAGTTAGTGAAATATTAGGTTTTATACCCGGTCACAAAAGTTACCGGTGGGAAACATCATAGCCGGACTTCATTAAAATTCAATTAGACATATTTACATTAGAAAAAGTGTGTTATACTACCGGTCACAATTGTGACCGTTAAAAAAATTCTCAAAATATATCTGTAAGTGACCCCACCTACAAAATTGATAGTTCTTTTTGTTAATTAAGATGTTTTATTTCTTTTTGTAGTAGTCTGAGGTAGATTATAGGTGTGTTCGACATCGGCTGTGGCTTGATGTAACCGATCGGCGAGATTAGCCGCGTGCAGGCGGGGAGGAGCTGAAAACGGAGACGTGAAGTCGGACGCGCTGTGGTTCCCGTAGTTTGCTGCATTTACGTCAGGCATTGCTGATCACGTGCCGTTTGCTTGCTTAATCGCATTAAACATGATTTGTAAGATGTAAACTACATAAAAAGTGAATTATACTGTTTTGAATGTCCGTGTATGAGCATGAGTGGAACTGAAGAGGCTTACAGCATCTGTTTTTACAAGAATAAAGTTTAACAGAAGCATAAATTATTTAAATACCAATGTAGTGGGGTCTACGTTTTTGTATCCATTTTATTTTGATGAAGATTACACAATATAACATCGCGACTACATGAAAAGAGCTTTAACTGTTATAAAAATACAGATTTGTGAGCATTTGTGGAACTGAGGGCGCGAAAATACACACGAAACACACGTGATTGTTGTCATGTGGTGAATCCGACCAATCTTGAAACAGCTGTGTCGTCATTACAGCCCGTGCAGCTCCTCTTCGCGAACTGCGCTGGCTAACTCAGGCGGCTGATCTCGAACCGCTCTCGCGGTACTTAAAAACCATATGACACAGTCACGTGCCTGCAGCGCCAGCTTAAGTCGGACAGAAATACTAACCGGAATGCACTGCTTCAAGTCAGCCGCCGATCGGTCTGCGCAGCGCCGCATGAAGTCGAACACACCTATCTTCTTCTAGATGTGCAAGCAGGAAGTAAACTGATCTGGTCATCTAGTCACATGACATTGATACATTTTAATCAAGACAATCTATTTTTTCATTTCAAAGTTTAATTTCTTGCCCAGAGCCAACATCAACACTTTTAGAGCTTTCAGAAAGAAGAAAAAAAACACGGTCACAAATGTGACCGGTTTTTTGGAGGCGAAAACTCTGGAGGAGACATTTAAGAAGCATGGAGGATTATTTTGTTTTCTGTTTAATCTGAGGTATTAAAGAGATCTAATTTCTGATTTTTCCTAGTTTTTAAGGAGAATGCTGGGTGACAACTAGTTGCTCTACAGCAGTGGTTCTCAAACTGGGTGCCATGGGCCCCCCGTTTAATTACAAAAATCTGTTAATTTATTATATATTCTGTGTAATTAAACCTCAGAAAAATAAGGCTATCCAACAGTACTAAATTGTATAGTTTAACATATTTTATTTAATTAAAACGTTTTACGTCATCATGTTTCTTTTTGGGGGGGCACGAAGGGATGCACCGTACACAGGGGAGCCACATGCCAAAAAAGTTTTAGAACCACTGCTCTACAGTTCATACACTCTAAAACAAAATGCTGGGTTACTTTCAACACAGTTTTGTGTCAAATAAGCATAAACCCAGCAGATTGGTTAAAGGTACAGTTTGTAAATTTTAGCGGCATCCAGTGGTGAGGTTGTGAATTGCAACCAACGGCTCAGTCCACTGCCCAACCCTTGCTTTTGAAATGCATAATGAAGCTACGATAGCCACCACCGGACAAACATTTCATTGTCGGAAATAACTTAGTAAAAAAGTTTACCCGTTAAGGGCTTCTGTAGAAACATGGCGGCACAAAATGGCAACTTCCATGTAAAGGGGACCCTCTGTGTATGTAGATAAAAATGTCTCATTCTAAGTTTATAAAAACATAACAGTTCATTTTAAAAGGTATTTATACACCACTGATAATATAGTTTTGTATATTATTTTGCATTTCTTTCAAGAGATCCTTCTTAAAGTTACATACTGCACCTTTAAATCAACCCACAAAATGTTTATATTTGACTCAACAATAGGTTAAAATAACCTAACACATGTTAAATTACAACCCAACAGATGGGTCTGTCCCTTTTTGACCTAACGCTGCATGGGTTGAAAATAACCCAACGTTTTTTAGAGTGTACATAATGGACCCTTAAATGTAAGTCAGGGACGTTTGATCGTTACCATTCTCCAATACGAGTATATGCCTGTCTGCTTTGATCAAATAACAAAATACAAATGTTCACAAAGTATACAGTATTATATTATTATGCAACAGAGGAATGATGCATGCCAGGGTGAGGACAACCACAAGAATGTGGCTCTATGCTGACTATTTGACGGGTGAGCGTGGTGGGGGTATCCGTTATTACACGCTGGCAAACTCAGTTTCCACTTCACAACAGGACTTGGGCCAGTTAGACAGGTAACATTTAAAGAGTGGAAAAGCATATCTGCCTGGCACAAAGAAGTGTGATTATGCGCTTAATACCGCCTCGACGGGTTAGTACACCTCTTTGATCCGTCATATTCATTACAAATGTCACACTAATTCATGAAGTACACAATGTGCATTAAGATGATAAATGCAAGTCTGCCCATATAAGATTTTTCTGTGCAGGCTTTTGGCAAAACTACAGTACTTGGTGGGACATCATGAGCCTGCTGGGGATGACACAGCTTTGAAGTTGCTCTACAGCGTTAACAGATACACGCTGGTCGCAAAAGTGTTTAGCCTTGCCCTGTGTAAAAGAAATATTTATATTCACGTCTAGTTTTACGGTCACTCATGTGCCCTCACATAAAACGTTGAAAGAGCAGAGAATTACATTCTTTGACAAGAACATCTGTGTGGATTAGCGTTCAGGATTATGTGTAAATGTGACAGAAATAATGTTATAATTCAGGCCATTTAGAAGGTGAATTCACATTGAAATAATTAAATTTGTTAATAATGTTAATGGTAAGCTTTGTTTGTGTTTTTTACTTTTACTCCCACACAAGCTAATTGCCTTTTCATGTTTCATCTTTGTTCTGGAAAAATAGACAACTGTGTGGACTAAATGTACAAATCTTTAATATCTGGGATGATTGCCAAAGACTCATAGGGCACAAATGTGAAAACACATTAAAATAAGTTCATTTAAAACATAATGCTGGGATGATTGAAGATAAAGTAAGATAAAAAATGATTCTTCAGAAAGAAACATGTACAGTAAATGATTAAATCAGTTACAATAATTGGAACAAACAATTAATGTAATTAAATATTCTTGATTCGAGTGAGATATGAGAACGCTGTACAGATTTGGTAAAGTTCAGTTAGAGATCACACTTTTGAAATAAAGGTCTATGTAAAATCTTTATCCATATTTATTTAGATAAGTACATATTTAGATGTATAAATTGCTTCTAGGAAGGAAATTACGCAGATATATTTTCATTTCAACTTAAAAAATTTGTCTTTACATAAATCATCAATATTTTGGTAATTTAATAACTATGTGCAAGTAATTTCAATGACTTTTACACAAGGATACTTCCTTTATTATTAGTTATTGTCTTGCTTTTCACCCCATCTTGGGCAGAGAAATGAAGCAAACTTTTTTCCGAACATCATAATGGTGTCTGCAACAGCATCCTTTTTCAGTTTTGTCCATCTTACTCCATGCATGAAACAAGCAGCTTACCGTGAACTTCTGTATGTAGTCGGACACAGTGAAGCCACCTGTGCTAAGAAGAAGAGATTTGTACAAAGAGGTGCTCATCATGCATTGTCCTCCTGTCCTGGGTTAGTGGGACTCAGTGAACGCCATTTGACATGAGCAATGAATATTCCGCAGGACTCTCAGGGTTCTGTAACATTCTGGAGTGAACTGGTCGCCCCTAAAACACTACACAAACTATCTTATCTCACTTCCAGCCTGTTTACTGGGTACGCACCCCTCCTGATAGTGGAGCCCCATCAGCACGGCAATGGGCCCAGAAAGCACTTCCTGCTTAGAGATAACAGCTGCCTGAGATTAGTGTAAGCATGTTGGAAATGCGTGTGTCCTGTTTTATTAATAGGGCTCAGATTTATCTTTTGTTTTTTGATCAGTCCCCATGGGAGTTCCAAGTCTTTCCTCCTCTCTTCTCAATCTTGAGGAATGGATGGATGGTCATAAACTCAGGATGCTGAGGGATTGTTTCCTGTATGGTAATGGGAAAGAGGGATTATGTGGGACTACGTCTGCGAAGAACCTGATCTCAGACACCGACCCAGTTTGAAATGACTGTGTCAGTGACACTCAGATAGGTAGGCACCATGTTGCAATAGATTAAGGCTTTCCTGATAAGGAATCTTAAAGAGTCAGAGCAAGGCGAGAGACCTCGTCCATCTGGGATTGAAACGGCCAAGATCCAAACCATACCAAAGCATTAGACCACCATGCAGAACATTTTGTCAGTGAGCACTGGATTTAGATGAAGATATAAAGCCCCAGGAGGCTGCTGGCAGAAAATCCAAGTCTGATTGGTGGCATTATTCCCAGTCTGAAAAGAATTTTATCAGAATATGGCTACTACTGTCACTAACGCCAGTAGAAATGAACCATTTCATGCATGGCTATGAGATATTTATCTAAAAAGACCAAGAAAATGGTTGATATACAGTGCTTATTAAGTAGTTTTAATTTAAGAAAATAACAAGTCCATTTAAGTACTTCAAAGGTACACATTTGTACCAAATGTATTCATATTTATACCTAAATGGTACATTTTAGGACCTTTTTAAAGAGTGCCGTCCAAGTGAAAGCTTTTGCACCTTTTGCAAACTAGATCATATACTTATAAAACACTGCTGTTTAATTCAACTGTGTGTTTCATTGTTGAAATGATATCAGACCAATTCCAATTACGCATTTTGTTTTTAAGAGACAGACCAACACCTTGATCTTATGATTTCTTCATACGACATGTTGAATTATGTGGATGGTGCTACAGATGGCTCTCTAAACACTTAATGTTAAGACAATAAAGCAATAATTCAGTGTTAGTGGGACAGGTGGCATCTGACATGACTCACATACACTTTCATCATTGCAATGCTCTGATACACAAAATGAAGTTTGGTGACTCAATACATCAGTGCCGTCTGACCATCATCCCATCATGACCTTTGAAAAAACTATGTAGGTGAAGTAATAGATCATGTTTGCATAATTACACTTATAATGGTTACATGTGTATGAGTATGAGATGGATAAAGCTGAATTTTAGCCAAACATGGGTTAAACAATGAAGGAAATGTGGATTAACAAAAATTAGATTTCTCCAAAAGTTTGTGACATTCAGATTTTTTTAAAGCAATAATGGAACATTCTATTGTCCGTCCCAATAAATGTATCTTACCTTCACTCTAAAAAATAAATGTTTATAGGCACGCTTTACCACGATGTCATAGAAACAGTTTTTGGTTCCTCAAAGGACTATTAATGAAATGGTTTTTAGAACCATTCAATTTTATTATCTAAAGAACCTTTTTCAGTACAAATGGCCTTTTTTGAAACAGAAACGTTTTTTGGATGTTAAAGGTTCAACATAGGGATGTCCCGATCAGGTTTTTTTGCCCTCGAGTCTGAGTCCGAGTCATTTGATTTTGAGTATCTGCCGATACCGAGTCCCGATCCGATACTTTTATAATACATTAAAAAAAAGAATAAAGAAGAGCAAAAAACAGAACCAGTCCAGGATGTTCCTTATGTCATGCATTGCTGTTTCTGTGTAGAGTCAAAAGAGTCTAACTCTGTGCCAGCGCATAACTACAGATGTGTTAAAAAATAATGCATATACTATATATGTTCAGGGGTTAAATTGGGGTTTGTTTTGTGGGGAGGCTCTGTTGGGAGGGAGGGTTCGAGGGGTAACATGTTTAATCCTGATGACAGCAAAGCACTGGGTGTGTTTCAATGACATTTTGTATCTCTGATAGGATTTTATAAGTTTCAGTTTTAAAGCTGTGCCACATGTTGACCCAAACTTTAAAACCTGAACTTTAAATTATGCAAATCTATGAGTCTGACACCCTATATGCATTTGGTGCACATGTCATTATGCACAATTGATCAAACTTTGAATGAAGTTATAAGACTTAACCTCCTTGACTCATTCTAGGCATAAGATAGGCTACCCAAAAAGACTCGATTAACAAGAAAAACAACATACTGATTCAGCAATATATCTTATAAATTAGCCATAGAGATTCCCTAAGCTGGTCAGCAGTTAGTTATAAAATACCTATAGTTAGGTCGTGATTCATTTGTATAATCAAAATACATTATTTTATTAAACTATACAATCAGTTGTATCCAGTTATCTAGTTAACATTTTGTAATGAGATGAGTGACATGGCTATACATACTTTAATACTTTGTTTCTAGACTTCTATTAAGTTTTTTCGACCATTCTTACCTCTCTCTCTCTCTCTCTCTCTCTCATCTCTACAGTAATGTCAAATGATCCTGCGCGAATGCGCGTTCTTGAGGTTCTGAGTGAGACGCGGAACTGTGTCTGAGCACATGTTGACAATAACGATCAACGCGTCGTTTAAATGAGCGGTAAAAACGCGGTTTTGTCTTGGGTTCCTTGCACGCACGAGTGTGAAGCATGAAAGCACGTCAATAGGCTTGTTCGACTTCATGCGGCGCCGCAACAATCGACAGCCGGGTGACATCAAACTACCGCGAGAGTGATCCGCGAAATCATACGGAGGAGTTTGCTTTTAAATCGTTCTCGCAGAACTTTGACGTCATGCAGCACCACAAGAACCGGCAGCCGGATGAAGTCGAACAAGCCTATTCTCTTCAGTTCACACGCACCAGCGCAGCGCGTACACTGGCGCGGAGCAGAGCGAGAACTTAATGGATTTTAAACCCTGCATATGTATCCTAGTCCTGATCGGGAGGTAACGTCCGATTCCGATCGAGTCTGAAACCACGTGATCGGGGCCGATTTCCGATCACGTGATCGGATCGGGACATCCCTAGTTCAACCATTCAGCCAGAAATGGTTCTTATATGGCATGGGTCTTGAATAGGGGGTCTGGAACATATTGGGGGCTTTGGTGGCATCATTGGGGGTCCTCTAAATATTATTTGAATTTGAATTTTTGGAAAAAGAAAATTAAGCAATAAACAAAAAGCATTGCTAATAAAAAAACATAATTTTTTTTAATTAAGAGCATAAAGTTCCCACGTTAAAATGTAAACTGTAAAATTAAATGTGTTAACAGTATGTGAAAGTATACACCAAAAATGATTACTTGAATATCTTTGTAATATGACTACTATCTTCTATATGACTATTATCCAGTCTTAATTTGTTACATGTGCTGGGGTCCCTGCTCCTCGTCCTCTTAGATCTGTGGGATTGTGAAGCATCTTCATTTTTAACACTGTGACCAATAATTTAGGTTTAAAATGTCAAAGTGTGTTATTAAATATGATAATTTATTATATTTTTACATTTGTAACATTAGTTGCCATATACTTTTTATGTGAACTAGTTGCATGTTTTAAATAAGTTTATCATTTGAGAACTACCACACACGAAAATCTCTATGATTGTGTAATCTTTCTTCAGGGGTGTATTCCAGAAAGCTGGTTATGTGGCTTACCCGGGTAAGTTTAGGAGTAAGTAAGCGGATAACCTCTGCTTTCGGTTCCAAAAACGGAGGTAACTTTCGGGTTATGTAAGTAACCATAGCAACTGACTCTCTGAAGATAACCTGCTCCGGAGCAGGTTATGTTGCAGGGTAAGTTCATTTTAGTTAATAAAACGAGGCTTCGGAGGAAGTCTGCGCATGCGTGCACTTATGACGAGCGTACAGCGGGCGTGGAAGCATATATTTTGCATAATATTACAATGTTAAAGCATTTATTTTATTTTATTATATTTACAGTCGCGAATATTTATTGCTGTCTTAAAAAATGTGTGATATGAAATTTTTTTAAAGAAACTATTTTTTTAATAACATGGATTGTTATTGGTGATTGGACTAATTACTATAAATTTTATTATTAATTAAATTTAATTAAAAATTTATTCATATTTGTGTTCGGACTAAATACTATACATTTAATCATGTTCATTAGTAATATATCTCCAAATATCAGTGGATGTATGAAACATAATTCCATCAGTTAATTAATGTTAACAATAAAGTACATTTCCATATCAATTTTGTCAATTCATAAATAACCTCATCTTTCACTTACTAGATAATTTGAGATGAATCTAAAGTTATAATAAATGTGTGTGCAAATACATTGTCATTAATGAATCTTAACCTATGTTACTTAAGTGACAATGTGGCAATGTTACAGTAAATGGATATAACAAATAGAAACACATGATGCCTATCATAATAATAATTACTGAGGGATAGAAGTTACCCCTGCCTGCAGTCTCTGATAGGCATGTGCATCTGACCTGGCCCACAGAATGACACCCATGAAGCACAGGCATGATTTAACACTGACCCACATAGTGACACAGGTGAAGCACAGACTTCATTAGGTGAAACACCATTGAATCACAGACATGGCATAGTGGTCAGAGATTTTCTATTATATCAGTTAGAATCATGTACACAATGAAATGAAATTATAAATATATATTTCATAGTATAATATTTATTTCTTAAACATGCACTTCAGATCCTTAGCCCTCTCTCTACATTTGATCTATAGTTGGTGTTTTTCTAAATCACCTTTATTTTTTTAAAATTGACCTTTTGTAGCTGCTTTCCTGAGCTATCATTTTTGAGCAAAGGGAAATTGAGATATTTGCATATATTAGATGATACAGGACATATATTACAACATGTTACTATTGACACTAATGTAACATTTCTATTCTCCAATTCTGTCACAGCAGATCTAGGCCTGTCGCGATAAACGATAAATCGATTAATCGCACGGTAAATAAAATGAGCTCGATCATTTTTTTCGGCCGCAATAATTCACATTTGCATGCTTGTTTGTTTTCCTTGTCTCTCTCTCTCTCTACCAAAGAGACTGGATGACCGCTCCGTGCAACGAGTGACAAGGAGTGAACCCTCGTCAGTCATTTGTCAGTCGCATGATCTGCGTGGGGAGGGAGGACTCCTGGTGTAGCCTATCACAGTAGGAGTACTGAGGAGGATGAGACGAGAGTTGGAGAAAAATATGGATTTACTAGAGGCTGTTTACACTTGTCATTAACATGCGTTTTTATCGATCGGATCACAATGTTTTACGTCTTTTCTGACTTTTCTGACACAAGGTGAACAGTGCTATTTTTAGCCTTTCATTGATAAACTAAAGCGGGTGATCTCCGCAGTTTCATTTTGCAAGCGTGTGAAAGTTGCGCGATCTTATTTCATCAATTGCGCTGAAAATTCAGAGAAAGCTTTAACATATACATGTAGAAAATACTGTGCAGCATGTTTACTTGCTTAACAAGCAGTGGACATAATATTAGTTCGCGTCCATATAAACTCATAATTACTCCCGCTGGCGTTCAAATGACAGCGGAGAGACTCGCCCACCGTCTCGACAGACCACCCCTCACAGTATTCAGCACAGAAGCGGTCGAAAGTGGACAAAAGAGACGGATTTTAATACCAGGTGTAAATGATATGTCTCTCTCGTCCACTTGTGATCTGATCAAAAACACATCTTAATACCAAGTGTAAACAGCCAAGTTTCAAAACCAAACGCTACAGCTGCAGTGTGGGAGTACTTTGGATTTAAACCTAATGACCGAGGTGAACCACTAAACCTGAACGAGCCGTTATGTCGCATTTGTGGTAAAAACGTAGCAGTTTGTAGTGGCAACACGACAAACATGCATATGCACCTAAAACGCAATCATCCTGTTATTTTGTTCATTTCTTGTGGATATTTAAAATGTCTTCCAGTTCCAGTATTACTTATTGTTTAGAAATAAAAGTTTATAGATCTTTGAAAAGGTGTATCTGCATTATTATAATGGCCCCGGAGCATCAATGTTATCGTCTATCGCGATAAATTCTGAGGCAATTTATCGCCTAGCAAAATTTGTTATCGCGACAGGCCTAAGCAGATCCTAATCGTCCAATGCAAATGAATGATCATTCTTAGTGTAGTGTAATGAAAAGCATAACACAACATTATTGAAAATCTGTAAGGACTGTAAGGAAGCTTTACAATTAAAAGAGGGTGCATTAATCTATCAGCTATCAGTAAATGTTAAAAAAGATGGTGACACAGTGTCATACAAGGAAAGTCCTAAAACTAAACAGGGTCACCCAAAGGAGCAGAAGTAAAATAAGTACAATATAGTGAATATGATCATAGTGCATTTTATGCCTACACAATACAATCATATCTAAAAAAAAAAAAAAACTTTAAATAAGCCTTATGATGTATTTGCACTTTATGTGCCACAACTCTTATGAAATTAACCATGGTTTTATTGGTGTATAGTTGTAGTAACCATGTTTTTTTTGTGCATTGATTACTATCAGCAGAACCATGGTTTTACTACACTAACCATCGTTTAACTATGTTTTTTTGAAAACCATGGTTATTTTGTGGTTACCATGGTTTTACTGTAACCATGTTTTTTACTGTAGTAAAACCATTGTTACTTTTCACAGGGGAAAATATATTCATAATTCATATGTTTACAATCATATATAAAATCTATGATTATTTTGACTATATTAATTATTTTAGATTGTTTTAGATTATTTTAAATAAAATTGTGTGTATTTTCGTTGAGACACATATAATATTGGACTTAAATGGGGTAAAATGGGTTCGTATTAATTATTTAATTAATTAATTTGATCTGTTTTGTAATCACGCACTTCTAAGCCGATTATAAAACGTTGATTTTGCCAGAAAATATTAGTTTATAATGTTATTTCTCATTTAAAAACTTTTAAGTTCTCTGACGTTTCCATGGTGACTCGTGAAATCTGCGATCCATTGACAATGCCTTTATGTTGTTACCGTGAGCGCGCGTTAACTCTGGGTTACTTTCAGCGAGTTGATTGACCTAACTCTTAAACTGTGTTTTGGAACCGACATACCCCGAGTAAGCAAGTTTGGGGTTGATCAACCCAAAGTTCGGGGTTAATCTGATGGTAAGTTAACCCTGCTTTCTGGAATACACCCCTGGTTTCCCTTCTGGACTTCGAGTTCATAACAATCTTCTTTATGTCTTCTTGAGTAAAAGAAACAAACAGCTGGCCTTAAAAGTAGCTTTCAATTGGATTTTCGTAGGCCTTAAAAAGTGAGAAAAAAATGAGAGCACCATCTCTTAATTTCTTATAATCATGGCATTAAATTACATAAGTTATTGTTTATTTCTTGCGTTTCAGTATAGAGGGAAGAGAAGGTGTACTTTGTGGTTAAGATGAGATAATAATAATAATAATAATAATAATAAATTTTATTTATAACGCGCCTTTCTCAAACTCAAAGCGCTACAACAACATACATACAAAATAAGTAAGGGATAATCCACGGCTAGCCATGCATTAAAGGGTTTTAATGCACGACGTAGAGGCGAAGAACCACCCGACGCGTAGCGGAGGGTGGTTGTCTCTGCGAAGTGCATTAAAACCCTTTAATGCATGGCTAGCCGTGGATTATTCCGCTTATACCTTGGTTATTTGCCAAGTTAAAGCTGTAATTAATGTTTACAGTGTAATTTTTTAACAGACGGGTAAAAATGACGGTCATTTTCCGAGGTTAAGTTAAGGCTCGCACTCCATCCGCTTTAAATAAAGTAGTGCTGAAATACAACCTGCACACTTTAAAGAGAGACGCACTTATGTCTCGCTCACTCGCTTACTATCTCTGCAAGTGTAACTGTGTTACTATGGTTACCAATGTTTATAGTAGCAGATTAATTTCGAACTGTAATCAAACTGACTGGAACTACCTGTGCATTAAACGGTTTTAATGCACACCTTCCAGCCAATCAGAATCGAGTATTTAAACAGACCATGGTATAATCAAACAATAAAGCATTACAGTAAAAAGTTTTAGATTGAACAGTAATTGAACAGTGCGCACTTGACGGTGTTGTGTGCTGTGCTGTTTTGTCTGTCAGTCATCTGTGGAAGCAAAGTTTAAAGTTTGACGTCTTCTCAATATTGGGTCTTTATGTCGGATCAACATTGGATCTTGACGCCGGATCAACATTGGATCTTGACGTCGGATCAATGTCAGATCTTGACGTCGGATCAGCGTTGGATCTTGACATAGGATCAACGTTGGATTTTGACGTCGGATCAACGTTGGATCTTGACGTTGGATCAATGTTGGATTTTGACGTCATTTCAATAATGGATTTTCATGTCAAGCCAAAGTTGGGTCTTAATGTAAGACCAACTTTGATCAGATGTCAAGACCCAGCAGTGACCTGACGTCAAGACACAGCATTGTTCTGACCTGTGACATTTAAATAGGACTTAAAAGCAACAATGAATGTATGTACCAATTGTGTAATTAATCCGATTGGGTCTGGGCAGAAATTTAAAAAGGACCTAGTGATGCCACTGACAATAATTATGCAATGAATCTAGAAAAAGTAAATCTAAATACATCCAATTTATAAGGAATGCCAAAACACAGACATTGAGCTGAAAAATAGGGAAAATATCACCCCCGCGCTGAGCGAAAAATTTAGCCAATTTTTTTCTTATTTAACTTCACTGGAGCAGATGCAGATGATGCATTTTTATATATTTTTTTTAAGTTAAAATGAAGAGCAGGATAAACATTCGTTAAATGATTCATCAAAACATTTTAACGCCATGATGTTCAGAACATCACACAAAGAATTAACAAAAAAGCATTTTTGATAACTAAACCTAAAAAACAACAGATGTGATACTGCCTGGGATGTCCCGGCTAAGTTCAGCAATTTAATTTCGAGATTTAGCGCGTCAAAGTATTTATGATAAAAAAACAGACAAATGACATATAATTTGTGATTGTTATACTGTAAATGATACAAACTAAACTTTATACACAATTCCTTAAACGTTAATTTATAACAAGAAAAATACTGAAATTAATTTTTTTATAGACACTACGCTTTATTATTTTGCACAGAAATGCTTGCTTACTTTGATTTTGATCATATCTATTCACTTTAGGTACAGAAACACTTGATGATTCCAATATTTTGTTTCATTTTTCAAATCATTTGTTTTAGGAATCTCTTTTCTATCATTTAAAAAGTGAATACCGACCAGGGACGGATTGGCAATCTGTGCGTTCTGGAAAAGTCCAGAACGGCCGTTCAACGGAGGGCCGTCGCCCGGCCGATGGCAAAAAAAAGTCTAATAACGCAAAATGAACAGCCAACAGCAGAGGCACTAATACGATCACTTTTATGCTGATACGTGTAAAAAAACAAGACAGAAGAGTCGGCCTACTAGCCGTGATTGGTCCACGGATTCCCGGAATTCGCGAGCGTCTATGTTTGCGAGCCTGAGCATCCACAGCCTGGTCATGATGAGGGACAGACCGAGTTAACTTCACATCAGCAAGAGCTAAGTGCCAGTAGTAGCAGGACACGTGACATTATAATATAATATACACGATATAAAAATAAATAAAACTTGCGTGAAAATTAACGTAATGCGCAACTAGTGTTAGAGAAAGACGTGATGTGAGTGTGTGCGCACGCGCGTGTGTGAGAGAGAGGCGCGATTGAACAGTGGAAACATAAAAACAATACATACTCTGTCATTTTGTTCATATGGGACATAATTCAAACGGCAAAGTGTTTGCTTATATTTGTATACAGTCGCAATAAAACAAAACATTTTGCTTTTGTCAAACTGTAAACTCTTGTCAAACTGTAACCTACAACTGTCATCTAACCAAAATCACACACATCAAAGCAAAAAATATTTATCCAACCCCGTTTAAAAACAGTCTGTGGGTGGACATTCATCGTATTGCATTGGTTTTCATTTCTTTCATTGACTTTATTGTATATGAGAGATTATAGTGAGCTTACATTTTCTGCTACAATGAAGACTAAGGTATTGAATTAAACGGGTAAATATCAGGCATGCATTGCAACCACTCTAAATGTGCTAATAAGAAAGGGGGCTAAATAATTGACCAAATATTTGTTTAACCAAAAAATCCTAGCTTGCACTTTCTGTCTGTCTTGCATCAGAGTGCAGTTTTTCCTTGTCTTACATATTTGTGTTTAGTATTGTGGAATTGGCAAAGACCTGGTGGTTGTTTGTGAAAGCTGTACAGACAAACTTAATAGGCCTACAGTAGCTATTTTCATTATTTCACAGCCTTATTATACATCAAAGTTTAATATGACATGGACAAAATATTAAATATCCTTGTCTAATAGTCTGACAGTATTGTGGCATAGTATCAGGACATCCTTGTGTCTGTTGCGCACGGCTAGGGGCGAATGGCCGGATGATGGGCCTATTTGGGAAAAAGTCCAGGGCTGTTTTTTAGCCCCAGTCCGTCCCTGATACCGACCATAATTAAGCAATATCGAGTTGTTTTAAAACCTCTTTGTTTGGGAACTACTTTCTTCTGACACAGAGTGGAAGGCCAGAATGACAGATAACTTCTTACGGCTGTTTTGAATCTCATAAAATCTCAATGGACTGAATAGCCGTTTCTAAATATTACCGTTTCTTGATCACAAAGTGTAGTTTTAAAGTTAGTACAGTCCAGAATATATATGTATTATATTTAAATCTGCAGTCGATTAGTAAAAATAGCGCCTGTTTGAACGTTTGCTTAGTAAGATTCGGTACGAGAACCAGAGCCATGAACAGATGTCAGTGTTCACTCACCCCGCTGACCACCGCCCTCTCTGGGCTACATCTCTGACAGGGATTCCCTGGCTCTGATGTTGGCCCTGTCTGTGTTTGATGAGAAAAAATCAGCAGTATTTGGTGTCATCATGAAATTATTACTTGTTTTCTTATTCATATTTAGTGTCTTTTGTGTTGATATTGTTTTGGCGCGAGGTAGAAGTTAATAAAACTATACTTATATAATGTTACTATTGCTTTCCCATTTAATCTTAACGCGATACGAGCACTCGATTATTATTAGACTTTGTTCTTGTCAGTACTATATAAAAAGAGATGTTTTTTGCATGCTGCTTATAAACAAAGAGTATAGAAGTACAAGAGAGGAAACTCAATAGAACGTTCCATTGCAACACCAGCGCCCAGCAGCAGCCCCACGAATCCACCATTTTGGAATCAAAGCGAATCAAAGTAATGGCAATATCAGCTACTTTGTACATTAAAAGATCAAATTCAAACTGAATGATGATTACACAGAATAACATTCAACCCCAAATCAGAAAAAGTTGGGACACTGTAAAAATTGTGAGTAAAAAAGGAATGGAATAATTTACAAATCTCATAAACGTATATTTTATTCACAATTGAATATAGATAACATATCAAATGTTGAAAGTGAGACATTTTAAAATGTCATGCCAAATATTGGCTCATTTTGGATTTCATGAGAGCTTCACATTCCAAAAAAAGTTGGGACAGGTAGCAATAAAAGGCCGGAAAAGTTAAATGTACATATAAGGAACAGCTGGAGGAGGACCAATGTTTAGGATGCAGTTTGTGGTCTGGCTTTGTCATGTTGGAAAATGCAAGGTCTTCCCTGAAAGAGACGATGTCTGAATGGGAGCATATGTATCTAGAACTTGGATAAACCTTTCAGCATTGATGGTGCCTTTCCAGATGTGTAAGCTGCCCATGCCACAAGCACTCATGCAACCCCAAACCGTCAGAGATGCAGGTTTCTGAAATGAGTGCTAATAACAGCTTGGGTTGTCATTGTCCTCTTTAGTCCGGATGAAATCGTGTCCCAGTTTTCCAAAAAGAACTTCAAATTTTGATCCGTCTGACCACTGAACAGTTTTCCACATTGCCAAAGTCCATTTTAAATGAGCCTTGGCCCAGAGAAAACACCTGCGCTTCTGGGTCATGTTTAGATATGGCTTCTTGTTTGACCTATAGAGTTTTAGCCGGCAACGGCGAATGGCACTGTGGATTGTGTTCACTGACAATGTTTTCAGGAAGTATTCCAGAGCCCATGTTATGATTTCCATTACAGTAGCATTTCTGTATCTGATGCAGTGCCGTCTAAGGGCCCGAAGTTCACGGGCATCAAGTATGGTTTTCCGGCCTTGACCCTTACGCACAGAGATTTTTCCAGATTCTCTGAATCTTTGGATGATATTATGCACTGTAGATGATGATAACTTCAAACTCTTTGCAATTTTTCTCTGAAAAACTCAGAAAACTATTTTTCGCTGCAGCATTGGGGGAATTGGTGATTCTCTGCCCATCTTGACCTCTGACAGACACTGCCACTCTGACAGGCTTTTTTTACCCAATCATGTTGCCAATTGACCTAATAAGTTGCAAATTGGTCCTTCAACTGTTCCTTATATGTACATTTAAATTTTCTGGCCTCTTATTGCTACCTGTCCCAACTTTTTTTGGAATGTGTGGCTCTCATGAAATCCAAAATGAGCCAATATTTGGCATGACATTTCAAAATATCTCACTTTCAACATTTGATATGTTATCTATATTCTACTGTGAATAAAATATAAGTTTATGAGATTTGTAAATTATTCCATTACTTTTTTACTCACAATTTCTACAGTGTCCCAATGACCAGTGATCATTAATCCCTTTTTACAGCTTGTTTTCAGATATTTAGATAAGTCTTCCACTTTTATATAGGCTAATTTTACATAGATACATACGGATATAAACTCATCCACACATAATATTTTGGCTCCATATACATACACATATACACACATATGCATCTGAATTGCTCGAAATGGATTAAGTAAAAAAAACACAGCCACTGTCCCAAAGTGGCAATTATACTGTAGGATAACAGACAGAACAATGCATCATGTTCTATAAGATTATAATGTTTGTAGCGGGATCCAGGGGATTAATATGTACAAAATATATTTCATACCTAGTGGAGTTGGTAACTAATAATAGTAGTAAATGTGTAAAGTATCATAAAACAGAATTACATAATAAAGCAAGAAAAAAATACCTCAAATGTGTATCTATGAGATTCGCTGAGAATGAATTGAGAATGAATTGGCTGTGAGAATTTTAATTACAAAATGGCGGCCGCGCTACTGAAGCGCCACCTAGTGTTTTAATATTCACGTCACGATAAAATAAATGATCAATGTCCACATTTAAAAGCTGCAGTGCTTACCTGCAGTTCCACGGTGTTTTCGCGTTCCGAGGAGAGAGATCGCTCCAGAAAAAAATTATTGTTTACAATCCTCTTTCCAAGTGTTAATCGTCCACACGATGTGACAACATTACTCCACTAAAGTTTAACGTTACATCCAAGAGCGCTGATTTTCCACGGGATAATCACTTTCGATTGGGATTCAAAGACTGATTTACGAGCTAGTTAACTAATGAGACACACGGAGAGCGTTTAAAAACAGCGCGTCTGTGATTGTCCGTGTGTGCCTACAGTATTTCCATTCAGAGATGAGCCTGTTTAAAGAACCTCCATTCTAATACTAAAATGACCAGTAGGTGGAGGAATGATACAAATGGTGAACTGTTACTGTGAACGGTTACTGTTAGGTTATCAGTACAATATCGCACGCCTCTTAGCCAATCAGATTCGAGAACCAGAAAGAACTGTTGTATAATATTGAATAAGAGACAATCATGTCAAATAGGTTCAGTGCAGATATTTTTCTGCAACTTTTGACAAGATAACCATCCTGTTTCAAATACATTTTAAAACGTTTATATGTTGAAAAAAACTGTTCTTTCACGTTTAGATGTATGAACTCCTAAATATAAACAATCTTAAATATGAAACGCAGAGCAAATAGCGCATTAGGCTAAATTGCATGCGCCAGCACCATGGCCAGCACGAAACAGCGCAACATCAATACAAAGAAAATATTTTTTTCAAAATTTACCTTTATAACAAATAAAAAATAAAATAAGGTCAGAAGTATCAAGATGTAGAACAAATTTGTGCACAGTGCGTGAACTGCAAGGGAACAAAACACAAGCCACAAAATAGTTAAATCAGATAACCGAAGTGATCTATAAATAGAAAAATAAATTATTAAAATAAGGAAAGTCTAGCCAGAATTGCCAGATTTGCCTTTTTTTCACTGCAGAAACAAAGACACAACTGTCTGCTTCGCAATGATTTATTAACCTGGAAACCTCTTACCATATGGATGTGCATGTAGCCCTGTCACAATGGGTTGTTGGATTTATTCACGCACTTTAAAAAAATATTTTTTGAAAGTTACTTTTTCATATATTATTTGCCTAGTATTATCATAAATATAATAGGCTGTATATTAATATATTGGGAGAAAGCTGTTATATGTGAAATCAGATAATGTGCACCCTTATATAGCCAAAATGTAATTATCCTCATTTCATAACACATCTCTGACGATTCGACTGTAATCAGGCTTTTCCTATGGAAGTATCGAATCTTCGACTATTAAGGGTCACCCCTAGTTTTTTTGTTGTTGTATATATTTGTTCAGAGCTCTGTACGTTGCTCACTATTGCAGTTTTAGTGGTTGTTTTACTAAGATGTTTGTTTATAACGCATTAAAACTTAAGGAACTTACCTGAGCTATATGTATTTTGTAGCTGGGGGAAGTATATGCATTCAAGTATCACCCCTCTTGGTATTTCAGACGCCCCCTCGTCAGCGCTTGGCTGGCGCTCTCACTGCTGACGCAGCACTAAACAAGTACAAAATGAATATGCGCTTAGCAATGCATTCACATGTTTAAATAGACACAACATTTATTACTGTAAATAATTCATTTACAAAATGACTACATCCTAACAGGTTTGTCAACATTATCTTTACTAAAATAAAAATATCTGAGGGACCCCCTTAGTATAATATTGACTTCTTATAGGAGGTCCCTAATGCCTTATGGGGGATCCAGGACCAGTTCCGGGACCTCAGCACTGCTAATGCAATGCATCACCAATTGAGCTACAAGAATATCAGTCATATACTTGATAAGATCATTATGGTTTAGCTGCCATCTAGTGGTTCCCAAAAAAGATGCATCTAATAATTGAGAACAGTTTGAAAAATAGACCATTTCACAATCAAGACTCAGACTATATATATATATATATATATATATATATATATATATATATATATATATATATTTACGCAACCAGGCTAGGAGCCAGGGCCTGTAAAGAATGATGAGTTGCCATTAGCAATAACTTAAATGCTTTTTATTGAAGACTCAATACAATAACTTTAGATTAATGTATCAGTAATTATTGATAAATCTGAAAGTTAAATAGCCTCCTTTATTGTCTCTTTAAATGTCTCTTGTCAAAAAACAAGCACTACATTAAAGAGTTTATTTTCGGATATATTTATCATCAGTAAACTCTAAAGTCACAATTTTTCATTTTCTTGAGACAGGCATTTGGCAGATCTGCATGTTATTATTCACCCTTTCCATTTCCTGTAACCTAAGATATAAAGGGAATTTATTATATTACTAAGCTTCAGGCGAACTGCCAGAGTCTGTTGATTCACACTTAGGAGGTTAAGCAAGTGCAAGACAAGATCACAACCTGATCACCTCCACAGGGACACATCTCATTTGCCTTGACCTTAAACCATTCAGATAAAAACCTTTAGATGCCAACTTTCCAGTGACCCATGAAATCATTATGTCATCAATGAAAGGCCATAAAAAAGCACATAAAAATTCACTTTCAAAAAACAACTACATGGAACAAAAGAGCAAAAATCGTACTGGGTTTTTAAATTAAATGAAGCAATAACATGTTTATTTTACAAAAGAGACGACTGGGTGATGGTTAAGTTACTCTCTCAAGAACAAAAGCTGTTAACAGCCGTCATCAGGTCTCGCTGTTCCTGGCTGATGGTTTCAACCAAATGCAAATACAACAACTTGTGAAATGGGAAATCCCCGGGTGATATCCAACTACTCCCCACAAGTGTTATGTATATTTCAAGAGGATGAATGCATCATTTGACTCTGCACTACTTTACACAATTGCATAGTCAATGTTCAACATTTGCATGTTTTATTGTTACACTGTTTTCATTTTCCACAACCAAAATAGTTTTACAGGTCATAACTTTGGATATAGTTAACTGAGAGTTTTTTCCGGTCAAAGTTTCCACATACTTTCACAAAAACAGATCTGGTTTTACCCCATTTGCCTTGATTTCGATCTTTCTATCTTTTCTTATGACGTGAGCTACCAGTGCCAGTGCAGATTTTGAAGTAACATTTAAGACGGCTTTCTTGTTTAAACAAAACCAAGGGAGGCTAAATTCTCCCATTAGCCACAGTTGGAAAGCCAACATTTGTAAATGTGGAATTAATAGCTATGTATATGTAAAATAAGTAAGGGATAATGTAGAGGCAGCCGGTAGTTATCGGGAAATAACTACCGGCTGACTCTACATTATCCCGCTTATTACACGGCTACTTGTCACATAAGAAAAAAAACTGGACATGAATATGAATTTGAAACATTTTATTGGCATATTTGTTTTAAATTAACATTTTTATCCTTCCGCGAAACTTTGCACAGATGCATAAAATGATCGTAATACCTTATTAAGATCCTCTGCTTCATACTTGTCTGTCTCCATTTTTTCTCTTTTAGCCAGTCTTTGAGAAGTTTTAATGCCCATTCTGTATTTTTTTGTGTGTTGGCTTCGTAGCTGTCATGCTCTATTTTGTCAAGTTCAGTCTCAGTAAGCTATCTGTGTCTTGTCGTGGTTGTCCAGTGTTTGTCACAAGATGGCGCCAAACAAACAGTAATCTTTATTGGCGCGGAGCGATCTTACTCGTAAAAGTAGTACCGGCTATGCGTTATTATTTTGGAGCGGTTATTATTCGAAAAGAACGAACCTGCAAATGTCTCAACTGACCAATCAGAATCAAGCATTCCAGAGAGCCGTGTAATAAATTAAAATAAAATATATGGTAACACTTTAATAAGGTTGTATTAGTAAACATTAATAAATGCCTTAATATAACACAAACGAAACAATGAACAAGTATTAGTTCTTGTTAATGTTAGTTAATATCAATACAGTTATTCGTTTTAGTTCATGGCGCATTCAGTAATGTTAACTGTTACAATGCTTGATTTTATAAATGTATTAGTAAATAACCATATACTCTGAAAAAAAATGATACATTCTATTTACTAAATTTTTTTAGGTAAGTGGTTGCAATTAATTTATTTAAGCTACATTTAAACAAAAAAAATTTGAAAGGCAAAACAAAACAAAAAACTTTTGTTAGCTTAAATAAATTGATTGCAACCACTTACCTTAAAAAAAATTGTAAATTGAATTAATCATTTTTTTCAGTGTACAAAGATTAATAAATGCTGAAAAGTATTGTTTATTGATAGTTCCTGTTAGCTAATGCATTAACTAATTGTTACCAAATACAACCTTATTGTGAAGTGTTATAATACATTGTAAGTTATTGTGAAATTTATACCTTCCATTAACCTTTAAATAGTAAAAGGAGATGCCATCTCTTTATAAGCAATACCCTCAACATGGGATATTGTTTATGGAGAACTGATCAGAACTTAATATCACAAACAAAATATGATGCAATATATTATGACTAATACATGATTGTATAAGCTCCAGGGGAACATAACTGTGATCCAGTCTGTAAAAATCTAGCAGTTATTTTTAATTTTTTCTGCATAAAATCATGATGTAAAGAACATTCTGTGAAAATATAACCTTGATATAAGTAAGGGTAAGATTGTTATCAATGAGGAATTAGATTAATCCAGACTAGGCCTTATTTATATCAGGACATTTTAATAATTCAAGTTGTTCAAAACATACCCTACAAAAAGCACTACAAGTGTGCATCTTGAGACAAAACAATGTCACCGATATTAGTCAGGACATGTTGTTTTTAAATTAAAGCAGCTCAAACATACATTTTTAGTCTGTGACTAAGACCTGTCCAGGAAACCGCCCCATGATCCTGGATTTTACAGGGCCAGGTCCACAAAGCAAGATACATATTTACAAAACATGAATTGTTTAATCAATTTCTATTTAATAATAAATTATTGATGAAAATAATTTGCCACTGGTCACCGGAACACACTAACAGCTACAGTAAAGTATGTACATGCTGTTAGTAGGCATGCTTTACACTGTTAATTATTCATAAAATGCCCTTTGAGAATAACAAAGGTTGCTCGGGGAAAGTCAGTGACTTGTATAAAAGGGAATATAGAGCCAGTTATCCATCATCTCTGTGGAAACCAAAGCAGAGTGAATACTCAGAAGTCAGCTTGTTGCTTGGTGATAAAGCTTTGGAAAAAAGACCGGCTGCTGCAGCTGTCTCCTAGAGAAACTAACATGTTCCAAACTGCTAATGAAACTGGATACATAAACAAGATCATGTTTAAAATGCTCTTGGCTCCTCGTAAACAGTACCTTTACATAAATACTTCGACCACACTCATTTTTTATTAGTGTTTTTAGATTAGCTTTTTTAGTAACAAAATAAAAATATGGACAAGAGACAATCCTCATGTGTTTTATATTCTTAGCACGCTTAGCTAAATAGCATCTTTTATCACTGCGAAATTCTGCTTGTAAAAATAAGTTGAACGTTTCAACTCATAGCACAGCATTAGAGGACAAATGAACAACTGAAACATGAGCTCTAGAGAAAAGCCATAGGCATTTTTCTTGCCCCAAATCCATCTTAAAAGAGGGGCACATGCACAATGCGAGAGAGAGGAATGGTTGCAATTAACTTCTCTAGAGAGACACAAAGAAGAATTTCATTTTGATTTTAATATATTTACATACAAGCTGAATGTTACACATGTTGGTTGTGTTGTGAGTAAAACAATAATATACAGTACAGAAAAATAAAATATGCACTTAAATTAAAGTATTAGAGGCATAATAAATAACCATTTAACAGGCATTCCCTGGATTCAATAGCAACATGAACTAATATGGCTCACCGGCACCTGAATAAACAAACAGCGGAAAAGATTAGCATACAGGTTTGAATTAATGATAACCAGCCATGTGATTACCTTGCACAAAAATGTATCTTTTTGCTGAACCCATTGTTCCCTAGGAATTTATTAAGAAATGACTAAGAGTAACACTTAATACATTCCATAAAAGTTGAATTAAAAGATAAATGGAATCCTACAACACTAATATTTACTAAAGGTTTCCACTCTTTTGCCAAAGACAGGTAATTTATTCGGCTATTTCCACCAGTCCACGGTAGCACCACTGAGTTTTGGCCAAAGTCGGCAGGATTTAATCCACAGTCATAAGCATTTCCGGATCAGTCTTTCCCATCCTCTCTTACATTAGACATTCGGGAGACCCGCACACCCACGTAGTGAGAGTCCTGAGTTTCATTTGCAATTATTTCCAGCAAGTCTTGCTACAGGATGAGTCTCTGGCCCAGAATTTTGCGATTAATTTCTGCCAAGGCCACCGAGAACACAAAAGCTTTCTCATCAGAGAGATTGGCATAAATGTCAACCTCCTTTTCCTGTTTTTCTGCAAAAGAAAAACAAAGTAACTATATTTAGAATTGATTTGTGTCAACAGGATATGGTGCCAGTGTGGTATAAAATACGAATAATAATAATAATACCAAAAAGGCCAAATGAACTTCAAGCTAATAAAACTATATGAAACTCATTGTTCGATAACAAAGATGAAAAGCAGGCAGATTGAAAAAACAAAAGCTCCTCAATGGAAACGCTGATAATGCATGGATGTTTCCAACACGGCAATGATTTATTCAGCAGTGAGTAAAGAAAGGTCCATGTGCGTAAATCATTAATCTACAATACAAAAGGCTTACACTTGGAACCAGTGCATAAAGAACCACATGCCACCTGACGTTTTCGAATACTGGATCTTTTTTATTCTAGTGCTCAGTGAGATGAATATTTAGGTTGTTATTTTGTGCAGAAAGTACATAAACACAGTGCTTTACATAAAACACAATGGGGTTTCTCAGCAAAGGATTCAGTTTAAAAGCAGACTATTTGTTTTACAGCTAGGTGTGGTTGGGGAGTGAAGACAGACTTAACCATGATCAGTGGTGACATGCCACAGAGAGGCTTTTATTCTAAATAAAATGAGCAAATAAACAAAAAATAAATCCTAGCGGACGAATGAAACCATAGAGAGGGACAGTGGTTATCTTAGTCATTATAAACCAGCTATATGACCTAGAAAACATAGTTAGCATCCTTACACACTGACAGAAGAGGCAGATCCCTTGTCAAAGCTTTTTATGCAAAATAATAGCCTATTATTTCACACAATTTCTACAAAATATCACCTGACACCCGAGATCTTTATAAATGTGTTTTTAACATCCCAAAAGCCTTGCTTTGTTTTCAGTCATTGCTCTTAAAGTGCTTTGACCTAACAGCCAAGATGGAAAACATTTTAAATTGTGAGGAGGAAAATGCACAAGCGCATAAATTGGATGACTCAAAATGGTGAAAATGACACCTCAAAATAGAAACGAGATTATGAGACAGCCCTAGAAAATAAACTTTGTTATAAAAAGGTGTCCGCAAAGCACAAAAGAGAATATTAAATTACGCATTATTGAAAAGATCCCGAATGCCATTTTCAAAATGACACATTTTTTTGTCTGATTAACATCCCATTTTGTTTATATTTAAATCCGTATGGTGTTGCTTTTACTTAAACATTATAAACAGTGAAGTTGATAATTAATTGTAAAAGACTACATAGAAGCCACATCACCATGCATCTCTACATTTCCCATAGTCCAGATGTTTGCAGTGGCCATAAACCTATAATGATTACTCTTTTCCAAACATATGGGTGTGGTTTACCTTTTTCTTCCTCCTGCTTCTTCAGTCCAACAGTTTTTGGTCTGCCTCTGCCTCTACGAATAGGATCTGACTGGCTGTTGGTACGTGACCGTCTCCTGTTTTCCATATCATTGGTAGATGTTAAGTTTATCTTCTCTTTTCTGATTCTTTCTGTTCGTCTTCTCTTGGCATCCAATTTGTCTGAAATGAAATAAAGGTGGATAAAGGGTTAACTTCAAATTCTCGTATGGGTGAAATTATAAACGGTGTGGCCATAATTGTTGTTGGCAGTATTCATATTGTCACTAGCTAACACTCTTTTATAAACACATCTGCATATAATAAAACACCAGTTTCAACAAAAAATAAACCTGTTTTTATGCAGTATCTCAAACCCATCTCCTAAAAAGTCAAAACAGAGACCTGTCAGTCAACATGAAACAAATGGGCACAGTCATTTTCTATGAACAGAAAAATTAAAGGCTCATTACTATAGGAAGTAGGCCTGCTTCTCCATGAGGGAGTTTATTTATAGGGCTCTTCACCCTTCAAGCAAACGTCATCAGTAAAAGCCTCTCACAATCCTTTGTGAAAACAGCTTATCGGATCGAAAATATAACTAAACCAAAATAAAAATAAAATGAATCAGAATGAATTTGTTTCTCTTTATTTAAGAGGCATGACAGATATTTACAAAAGCACACTAATTTATTACGGATTAAACTATCCAATGTAAGAGAGAGATATTTAAATCTTTGATGACAACACATCTTATGAGAGCTTTTAAATACTAATATAATCAAGCAGCTCCATAGCAGCCATTTTATTTAAAATGCTAAAAACCGTTCACAGAGAGCTGCTCCAAGAGCTGCTCCCAGGCCTGCTGTTAACTGAAAATTACAGCACTAACAAGCAGATTTCTGTTCTTAAACTAATTGAGAGTGCATCATTTACTATAATCAAAATCATAAAGTATTAGTATTAGCATAACATAAAATCTTGGCCACAAACTTGAATCAGAAAATACTTGAACTGTACTGTAATTTTTAAAACAACACCACATCACATTTACAGATCACATTCAGGCTTTGTTGAGAATAAACACTGTGTTAAAGGGATAGTTCACCCAAAAATGAAAATTCTGTAACTGATTAAAAATGAATACTATAGAAGTTATTGGAGCTTCTGTTTGTTTAGGTTATCAACATTCCTCAAAATATCTTCCTTTGTGTTCATCAGAACAAAGACATTTATACAAGTTTGTAACAACATGAGAGTGAGTAAATGATGATAAAATTTGCTTTCTTTGGGTGAACTATCCCTTTAACAAATGATAAAAAAGCATGCACAGCAAAAACAAGTTAGCCTAAATAAAGTCTGTCTTATTTAAACTTGAAGCACAATATTCTAAGCCAAATAGAGAATGAGAATAAACAGTCTATTCTGTTTTGGAGACAAGAGACTGGGGCTAAAACGGAAACCAAGTGTTATAAGAGAAGAGATATTTCTTTAAGTTAGGACAAATAAATCTATCTTTTATCTAGAGAAGGTAAATACACCCTACATTAAACATAAGATCTCAGTCTCCATACACTATGTGATGTGCAGGAACCTTTTAAGGCAAAGCTATTTTATAAATTAACTACACGTACACAGAAAGGGAATTCACATATAAATATATAAAAATAAAACTGTAAAACATTCATAAAACGAACAATTGTACAGATTGAACATTCCATTCATAACTCAAAGCAATGCAACAATTACAGATTGAGAACCACACAAAAAGCAATGCATGAGCCAGCTGGGCTTTGAAAAATAAAAACCACAAAACTTCGGTATGCTTATGACTATCTGTTTGTGAATTTGACCGTTTTTAATCAAGTGGTTTATTTTTAGCATATTACTCGATATCAATAATGATCGTGACTGGATGATATGAGTGTATGAACTTAATACAGGGTAAAAAGCATACAATCCAATGAATGCAACTAATAGGGTTTTAAGCCACATGGTTAAGCTGAAAAGAAAAAAAAGTGTAATTGTGAAAATTCTGCTTGCTAAAATGTAGTCACATGACTGTGTGTGTAACCCACAAAGTCTTCAGGTTTAACAAGATTAGTATGACCTTAACTGGCCTCTTATCACTTAAATGCACACTTAGTTAACTTTCTATGTGGGAAGATATCACTTCAACAATTGTCTCTCATTCATTTTTTAATGAAACTTAACTTATCAATCATTAAGAACAAAAACATACTGTATCATTTTCTGTATAACATTCTCCAGGACTTTGATGTCTCTTATATTGAAATTTTGTAACTAGTTTCTACATAACAAGACAGTACAGGGAGGGGGTGGAGAAGCAGAGGGAACAAGCTTTTCAGACAGGAATTAGTTTGCCCATCCCCCATTCCTCTTAGCACTACTCACTCAAGCAAACAGCTAGCACTGCAGCACTCATTTCTGTATTCTCAATGCATCATGCTGACTGCAAACTTCACTTAGCCTATAGACTCAAATCATGCCAACAGTAAAAATACGACACGTTTGCATATCTCACACCCTAAAAGCGAGAAGGCTAACTGTGCCATGTCAACCAATACATTCAAATACTGAATAATACATTTTCAGAGGAAGAAAATATTAACTGGTCAAACTCTGAAGTCACATTCTAATGTAATATTTTTGAACATCCCTCATACAACAGTCATATTCACATTGACATTTGCTAAAGGCAACTTGATCAATTATGCAGGAGTAGTTAATTAATTAAAACTAGACATAAATATTCAATCCATAAAAGATGCACAATTTACCTATTACTGGAGATGACTTCTCATTTAATTTAGCATTGAGAAGCTTTCGACTGATGAAGACATAGCCACAAGTACAGGATTTACAAGCTACAGGAATCTGAGAGAAACAGAAAGAGAAATTTAGAAGAGTTCAAAAACAAAGTGGTGGGTCTATTAATACATACATATTCATTAAAAATGGCTAACAATGAATTCACTCTAACTGAGGACGAAGAACTCTTCAATGTTAAGCATTATAAGGTAAATGAAAAGAAAATATTGATGAGTCCTTTTGACTGGGGAAAAACTGACGCTGACCCATGTAACGTTAAGCAGGAAACTGAACATGTGCCAAAAGACGACAATATTGCAATTCAATATACATTGTAATAAAATGGTGGAGTCCCGTTCCTTCGAGGCCAAAATACACAGTGATCATTCAATGTCAACAGCATTATTAAAATATCCGGGCGTCATCGTTAGAAGTGCTCGAAGTCTTAAGATAATATCGCGATGTACTTTCTGAGGTCAGCTTTGTTCGTGATATATTTAAATAGGCGAGTACATGCTGCATGATACCAATTTCATTGTTTCAATACAGTAAGCTGGAAATCCATATACAGCCGTGAACATATTCAGCTGTTAACTATCTGCTACCTTGGCGAAATGCAAACAAAATTCGCTGGCTTAACAGTTGATACGACGTATAATATCAGTGATAACACTTCGCACAATTACTCAAAATGTGAAACCTTGAATATATATATATATTTAGATCGTCGCCTAGGCAACAACGTTGCTTCGTTTTTACACGCAAACATTAAATAATTTCTCAATGAAGCATGCATCACACTAAACAAATCAACTCGGCATTGAGAACTTCAGAAAAAGACAAATACTCATCATTCATTCTTAAACAACACCTCACCTGTTGGTCACACTCGGGACATGATTTGGTGGCCATTTTCACTTTCTTTACTTTATTTGTAGACATAACGAGGAGACTCGATAATATTCCTCCACCTCGGCAATCGTACTGTAAAACTTCAAGCTGCACTGACGCACACTGGCTGGGAGAGAGAGGAGTGCAGCTGATCGGCTTCCCGCGAGCTCAGGCACACACGTACTAGCCAATGGACCATCAATCACACGGTACACTCTGCGCATGCGCCATCAATCTTTCACTGGTTGTCAGGTCATATGAGCCGTGTATGTTGATATTTTTGTTAAAATAATAAAAAGTTGACCATTGCTTCTCGCAAAGCTGCTTTGAACAAACGAGCACCACAAGAAAGATAAATATTGTGGGGTACAGATATTTCCTCTTATCTATGGCTGCAGCCCTCACTGAGCATGCGCTCTACAACATAACAGTCACGTGGTTCACGAACAATAAGTGCTGATGTGTGTGAAATAGAGATGTCTGGTGAGACCGAGACGTTGCTATCACATTTAAATATTATGTTCTGTTCACATAAAACAATGGGCCGATTCACTTTTTATTCAAGTAATCTTAAAATGAATGGTTCGCTCGCATAAATAATAATCTCTGTCACCATGTGATATATCTGGAATTTTCTCTTTTATATCAAATTTTATAATATGTGTGTGTCTATGATGTAAGTTTATATAAATTTCGGTCTTTGTGTGGGTGAGAGAGAGAAGTGGGGTGAGAGCATTCGATTATAATTGTAATCTGTAGTAATTTAGCTATACCAAAAACACTTGTGGCTAGGCTTTAAATGTGACACATTCAAAACATTCACTATGCAGGCAATTGGGATTGTAAGGAAGTGTACTTAGAGTTATGAGCATGAAAATGTAGGATCTGATAATTGGTTAAATGATACAGGCTCCTGGTATGTAAAGTTTTATGGGTTCCTTTGAAATTTGAATTTCCAAATGACTGAAAAGATAAAGTCTTTGGAAATTCCATGGAAGCATGGTATACTGACCTGTTTTAACACATTTTCTGCCATGCAAGAATTAGTTCCACATACCCCCTTCACTGATTTTTTAACAAATATACATATGGTAAAAGTGCACCAGACTCAATGTTGGTAGCAGTAAGAGAGCTTTTGGTAGCTTTTTTAAACTACTGATAAGTAATAGTTAAATATATATTCACATTAATAAAGGGGACCTTTCACAAGACTTTTTTAAGATGTTAAATAAATCTTTGGTGTCCCCAGAGTACGTATATGTGAAGTTCTAGCTCTAAATACCATATAGATAATTGATTATAGCATGATAAAATTGCCACTTTGTTGGTGTGAGCAAAAATGTGGCATTTTTGGGTGTGTCCTTTTAAATGCAAATAAGATGATCTCTGCACTAAATGGCAGTGCCGTGGTTGGATAGTGCAGTTCAAAAGGCAATATTATCCCCTTCTGACATCACAACGTGAGCCAAATTTCAATTACCTATTTTTTTCACATGCTTGCAGATAATTGTTTACCTAAGATACTTGATGGTTGGTTGTTTTTTTTAACACATTTTCTAGACCAATTATAGCATTTCAACATGGAAAAAGTCAGATCTTCATGATATGTCCCCTTTAAAACACAATTATGCCGTCGAGGTTGTACACTTATATATCCAACAGATGGCAGCATTTCACTCCCATTTTTCAGCCATGCAAACTACAGAATCATTTTCAATTCTTCTGTAACGTCCTAGGATGAATATGTTGTTATGTTAACATATTATATTATGAATATATTAGATTATGTTACATAATGTTATGTTTGCTCTATGTAGAAGTTGTAAATACGTAAGTGTAATGGATAGGGGAAAGCGCATATTTTGTGTTCATTTTTTGGTTACACTAGGCAAAGAGTTACTGAAGTTTGCTATTTATTTTATTCTTTTGTATTGTACAGGTTATTTATGTTTAGTTATAAACATTTTGGTTATTGTTTTGGCTCTCTCCTAAATCCATTGTTTCTACATTTCTATATTTGATTAATTAAAACATATTCCTTTTGAACTTTAGACTTTGTTTTGATTTCCGGGGTAGAAGACTGGACCTAATTTCGGTTAATTTCTTCTTCTGCTAATTTCTTGTTGTTGTTACCTGTAACATTTCTAATCACTTAAAATTTTGCTGATCATTTTTAAAGCTTGGGAGTAAAAATCAACGTTTAATTATGTAAATGTACTAAAAAAATCTGTTGACAGGAACAAAATAGTACAAATATTTTATCTTGTCAATATAATCATTGTAATGATTCAATCAAGCCTAAGCTGGTTGCCTGGTTTTAGCTGGTTAAAATTGATGGTTTTGGTCACTTTTTTAGCTGGCCTTAGCTGATCAGGCTGCAGGGAGATCAGCTGACTCACTGATGTCAGTTTGATAGCCTAAATATTTCCTTAAATGGAGATCACACCAGCATCCTTTTTTAAAAAAAAAATTATTATTGAATTGACAACAATCATCAATCAAATACTTGGCCGTAACAAAATTATAACAAATACAAATATGCTAGGGGTAATTTAAAATAAAAATATCAAATAAAGTACACATTTTCAAAGTTTTTAGTGCTTTTTGTTTTAAAGAAAAAAATCTTATTAAATCAATATACAGTTCCATTTCTTTTTTTAAAGGAGATAAAACAGTTTTTTTTTTTTAATTTGTGAATATGAAATTTTGCTAACAGAAGCATCAGATTTATTATTTAAATACTATTGGTAGTAAGGTCTATTTGGTTATTTAAAACACCAAAAAGTAAATGTTTCCTAAATTAAACAGAATCACCATCAATATTCTTAACAATAAAATCACAAACATTTTCCCAAAAGGGACCACCAGCCCATATGGTTTCCTCTTCTTCTTATGTTTTATGGCGGGTGGCATCCAACGTTCATATGGTTTCCTACTGCAGTCTCTTCTGATGAAATCCTTGCCGGTTGTGACAGTGTTGAGAAAGTCCCTCCCCTGAGACACACCTACCCCTCTGTATCACTGGGTATTGTAGTTTTATTTTTGCTTTATGCCATGACAGTTGAGAACTGAGAACCACATGAGAACTACAATACCCATTACGCACAGATAGATAAATGCGTAGAATGAGGGGATAAAGAGTGGCGGGTTTATGGTTGTAGGCGACGATGAAGAACGCTTCTCTAGCAAACATTTGATCATGCTAACCGGCCTTGCGTAGAAAAGACCTAATTGAGAAAGTGAACCCGCTGTCTTTATTTCTACATTTAAATTAACCTTTATCTAACTATAACTACGGAGAAGGCTGCATTGTACGGTCATCGTACGCGCGTCCGTGTTTTGGATTTTTTTATAGGTTCCGTTTCAGACTTTCTCACTTTACCGACATGTTTCGCTTGCAGTCCCTGGCAGCTCGGTCACTGATCGCCGGAGCTCTTGATCAGTATACTCCATTGACACTCAAATCTTTACCGAGTCTCAATGGGGTGAGACACAAATCTCAAGGTCCCACCGTAGAGAAGTACGGGCAGATGCGCTTCAGCACCGCCGAGGCTAAAATTGATGCTGGGCTTTTTAATGGAAAACTGCGGGAGAGGATTCTCAGTATGGAGACATTGAACCCGCAGGTGAAGGCTGTGGAGTATGCGGTGAGAGGACCCATTGTCATTAAAGCTGGAGAAATCGAGAGGGGCTTAGAGGAGGTGAGAGCACTTGACATGCTGCTGTATCGGTTTTATTTTAATTATGTGAAATTACCAACGGTTACAAGATCGCATCAGTACTGTCTGCATTTTGTCAAGAACATACTGCACATACATATTGCACAGTTTCATTCAACAGCTTTCATTCATTCATTTATCTTTGAATTAAACACCGACTCAGTCCATAGGAAAGTAATTTCAGTTTCTAACCTACATTTGTGACCATAATCAAAGCAATACAACAAGGGTTTTCTTCCTACAAAGCTGACCATTCAACACCAGTGTTATCTAACTCTCTTTCCATAGAGTTAGTTTGTTTGAGTTTGTTTGGTCTGTCATGAGAGATGAGCTTTTCGAGCTCTAATTATAGCCCATGAGCAGGTGGCATTTTGGAGACGTAAACGATTCCACTCACCATCTCTAGTGTGTCCGTTTACTGACCTTCAGTAGTACATGAACTTCGCATTGTCATGGCCTCTGCACATGACTGGATGGTACGTCCTGAATGTGCACAAAGGGATTTGAGGACCACAGTGACGCACGATCAGTGGAAACAAAAGTGACAATCCAAGTGATGGAAAGGAAATTTTAGACTTCATTTCATAACGCTGCAACAGTTTGTCATTTTAACATAGCTGTGTGAAGGCCTACACCTACATTTCTTGACACATCCTGATAATGCAAAAATGCAGACAAATATTTGCTTTGATTAATATCTATTCTGTGTGCGTCTAATCATTTGAGACGCATTTGATTTGTGATACTATGCACTTTTTAATGCCATTAAAGTGTTAATCTGTAATGGACAATTCTCATTATTCTACAGGGCAGTACAAAACCCTTTTCTGAGGTCATCAAAGCCAATATTGGTGATGCACATGCCATGGGACAGCAACCAATCACCTTCCTCAGACAGGTAGTCAAAAATGCATGGATTGTTCTAACTAAATGTGCTTCTTGCCCTAACCATCTCTCTAAAACAACAAAAAATGCTGGGTTGTTTTTAAAAAAGGGAAAAATATTACCTTTTTTTGGGGTTACTTTAACCCAATGACTGGGTTCGACTCCTTTTGACTTTGTTCACACTGTCAGTCCAAATCCGATTTAATGCACATCCAGTGCAGAGTCACTGTGTCCATATTGTGTATCACAACTGTTCAGATCCAATCTGTGCGTCCTATAGTGTTCTGCAGCTTTCCGGATTATCTGCAGTATTTCTATGGCAATGACGTTGTGCTGGCACGACAATCTGCCTCAACATCTGATGTATTTATGTTTTACATGACGTGAAAGCATGATGTAACGATAAGCTACACAAATGTGACCGGAGCGGTCAGACTGAAATGGATTTCCAGAAATGCGATCTCAAACCACCTCTGGATGTAGCCTGAAACAGATTAGAAAAAATGGATTTCATATGGTTTTGTCCGTTCACACGTTCTAAATGTGATTGGATCCCAATCGGATATGCACCAAAACCGGATTTAGACTGACAGCGTGAACAAGGTATCTGACCCAGCGCTGGGTTTGAAATAACCCAGAATTTTTTAAGTGTATTGCCCTAAGAAAGAGCAAACACCTATATTCCGCAGTTAAATTTTTTCTATAACATGGCCAAAAGAAAAAAATATTTCCCCATTTCTTTTTACATCCACATTTACTTTACATTAACCATTATTGTCTCTGTGGTTTACAATGTAGATGTAGTCACAAATAATCCATGTTTGATCAGTCAAGTAATTCTTGTGCAAATGTAGAACAGATTTAGCTCATTTGGTCATGCCAGTTTTGTCATTTATCCTGTAGCGCTATCTATCCTACAAAACTAAAATCTTTTACTATCATGCTTACATGATATTTCTTTATCACTGAAGTTAATGTTCATTGTATGTCATGAAATACAGCAGCTCTGGTTGACCACTCTCAATTTTGCAAGACTGTGAATTCCTGTGAAAGACAGCCTTAAATTACTTTGCCAGTAATTGTAGCATAGTCACAGTTTATGTAGCCTCAAACTGAACAAAAGCTTGTGTGGTGGCCCAGGCTTGTCTCTGTGCCATTGTAGCTGCAGTTTATGACGTGAAATAATTTATTTGCATACCATAAGCAAAACTCAGTTTGCTCAGTTTACACATGGTATTAAAATCTGTCTCAACTGATCTGATCACAAGTGATCAGGAGGGATAGACCTTAATGTACAACTGGGTGTGAAATGACAATTTCGCTTTTTAGGATTACACAGAGAAGGTCTAAGATGTTGTGTATGTATATATAATATACAGTACAGGCCAAAAGTTTAGACACACTTGACTAAAATGTTAACTATGATTTTAAAAATATTTTAATCTGAAGGTGTATAGTTAAATGCATGAAATTACGTTTGTAGGAAAAAACTATACCGGTGTTAAACAGACAAATTTCTGTTATTAGAAAACAAAAAATTTATTTTAAAATATTATTTTTGAAATAGAGGACTTGCACTGAATATTACAGAAAAAGCTGTCAATAAGAGCCCAGATTAAATGTGAAGTCCTTCAATATTCTTTAAAATTCAGTCTAAAGTAAAACTTCAAGAAGCTTCTTGATAAAATGCCACGAGTATGGTTTTGCAATTTCTAGGCAAAGGGTGACTGCACTTCAGATGATAAAATATAACAGAGTTTTTATTTATTTTGGATGCTTTCAGTGACCAACATAATTCCCACAGTTGCATCTGTGTTATGCCATAGTTTGGACGAGTTTATTATTATTATTATTATTATTCTGTTATGTGGAAAAATATATAAATAAAGAATAAGTGTTTCCAAACTTTTGGCCTGTACTGTATAACTCTTGAAATAGGGGTGTTATTGCATGTTCATAAACTGCAAGCGGATATAAAGCATGACAACGTGTGAGTGCAACGTGTGTCAGTTCTTAGCCAAAGGAAAGATGCCTCTGGCTACATGAGCTATCACTTGGAAACTTCAGGAAGACCTAGATTCCTCCAGCCATCTGGCCCTGATTGTGTTGCGCTAGGGAGCAAAAGTCCTGCACAAATGTGCAAACTTGCATAAATATTGATGCATGTTTGTTTTCAGTGGTTAAATACATTTACAGCACTTGCTAAATATGTCCCAATTGCTGTGAAGTTCCTCTTATCAATCAATCAATCAATCAATCAATCAATAATTTATTTATTTGATCACAAACTAATAGAGCTTTAGTAAAATGTTCATCTATTGTTTTAGAATAAACAAAATACATGCAACTTATATTTGTTAATGTGCAGGTGGTGGCGCTCTGTACATTCCCTGAACTGATGGACAGCCCCAGTTTCCCAGAGGATGCAAAATGGAGAGCACGGCGTATCCTGCAGGGCTGTGGCGGATACAGTCTCGGTGTGTGCATTTTTTTTTTTTTTAATACCGTTGATCATAAATATATCTGGGAAGGAAGTTGGGGCACAATGGAAAATTGCTTTGCCACTACCAACACATTTGCTTTTGGTTGCAGGGTCCTATAGTGCAAGCCAGGGTGTAGAGTGCATCCGTAAAGACATTGCAGCATATATTGAGCAAAGAGATGAGGGAGTGCCTTCCAATTGGGAAGACGTTTTTCTCACCACCGGTGCGAGTGATGGCATTATGGTAAGTGATGATGGATTTAAAAATTTGATCCAGTTGTTTGGGTCTTCAAACCAAACAAATCTAAAGAAAGATGTGTGTTGATTTTGTTTATAGACTATTCTGAGACTACTGGTGTCCGGAAAAGGCAGTTCTCGTACTGGTGTAATGATCCCCATCCCTCAATACCCGCTCTATTCAGCTGCCATCTCGGAGATGGATGCAGTGCAGATCAACTACTACTTGGATGAAGATAACTGCTGGGCCCTTGACATCAATGAACTTCACAGAGCCTATCAGGCCGCCAAACAGCACTGCCAACCTCGGGTCATTTGTATCATCAACCCTGGAAACCCAACTGGTAGGAGAATTGTAAACTAATAGGGAATGAATTCTTTCAGGGTGTCAGTATGGCAATATTTTTTATCTTCTCTAAAAATGCCAGTGCCAGTTTTCTGATCCAAAATGTGCGACACATCATGAAACGAATAAAGAGCATGATGTTGAATATCTGTTATGCCCCTTCCTTCATCTCTATTCAACCTTTAACAGGTCAGGTACAGAGTAAAAAATGCATTGAAGAAGTCTTGCACTTTGCCTATCAGGAGAATCTCTTCGTTTTGTCAGATGAGGTAACAACAATTTATTTTGCATTCAATGGTTGAATTAAAAAGGCTTTCATGTCAGTGTTTTTATCTATAAAATGATTTAAGCCTCACACTGTCAAAGTAGGTGTGCATCATCCAACTAAATGAAAAAAATCATGCTGTTCGTGTTGTTTTTGTGCTGTTTCTGGCAGGTCTACCAGGATAATGTGTATGCTTCTGACTGTCAGTTCCACTCCTTCAAAAAGGTGCTATATGAGATGGGCCCGGAGTACTTCAACAGTGTGGAGCTCGTCTCATTCCATTCTACCTCCAAAGGGTACACTGGAGAGTGAGTATCCGAATCCAAACAGCCTTTCCAAGATCAGTTTTCACTGACCCCTTACACACATAGGACATAAGCACAGTATCCCGAAACATATTTAGAAAAGTTGCCTGGCTCTGTAATTAACCATTTTAAATAGAAATCTCATGACTGTCGGTTGTTGACCTTTGTAAGGACAAGCTTAGCTGGAGACCGTTTAAGAAGCATTTAAGTGTACGGGGGTTTGTTTATAATCAAGTTTATTTAAATCTGAAAGGAGCATGGCCATGTAATCCAACCAATCATCCCCATTGCCTCATTCCTAGCTGGTATATCTATCCCAGTTGGGGGGGTACTCTAGGTTTGGGCTAATGTTCTCCCCTCGGACAGCACAAATGTCTTTGAAATGTAAAATTTGTTTAAGCAGTTAAACCTGTTTCCCCTATAAAATTAATTTGTCAACTGCAGAATGTGGCCTGACTTGAATTAAATATCTGTCATTTTGTTTCCGTGACAAGCCCAAACATTTATGGTTTCATGTCAATTAACGTTTTTCTTCCAATTCAGAGAACTAATTGAGAGCTTGTACTTTTGCAGGTGTGGTTTCAGGGGTGGATATATGGAGGTGATCAACATGGATCCAGAGGTCAAGGCCCAACTAGTAAAGCTTTTATCAGTGAGACTGTGCCCTCCCTTGGCTGGCCAGGCTGCCATGGATGTCATAGTCAACCCTCCACAACCAGATGAGCCCTCATTCAAGCAGTTTTACCAGGTCAGTGTAGTTACATTTCTGCCCGATACATGGTTGGGAGGCAAAACATTTGTGTAGTTATAATATTTTGTGTCTCTGTCTCTCTTAGGAGAAAGCAGCAGTGCTAGGAGCTTTAGCAGAGAAAGCTAAACTGACTGAGCAAATCCTGAATGCAGTACCAGGAATTAAGTGCAATCCCGTCCAAGGGGCCATGTACGCTTTCCCCCGCATCTTTATTCCTCCTAAAGCAGTGGAAGAAGCCAAGGTAAGTGCTCCTGACTTTAACAAAACTCTGGCTTTCTGTAGCTTCATTGCTTTTGATGGCTTGGTCATAAGTATCAGCATCACTTGACTGTTCATTTACTGCATGGTGATTCTTGGTTCATGTGAATAGAAAGGGTGTAACCAGTACAGCTAGTTCATCACACTCCCACACTGTCACGGTTTAATGCAAACAAAATACAACTGCATGTAACTTTATACATCAGGCTTTAAAATATATCTCATTTTGGGAGTCATGGTAAATGTTTAAATCGTTTTTTTGAAGTTTTTATTGACATGATTGTTTTACATAAAATATTGCCGATCACATCAACACACTGACTTGATAAAATTAGGTCTTATAAATGTAACCCCTATTCATAATTCAACAGATAACTCTAGAGCAGGATTGTTATTGTTAACTAAATTATTAAAATCAAATAACATGAAGGCTTAAATATGAAATATTGAAATCATTGAATTTAACGGTAATTAAAAAGGTTGCCTTAGCAATAAATTGAAATAAGTTTGTTGAGGTACTAAAACTATTAGTGGAACCGAAATACTATCACTACAAATAAAATAAAATAAAAAACACAAAACTAGTCAAATAACAAAAGCTCATCGCTAAGTTACTGAAATTAGACTAAAATTAAGATAATAAAAAAAAATGGATGCCTAATTTCCATCCAAACAGGCTGAATGTGGGCTGTAATTGAAAATGTAATAATGTCTAACCATAGCCCTAAAATAAATAAATGTAACCAAACACCTTGTAATTACTGTTGTTATTCTGGCTAGAAGTGGGTTACTCGTAGCTAGACTATATCAGGACTGTAGTTAACCTAAACTGTGAAATGACGGTTGTTGAGTCAAGCATTAAAGGTTTCACCTGTGCATGTGAAAACTGAAAGTTGACTGGTTTTCCAGGCTTTGGGAATGAAACCGGACATGTTCTACTGCCTGAGGTTGCTGGAAGAGACCGGAATCTGTGTAGTTCCTGGTAGCGGCTTTGGGCAGAAAGAAGGAACATACCATTTCAGGTAAACTTGCTTGGAAGCAGATTTAAACATCATTTGCATAGTTAGGTAACACATTTTCCCTAATGGTTGTTCTGTTTGTCTTCATTTCAGAATGACAATCCTGCCATCCACAGAGAAGCTGAAGGTGCTCCTTGGCAAAGTTCATGATTTCCAAGTCAAGTTCTTGCAAGAATTTTCTGCTGTAGAGCAGCTAGAGAGATGATAATATCTGTTGCGATTTTGAGAACCAGTTGGCCAAGCCCAGCATGACAACTTGAACTAATTTCTGTTAACTTAAATTAATAACAGCAAAGGTAGTAAGGGCCTTGTGTGCCAAGTTTTTTATTTTTTGTTTTATACATGATTTTAGGAGATTATGGCCATGTTATTTTTTGGTAGATATAATTTTTCAAGGTGGTTTAACGGTTTAAAGGAACACAGCCACATTTTGGGAATTTAGCTTATTCACCGTATCCCAGAGAGTTAGTTAAGTCCATACATACCTTTCTCATCTCCATGGGTGCTGTAACTCTGTCTGACGCAGCCCCTGCTTTCTTAGCTTAGCACAAAGACTGGAAGTGAATGGCTCCAGCTAGCAAACTACTCTCAATAAGTTACAAAAAAACGCGAACATTTTCCTATCTATGTGTTGTGATTTGTATAGTCACAGCGTGTACAAATAACAAGGTGATATGAGACATAGCCATCTTTTAACAGTATACATACTGGGAACTATATTCTCAGAAGGCGAAGCACTGATTTGCACGACTCTGACCGAACTCTCTGCTCCTCACCAGGGGGCTTCTCGGGTGCTGCGAGCAAATCACTCCGCCCAAGCAGCAGTGCTTCGCCTTCTGAGAATATAGTTCCCAGTGTATATATACTGTTAAAAGATGGCTGTGTCTCATATCACCTTGTTATTTGTACACAATGTGACTATACAAATCACAACACATAAAAAGGAAAAAAAATTGTCACTTATTGAGAGCAGTTTGCTAGCTGGAGCCATTCACTTTCAGTCTTTGTGCTAAGCTAAGCTAGCGGGGGCTGTGTCAGATCGAGTTACAGCACGCACGGAGATGAAAAAGGTATGTATTGACTTATCTAACTCTGGGGGATACGGTGAATAAGCTAAATTCCCAAAATGTGTTCCTTTAACCCAGATGTAACACTAAGCTTTAATTTTTTTTTATTTAGATGCATGTATCCGTCCTTTTTTTTTTCTAGGTTTAATTTGTTCTTAAATTGTAATTTGTAAACCATGTGCATGGTGAACAAACACATATGAGATTAGATGACAACAGACTGCAAGTTGTTCACAAAACTGTAGTCTTGCCACTTCAGCAGTTATTTGCACGTAAGATTGTGTTGCCATATCCTCTAGGTCAAAACAGCTGCAATTTCTGACTATTCTTTCATTTTTTAATACTTCAAAACATGAAATGATTTTGCTGACGCATTTCATATTTTCACTTTGATGGTAGAATTTTTGTGAGCGGGGAAAAAAGATGTTAATGACTGAAATTCTGAAGGTACGTCACGTCATATGGGTCAGATTTTGAAAAGTTTACAAGGAGGAACTTTGATCGGTTGTCCTCGTCTTGGTTGCACTCATTGCCATGCAATGTACATGTTTTATTTAAAAAATTAGAAACTTAATTGCAAGTGAAGGTTCTGTTGGCATCTTTGACCCATGTTTATTGTGTATATATTTTGCATCATGGGCATTTGAAAACATTGACTGAAGCATGTGCTGGGGAAAAGTTGTTGAAAGTTCTGGACTGTGATTGTTTACTTATGTATTTTCTCCAGGGTTAGCAAAGTAAATGTGAACACCTTTATCGTTGCCCTGTTTGAAATAAGGTTGATTTCAGAACGCAATTAGTGCCAAAGTTGCAAATTCTGTTTTTTAACCTAAATTATCTATTTTAAATTTCAATTTTAAAGGACTTTTTTTGTCAAAGCCATTAACAATAAATTGTGTTAATGCAGCATCTTGGGCTTTAATATTTTATTTCATATGAGGTGCCTTTACCCATACTGTATCTGTGAGCTTTTAATGAAGTGATTTTCCCTTCATGCAGTGCTTGTAATATTGAAAAGGTTCCTTTTTATAGCTTGTTTCCTCCATGTACTTTGTTTACAGATGTTTGAAAATTGTAATTACAGTACTACATCAAAACGCACAGGGGTTACATCTGTTACAATTGTGAGTTCTTTTTTTAATAAAGATGACAAATGATAATATTGTGTTAGTGTAAAACTTATCAAAATCATTTGACTAACATTAATTAATGAAGTAAGCAGTATTTTTTTGTAACATTTTATTATTGTGAATTTAATTTCAATTTTATATTACCTGTACAAACCATGAAAAACTGCACACTTCTGCCACCTCAGGGGGAACATACTGACAACTGAGACTGTTACTGTCAGTCAGATACTGTTCCCCTTTGAAGACAGAAAGTATCAAATTCACACAGTTTTCACCAGGAGATTTTACCTGCTGTTGGTTAATCCTATCAGGGGAAAGTTCGGAGAACATATCTCGATTAATGAGAATGTTTAATTCAGTGGTTCTCAAACTGAAGGGCCCCAGTTTTATGACATTTTATAAAATACATAAATTTATCATGATTTCTATGTAAAAAAACCCTCAGAAAAATAAAGCTACTAAACAACAGCACTACATTTTATATTTAAGTTTCGTTTAATTCAAATTCTGTTCACAATGTTTTATGTCATACATTTTCTTTTGTGGCACCACAAAGGGCACAAGTGGGGGCCACCGTATACATGTGAGGGGGATTGGGGGTGGTTGGGCTGCACGTAGAAAAAGTTTGTGAACCACTGGTTTAACTTCAGATAAACTTCCCCCAGGTTAATTGAGGGATAAAATGCAAGGGAAGGACTCAAACCATGACAAAGGCGCACAAGCCACAAAGCCACTGTTGCTAGTAAAATTGTCCTTCATGGGCTTGATCCTTCTTATTTTTACCCAAGCGGCTCACATATATTCACTTGACATAAGATAACTTTATAAACGCTATACAAAAGTTAAATGAAAACTACGTTTTTATTCTTTAAATGTTATAATAATAAATATTACTAAAGAATAAAGTAAAAAAAAAGTGTGTGCACTATCATGGCCCATATATGAAGTATACCTCATTTTCCCACACCTGCCCTGTGAAGAAAATGAATGAACGAATGATACACGGATTTTTTACCCCAGAAAATGAAAGGTTTATAGTAACTGGAGTAACCATGTGTATTGGTGGAATGTGGTTCTTGTATTGAGAGCATGATAAACTACAAATAAAACCTTCAAGAAATTTTGTGAAGGAATTAAAGGACATAAAAAACGGTTTTAAACAAATTCACCACATATCTACCTATGTGACTGTTTTCCCTTGTTATGTCTTCTTCGTTAACGCAAAACATAACTTGTTAAACTAAATATATCTTGCTGCACACTTCGTTGAGAAAGTCTACGAGTAATATTGTCACTTACTGCCCTCTGGTGTACTTCAAAAGCACTAGTGGTCTCCAACATGGTGCCTGCTTGCCCGCGCAGAGTCTCCGAGTTGCCCGCCAAAGCACATTCTATTAATAGCCTCAATTTTAATATTACATATTTTTATATTAGCTTAGCTTCTTTTTAGTATGTTAAAACATATCAACAACTGAAATAAGTTTTAAGTAGACTATAATAAAGAAGTAGCACTCTGGGTTGTTTTATTCATTGTGGTAGCCCTTGCTCAAAAAGGTTGGGGACTCCTGCACAACACTTAATGCAGCGATGCGCAGTCAGAACGGCATAAGACATCAACGTACCGCGAGAGCGATACGAAAACACATATTTTGAATCACTCTCGCGGTACTTCATATGCTGTCATATGGTCCGCATGAAACCTAACTTGTTTCACCTGCAATGGAAGCATGAGGTAATGGCCTAGTCTAGTTTTATACGTTCGCAATGTTCGTTTCGTTTGTGAATTGACACAGTTTGCCAACATTGGTATTGTCTTTTGAATACAGTCGGTTTGTTTGTGGTTGAATCTTTTCGCAAACCGTTCCGTCAAACCGAGCATATGATGGAAGCCATATTTAGCTTGAACAGGTTAACAACGTAACATATTACGAGTCTGTACAAGAGAGAGAGACGTAGAACTTCTATGAGGACTCTACATTTAGTCAGAAAAGTGCTCGAGTACCTACTTTGACTCTATTGGCTAAAAATAAAGAGTAGCCAATGCGAATAATAATAAAACTACATTTGTGTTGCCAATTAATCAATCCCGATGGCAACCTGAATTTTGGCATTACACTTAAATATACAGTTACCATTACCAGTCATTTAAAACGTTAAACAAACTGCTAACAATGGCAAGTAATGACTCTGGCATAAAAAAAGCAAAGACGAATTATTTTAGGAGATATTGAAGGACGTTTTATTTAACAATTCAAACTTTTTTTCACAGAAGATACAAGCCTAAAGGTGCTTCTCCCTCCACTTATTTCATTATGCATGACCTCTCTTGATCGGTGAAGGGACCATAATGTTTTCAACATGCACCTGGATTGCTGGCAAATATAGGCAATTGAAGATTTTATTTCAACTAGTTCAAAACATAAATCACACTCAAATGTGACAGCAGCCGATACAAAGCTTAAATGACAATCACTTTCATTTATACATGTTATAGTCTCTTGTTCCAATTCTTAAAATATCAAAGAAAGGAAGAAAGCAAAAATCTACAAATAAAATAAAGTGGTAAAAATTGAGCACAGATACATACAAACCTAAAATTGGATTGGTGATAAAGTCCCACGGTGGCCTTTATATTTTGTTTTAGGATCTCTCTCGACCCCTCTTCCAAGTCACTCTCCAACAAAAGTCCAGGGCCAAAGCGGCATTTAATGGTTAGTTTTAAACTTGTGAACACTAGGACAACAACGATGACAACAACAAAAAATGCAAGTTACACACAGAGTACAAAGCGCATTTACCCATGTCTCTCTGAAGTGGGGCAGACGAGGAGAGGAGGAGGAGCAAGAAAGAATTACTAGATACAGGTCATCCGTGCGTTGACTACAAGGGAATCAGGTGCTCAGGAACGGCCATATATTATTTCTCATTTAAGGCAGCCCTGAATCAGATTTTAACAAACACCTGTTTGTGCAACTAGAACATGTTTAACCCCCACTGTTGGGGCCAGAAAGATGTGATAGCTGGGTTTACTGGTGGGCACACTGCACTCCAGGGCCATGATGGCCTCCTTCTTCATCCGAACTGTCGTTGTACGCCTCGCGGCGGTGACCACTAGATGAGCTCTGACTCATGTCGAAGTCCTGCAGGTCCACCTCCTCTGCGTCTCCAGAGATGACAGGGGCATCAGCACGTGTTGGCAGCAAATCTTCCAGTTCCTGCAAAAAGGGAAAGAAATATTAGGTCATGAGGAATAAAAAGTACATTGTCGTCATGTTAGTACAAACCCACCACTTTCGTAAACATAACACCACGTCTACACTGCACATGCTCGCTGACCAGACAAACAAAATTGAAAAGAATAACCACAAAGATTAATGTAAGATTTTATTAATGAGTTTATATAGTGAAGCTAGTGTTTTTTTATTTTGTCTTTCCATCCATGGTCACTAAATGACCTTAACATTGATGCAATCAAAAGAAGGGATGGTTCATTGTAATTCACAACATAACATGCATGCAAAATGTTACAGATTCGGTGTAGCATATTATATCCTACCGTTAGTGGTGCAACGGATCGCAGTTGATCCGTGATCCGTACGGATCACGACCCACGGTTCGGCTCGCATGTGATTCGCGGATTAATACGCAAATTTAAATAGGGAAAGTTTATCATTTGTAAGTATTATAAAGGTTTGCAAATGTTAACATTCAAGTGATTTTAAACAGTTTAACTGCAAAACGGCGCTAAAGTGATCAGTTTACTTTACGCATAAACGCACGCGTGCGGTTGAATGCGTCCGGTCCAGCTCGAGTCAGACATCATCCTTCAAAGATCAGAACTCTTGATGTTTAAATTTCAGAGAGTTGCGCTACTCTCTCTCATACTGTAGTGTATTAAAATACATTTGGCTAATAGAGCAATGAAAAACAACGTAACGTTTTTATGTGGGACGACTGTAATGCTGCGCCGTCTGTAATTCGCCCTCTGTCTGTGTCTGTGCGCTCGTTTAAGGGGACTCGGTAGTGCACAAACGGAGAGATGCAGTCTGTGCATATTTGGTCTTAAAGAGACAGTAAGCTCAATTGACCTACTTAAGTCTGTGTCATTAATGTTAATCAAAGAACCCAAGACAAAGAGAAAATCACTGCTGAAGCTTTAAAAAAATAATAATTACATTTAATTAATACAATAAATGCAGTGTTATTATTCATTTGATTTCTGTAACTAATGATTTTAGACCTTACTTAATGTGCAACCTTGTTCTTTTTATAAATGTTTGTAATTTCTTGATTTGTTATTAGAATTTTCCCATACTTTTTTTTGCTGATCCGAAAAATGATCCGATCCGTGCCTCAAAATCCGTAATGTGATCCGAACCGTGAGTTTTGTGATCCGTTGCACCCCTACCTACCGTAAGTTTTTCTGGGCTTAACCAGTTGTTTTCTGGGAATTGCACATCAAACTTGATGAACAAGTCTCCTTTCTCAAAGGGGTTTCGATACTGTGGCATCCCCTCTCCTCTAACAACTCTTACTGAGCCTGCAAAAGGACACAATAATTAGTGTTAATAAATTAACTGCACGTAATGGGATACTTAATATTTACAAATTTGTTTAAAATGAACACATCAATAATACATCATGTACACAGGACTCACCTGGCTCAATGACTTTACCAGCTGGGTATTTCACAACAATTTGTCTATCATCTAAGTGTTTCAATGTGAAATGGAACCCACAAAGTGCTTCAACTAGGCCAATCTTATGGGTCATGTGTAAGTCGTTGCCCTCTCTTCTGTATGTCTGTTGAAAGAGATTGCGCTTTATCCAGACAGCAATTACGTGACCCATCATTCACAATAGATGCATTGATATCCAATATGAATCAAAATGTCAAATTACTCTTTCTTTGCAAAACCAGTAGGCCCTAATCTGGTTCATCTTCCTGCAGAAGTATACAAGGCATGAGAGCACTAGATCTAGATCATTTGCAAACCTGAATGGCAGCACTGCCAATCATTTGTCAAACAGCTTAAAGGTAACTTGTTGCAATGACACATGTCCTTGCTATGAGACGCCCCTTATTGCATTGTTTCTGCCATCTGTTCACACCCAACACATTTCTTGGGATGACTCCTTGTTTACGGAGTAAAAAAGATCGATTTATAAAAAAGGATCAGATAGGGAAAGCACTCAATTCATGTAGACGTGGCCTTAGGATAAAGATGACAAACTCTACTGGGTAGGTAAATGGTTTGCTTTCATTTTGAACACACCATCTCAAAAGTAGTTTAATAAAAATAACACATCACCTTACTAATGCCGTAACCCATGCACTTGAGCACACACACACAAAGCACAAGATCTAATTTGACTAAGGCAAAAAAAAAATTTAATTGGATGGGACATTAAGAGCTTTAAATCTAAGCTTTCAATAACCAGAGGGCAGAACTGCCTGTAGTCTAAAACCATAACAGTTTTTAAGCTGTGAAAGTGCTGTACCTCATGCTCTTTTTCCTGCAGGACAAGGACAATGTCTCCGGGTTCTAAGCCAGGTGCCTGGTCGGCTTCACCACCGAAGGTGATCTTCTGTCCGTGCTTCATACCTTTATCCACATGCACTTCCAGGATCTTTACCTCTTTGATCACTTTCTTCCCCTCACACTTCTTGCAGCGGTCCTTTTCACTGATCACTTCACCTGGATCACAGAGAACATACTGATTAAGTACTCAACAGGGGTCGGCATCCTGCATTTGGCCCGCAGCTCTAAAACGTGGCTCGCAGCATTACTATTGGGTCATCAAAATATTACAAATTCATTTATTACATTTCTTGACCAGTCATCAAAAATTACTTGAAAATGTCATACACGTTAGCTTAAGTCACTTAAATAAATTAAATTATATTATATTGTTTTAATTATTCATTCATTCATTCTTCTCAAATGTATTTTGCATCAGAACCAGTTGTTTAGCTGAACTGAGAGGCAAAGCACGCAAAGACAATAGACAATTTTATTTTTGCACATTCTCCCACCAATAAACCGAACTGTCTGTATTTCAGTGCATGTACAAGAAACATACTGATGTGCATTCAGATGTCAGATAACTAGTTCAAGCTTTGCTGTTATGCTGGTTTATGCATTTGCTTCCTGCATTGTTTTTAACAGATACAGTAGTTAAGAAGTTTACTGTTAACCGTTATAGAAGTCTGACATTTCTCACATATTTAAAGGCAGAGTGCACAATGTTTGAGAGCCAATGTTGATATTTGAAATCACCTAAACATACATACCCCTACCCCTATAGAATCTGGACCTTCTTTTTATAGACACGCCCCACACATACGCAACCCCGGTTGTCGGTTATTAGACACGCCCCTTACTGCGGATTGGCTAAAAGTGTTTTGGTAGTCGGCCCGACCTACTTTTCCAAAGCATTTTTCAAACATTTTGCACTCCGCCTTTAATGCTTAAAGGAATAGTCTACCCATTTGCCATATTAAACTATGTTATTACCTCAACCTAGACGAATTAATACATACCTATCTTTTTTCAATGCGTGAACTGTACAGTGCGTTGTGAATGTGTTAGCATTTAGCCTAGCCCCATTCATTCCTATGGTACCAAAAAAAGTTTTATTTTGTGGCACCATACTTACTGGTATAACTCCTCATGTAACAGTCTTTAAATAGGAAAAAAAAGAAAGTGTTTGGTGGCTTCCCTGTTTGGTACCATAGGAATGAATGGGTCTAGGCTAAATGCTAACACATTCACGACATGCTGTACAGTGCACGCATTGAAAAAAGATAGATATGTATTAATTCATCTAAGTTGAGGTAATAACATAGTTTAATATGGCAAAAGGGTAGACTATTCCTTTATTTGATATGATTTTTATATTTTCTTCTTTATGCTTTGCAATGGAACTTTGTAAAATCTTAAAAACACTGTTAAAGTAGGAATGTTTCCAGATGTGCCTTTTTCCTATGATACCTGGATTCAGTATCGGCAGATACCAATAACTGATCCCAAAAAAACCAAACAAACAAAAAACTATAAATTAACTAAAAAAAAAGACAGGGTTCTTTAGTTTTACCACGGGCCAAATTTTGCCAACAATACAAATCCAATGGCCACTAACCATATTTGCTCTGAAATTAGAAACATTGTTTGTTAATTTTTTGCCTGTTAAGTACTAATACAAATGAACAAAAATGTTGGATCATCATGCAAGCCAGGTGTTTCCTGATCAACTCCACACTGGTTTTTCTGCATTTTGAATTTCCCTAAATGCAGATTAAATCGTGAGATCCATCATCAGCAATATTTTTGTTATTCATACTCAAGAGTTTATGAGGATGAAACTGGAACAGCATTATCTGACATCTATTCAGCATTTAATAGTGGTTTAACGGATCACAAAACTCACCGTTCGGATCATATTACATTTGTTTTGAGACAGACAAGTATCAGATCGGAGGATCCCTATGCTGAAGTAAAAATATGTTTACATATTGAATATTAATAACTTGTGGCTCTCTGATGTGGTTAAACTGTGGTCTCTAACTGCTACCTCTGCACTAAAGATTTTTCTCTACTTCATTACCCTGGCTCTCATTCAAAACTGATAAAACAAAAGCTAATTGTTAGTACATTTGCATGTGCAAAGAATCCAGTAGCTTACCTTCACCATTACAATCAGTACACACTGACTGCATCTGTTGAACCATACCAGGCCCCAGCTGTCTGATCAGAATGCGCATACCACGCCCCCTACAGGCTGTGCACTTCTGAACTGCACCTGACTTCCCACCTTGACTGCAGAGATAAACAAGAGAGTGGAAAAACCAGCCTTAGCTTTACAAATAGGGCAACCATGAGCAACAGAGACCAATTTAACTGAGGGATTGCTTCCAAAACTTTAAAAGCCTTTGTGGGCAAGTCATTTAGCTCATTTAGGAATGACCATGAAGCCAGACTGACCGAATACAGTAACTCTTCAAGCTCATAAAAGCAAGATCATCTTGTACTTATAGGGTGTGGTGGGACAATGAAAAATTCATATCATATGAGTACAGAGTTGTTTTTCATTAATTGTCAAAAAACACCTAGACAAATACATATTACTCACCCATTACAAGTGGCACACAGAACATTCTTGCTCAGCTGTAATTTGGTTGTCTTTCCATTGTACAAGTCTTCAAGAGACACCCTATGGCAAACAACGCAGATGAAATAAGATGAAACAAACCAGGCTAAGGAAAACACCAATTAATTTTGGAAACGGGTAAAGCGGTCAAAGGTCGGACTTACCTCTTTACGGTTTCCTCAATGGTCGGACACCATTGAGGAAACAGTAAAGAGGTCAGTCCGACCATTGAGGAAACAGTAAAGAGGTCAGTCTGACCATTGAAGAACAGCTAAAAATAGTGTTAATGGCACAAACTTTTTTTTTACAAAAACATTGAAGTTCAGAATGACCTTAAAAAAATAACACAAACAACATACACCACAAGCCTTGTGAACTTGACTTACTTTAGCGGGTGAACCATATCTTCCCCTCTCCGCCGTCCTCCATTTCTGCTCCGACCCTGCCCGCCCATGAAGCCGAAGAGGCCACCACCAAAAATATGGGAAAAGATGTCATCCATTCCACCTCCTCCACAGCCCCCTTCTCGAAGTCCCTGTTCCCCATAGCGGTCGTACAAATCTTTTTTCTCTGGATTGGTGAGTACTTCGTATGCAAAGCTAATCTCTTTAAACTGAAATAAGAAAGAGATTGTTGTGCGTTTACTGACAATGATTTTAAGCAAGCTATACTTATGTACCGAAACATTAATATGGTCAAATATGACTTAATAAAATTCTCTAATCTGTTAAAAATTTCAGCAATATTTGAACATACCAGTTGCATCTCAAATTCACATATTAGACCCTTACAAATGTGTTAAAAAGGAACCAAACACCAAAAAAATCTTACCTTGTCTCCAGCATTTGGGTTTTTGTCAGGGTGATATTCTTTTGCTAATTTCCGATAAGCCTGAAATATATTTAGGGTTTCATAAAGTTAGTTCAAGAGCCGACAGTCTTTTAAAATTAAACACACTATAAAAACTAAGTCACACTAACATTCACTAACTTAACTAAACTCTTAAAAAGGAACACGAGGTGTTGAAATAAAACAAGTCACAGCCATTACCCATCTACTTAAAAGATTTCAACAACGTCAAGTTCATATAAACCAGTGCGCTTTTAGCGCAGCGCTCGTGACAAATGTTTTAGACAACAGCAACACTCAGTCAGTTACACTAACAAGTTAGCCTATTAAAAGTAATGTTGATCTGTTATCACACACTGCATGTTTTGGGCCTGAACAGAAACCTTTCTGCGACAATGACATAATAGACAGATAAGTTAGTATGACTAATGGCGTTAGACAGTAAACAGTCTAAAATGACGGAAAACCCATCAAATGTGGCAGTTCAGATAAAGTTTTCCAAGATTGGGGTTTAAACGAGCTCGTTAAACACACATTTAAACGGGAAAAACCCTGAGTCAGGGCCTACGCATCAGCCACACGGTGAGCTGATGCTAACTCTGTTTTCAGCTAGTTTACAGATATAACAAATGTGGATTTTGTTAATGCCCTTGTCCACACTCAACAGTGTAAAAAACACAAGTAAAATAAGTAAATGAAAGGTAAAGGACAAACTAGGTGGGCTTATTAAACCCTACAAAACACACTATATTAGCGGCTTCATGTACTGGTAACTATAGACACTAGGCCAAACTCACGACGAGCTTTAGCTTTATGCTAATCCTGTCTCTTCCTGACTCACACACAAAACCGAAGCGATTTACACACTCAAACATGCTCTGAACTTAAAGACAAGGTGACCAAATCGTTACCTTTTTCAATTCGTTTTCGGAGGCCGAGGGGGAAACGCCAAGAAGATCGTAAAGTTTAGTATCGGCGACGTTGGCCATGGCTGTTACTGAGTGAAGGGCTGTGTGCGAGGAAGCGGAGAGCTGAAGAGAGACACCGGCCGACCGGAAGCGTCAACTTTAACCTCTTCAACACGCGCCTCCTCTCAAAGTACCAGCACATGTGTCACCCTCATGGATATTTTACGTCATAATACTTTACAAATATAAAAAACACTCCTCAAACTTCTGTATCAGCCAAACATAATAAATAAATGGTGTAATAGCCTACATATAGCTTCCATAATATAATATCGCTTCCGTAATAATGTAACCCTTCTTGTTTTGTTCTTGAATGTATAAATGTGATTTTGTCATATAAAAAAACAAACTACATTTTCAATACTTATTTGTTCATTAGAAAATACATAATTTATTGCATTTACTGACTTATTATTAATATAATTTTGTGCTGAAATAGTTAGGTTTGTTTGAAGAAAGACTGAATTGGAAAACTGACTTTAAATGACTCTAAATGCAACACACAGTGAAAAATCAAGTAATTTTATTACTTTAAATGTTTTGGTACTTTTAAAGGTAGGGAAGGTAACATACACCTGTACACCTGTTTGATTAAATTAGAGAAGCCAAATGCTTTTTCTTGAATATTAATTATTTAATATATATGGACGGACATTATGTTTACCTCTGACTGGTGCTTGTATATTTACATACAGTTTATTTTTTGGGAAGTTGTCAAATTTTTTACATCTATTGTTCATAAAGACTTAATAGAATACATTTTATTTTAACAGTGAGAAATCAGTTAATATTCACTAAATATTTAATAATAATTGCAAACAAAGTTAACCTTTTCAATAGCTTTTCTGTTTATTATATGTGACCAGGCATCACCATAAGATGGCAGCAAATGACCACGGTTATTTTTGCTTTCAAATTCAACAAATGTTAGAAGTTATTATTGTTTCAAAAGTAATATATTTTGTATTGTTTTTGATCTTTAAAATTAACATTAAATGCAATAGTTTATTTTACAAAAACTGCTCCAGTCTTAGTATAGGATAGGCTCCCATTACTCATTGGTCCTGAAGCAATGACACCTAGTGGACCCAATCAACATGACATTTGTTTCAATTATAGGAAGATTTTGATGTTTTTTTCATAACAGAATGCTGTTTTGCCATTCGTTTGCAACTAAACTGGTGAAAGTATTTGTCTTTTATAAACTGTGAATAGAATTACTGTGTTGTTACTTCTAAGGTGGCTCTATTTTGTTCAGAAGCCAATTTCTTCAAACTTCTGTGTGGCTGTCTCCAATGTAGATCACCCATTTTGGTCACAACTATAGTCAATATGTTTTTATTTGATGTTTTTCTGTCAATAACCATTCATAATTCATTTTAGCTTTACAGCCATTTCATTATTGACAGCCACCTAACGATAAGGACGTCATCTGTGATGATACAAAAAGTACATTGACCTCAGTGGTACTTGAGGCCTGCAGGTCCTATTGAGGCTGTGACCTGCAATCTGTCTGTCCTTTTCAAGACATACGAGGCCTTGAGTGCTCTCACAGTCTAATTTAACTTGACAGATCAGTGAGATGGACACTGTAGAGGAAAATAAGAGGGATAGAAAATGAAATCACAATATAGATAAGCAAGAGGCGGCATTACAGAGCTGATATGTTTATAGAATAGAAACGTGTCCAGTAATGACAATACTAAAAGAGAATGTAGTTAAGATAAGATGAAATGTAAACTCTGGATGATTTCTGTGGTTTGCACTGTGATGGAAAGACAAGAAAGATCCTACCTGATTTATTTGTTGCGTTTCAAGTAATTCAAAGACACTATAGGGGCTGTAATTTTATTAAAATGTATTTGGACATTTCTTACATCAATATCTTTTACAATTATTCATGTAATGATTAAAATGGAAGCGCATAATAATTCGATATAGAACATATATTGGTTAGAAAATATATTCCTGTTCATTTTTACCTATTTAACAACAAAAAGAATAATTTCTATACAAAAGGTTTAAGCATCATTTACAGTTTTCTTGATCAGAAGCTTTAATGGATCGGTTGTTTCTCCAAAAATGTTATGCATATAAGCTAACAAAACATAAAATTACTTTATGTGCTGTGGCTTTTTATGGGCATTCATTTTAGGTACATACTGTATGCACAGTTATCTGTTTGAAGCAAAATGTTAAAAAACTAATTTTAAAACTAATGACAAAATGTAAAAAACTCACATCAGTGTTTATATATGCCGTTGGCATGTGTGATCTAGTAGCCGTACCCTTCCAAATGTCTGTTCCTCTTAACACTGCAACCTAAGCAGGTTATGATAAAGTAATGCCTTTCATTGTAATTTCAGTTTTTGTCTAAACCAGCCATGCCCATGCAGGACAATGGTATCTGCTTTAGTTGTGCTGGGAAGCCAAGCCCGTAGTGAAACCCCATTGGTCCAATATCCAGCTTATATATAGCTGTACATAGAAAAACACAATTTTCAACTGGCTGTGATTGTGTCATGTCATGCATCATTTTCCCTTTCAGTTCGGACAGACAAATCACTTGATGCTAAAAAACTGCTATCGCGCTTGGTGTGGACACCGTGTAAGGGTTCAGCAGGGAATGGCTGTGGTCACTACATGACTTCATTTCATAACCATTCAAATGATCCACAAAGTCAAACGATGCAAAAAAGTCAGTAACGCAAAGCAACAACACAAAACCTACATACTGTTTATCTGTCTTTTTAAAATATACATTGATTAAAATAGTCAGCCACATCTGTATCTTTCTGGTAATGTATTTTTCATTCACTCATGTTTGTTTATATTGCACTTGAACCCGTGCACGAAAACAGTTATGAAGGATTGTGAAAAAAGTGGTTAAAGTCACTTGAGGGGTTTGTTCTCCCTCCTTCTATCTCACTACTTCAAAAGTCCATGGATATGGAACGTTGTCCCGGGTCCACCACGGTGGCGGTGTTGCTACGAGCGCTGCCATGGTTACGGATAGTAATGCTTCCACAGCCGCTTCCAATGCTGCCCGCAGCCCCTGCCACACTCCCGCCCCTCACATAGATTTCACAGGGGATCTCCTCCATGACACGATCCTCGATCACCTGCTCGGCACAGTCGTGAGTCTGTTTGTAGCCATAGCAACTCTTCTTGTAAGTGCCGGTGGTACTGCTATTAAAGGTCTTCATGGGCGGTGGCTTGGAGAAATCATTATGGTAAGAGAGCTCCATTGAGCTGAGTGTTGTGCGGCTCTGCTTCACGCTGCCGCTGGAGGGGGCATGGGAACCGCAGTGGTGCTCGTGGATGCATCGAGACATGGTAGAGGAGCGCCGCATCTTATGGTAGCCGTCCAGCTCATCTGACAGCTCAGCCAAGTCTGATGACAGCTCTTTGTCACGTAGAGAGAAAAGCTCATAGTTTGGCGGGTCAAAAACCTCTTGGAAGCCGCCTTTGTTGAAGACAGCAGGTCGACGGGCCACTATTTTCTTACGGGGTTGCTTCATCTGCACCAGGATGGAGATGATCAGCAAGACCAGAACCACGCCGGCGGAGATGCCAATTACGGTGCCATGAGTCTTTGTGATTTGGTGAAAGAGTCCCTTTGACTTTTTCTCTAAAGTAGAGAAACAAAGTGAAAGTAAAATAAAAACTTTAAACCATAAAAAGACATTAAAACATATATAGCAGTGTTTTCTTTACTGTTAAATCTACAGAGCCACAGATGAAGAATTTATTTTGAGTTTGCCGTTGGAATTGAATCTGTTAAGAGAGTAAATATGTTAACACTCTAAAGTAATACAAAGGGAATTAATAGATAACATCATTTTCTATTGCTTTGTCTTCCCAGCTGCACCAACAACAAACATAGATTCGGCCTAAACGTTTAAAGGAATATTCCACTTTCTTAAAAATAAAATCCTGATAATTTACTCAACCCCATGTCATCCAAACTGTTGAGGTCTTTATTTCTTCAGTCGAGAATAAATTTAGTTTTTTAAGGAAAACATTCCAGGATTTTTCTAAATTTAATAGACTTTATTAGACCTCAACAGTTTACAGTTTTAACGCAGCTTCAAAGGGCTCTAAATGATCCGAAACGAGGCATAAGGGTCTTATCTAGCAAAACAATTGTCATTTTCGGCAAGAAAAATAAAAAAATATACACTTTTAAACTACAACTTCTCATCTTGCACCAGCCGTGTGACACACCAGCGCACCCTTAAGTAATGCATAATTACGTAGGTCATGCATGATGTATGCAAAACTACCGCCCCAGTGTTTACATGTGTGGAGAAAGAGGACCGTTTTGACGTTGTTGTATGTGGAATGATACTAATCAATGGGTCTAATTCACTAAACATGCGTATGGATGTTTTCACAAATGAATCGTGATTGAAACAAAAACTTCTGTATCAAAATTTCTTCTAAATGTATGCAAAAATTCAAGAAAACCTAAAACCACTTGTACGCAATAATCACGTACGCTATAATCAAATACTAGGCTGTAATTATAATGTGTATAATAATGTTGATAAATAAAATGTACATGATTATATTTTATATTATAATATTTTCTGTATTATATATTATTATTCATGATCTATATTATTATATTATACATTATTATAGCCTACTTATTTTTTCTAGACATATAAAGAAGATGCACATAATGACAAATCTTCACGCATTCCTTCCTCACTTTTTAAATCTCTATATGAAAGTGTCTGCTTAATGCCTAATGTAAACGTCATGTAAATGTAATGAGAAGTCCGAACATCAATCACTTGATCTTCTGTCTGATTTATTTTAAAAACAAATGCTTCTCAGTCATATTAATTAAATGTCATATTTGTTAATGCACACAGCAATGGCTTCCTCCAGCGACGGCAAAACCTCCCAAATAAAAAATGCAAAGCAAAACGAAACTTTATTGATAATAAATATGATCATGGATTTCTTTTCAAGCTCTTTTGCTTTTATGACAAACAACTCTCTTTCTGTGGACCAGCGCTGTGGAAAGCCCTTATATGGAGCTGGTTTAGGCATGTTTTATGCAATTACCAACTTCGTGCACCTGGCCGCTCATGTAAAACACTCCAAATTCACTAACGTAAGAACAAGTATAAAAACAAATTCATTTACGTACACACATTTTCATGAGAAGTTCAAGTGTGCTTTTAAATATGAAAAACGTACACAATTATTAGTGAATGAGACCCAATGTCTTTGTGTCAATTTAAAATGGTCCGCAAATGTGTGTTTCACATTTGTGACACATGACCTTTCGATTTGCTTATGCATTATGTAAGGTCACGCTGGCACATCACACTGCTGGTGCAAGACGAGAAGTTGTGGTTCAAAAGTGCAGATTTTTTTTTATTCTTGCCCAAAAATTTTTTTGGGAAGTGGAATATTCCTTTAAGGCATTTGAATCAGTCTAAGAAATGACTTGCTAAAATTGTAATAGCTGTTACTGAATTCATTTGACTCATAAACTTAAGTTAAAGATACATATTTTGTAAGTTTTTTTTTTATATCTAATTTAAATAAACATTACTATACAAAAATTTGGGGAAGTTACCCAGACAGGGCTTATCCTCGTCCCAGACTAAAATGCATGTTTGAGCTGCCTTTATTTAAAAACATCTTAACATATATCAGAGCCCTTGTTTTGTCTCAAAATGTACACCTGTATTGTTGTTTTTGAAAGGTATGTTTGTAAAAACGACTTTATTGTCCTAACATAACCATTACTTAGTCCTGGATTAATAAAATCTCTGTCTGGAAAACTTCCCCGTTATATTGTGGTTATAATTTTTTGTGTATAGCATTATTAACCTCAAAACTCCTCATCATAAACATCTGATCATATCTCTGTTCACCTATGGACGGTATCAGCAGCAACAACAAAAACAAACGGCTTTTGTGGACTAAACGCATCCACATAGGGGCGGTTTCCCGGACCAGGATTAGCTTAATCCAGGACTAGGCCTTAGTTTAATTAGGAAATATAACTAGTTTTAACAAACATGCCTTACTAAAAACATTATCTGTGTGCATTTTGAGGTAAAACAAAGGGCACTGATGTATTTTAAGATATGTCAGTGCAAGTTATTTTCAGTTTGGAGAGCTCTTAAAAGTGTTTAAGTCTAGGACTAGTCTAATCCCTGTCCGGGAAAACGCCCCATAGAATCAATAACAACAGAGTCCTTTTACAATAGTTCAGGTCTGATAACAAGGGAAATAAATGACAAGTAAATATCTAACGCATGTCAACTATTACACTGAGCTGCTTAAAAATAATGTATAAAATGTCAGCTACAGGTCGTTGAATTCTTGCCTGGCTGACAAACCTCTCAGCACAGTTGTGATTCATGCTCGTTTTTAGCAAACCAAAACATTTCATTTTCGACAAGGTATTTGTTTCATTTATCAGTTTAGCCACTAGCCAGACTAATAAATAAATACAGACCAGAAGTTCATTTCAGTTTAGGGACGTAGCCGCAACAACGCGCGTGCGTCCGATGAAACTGTCTATAGGTGACACAATAAAAGGAACTGATTGCTATGCTGACTCACCCTTGCAGTGGTTTTCATCCCATGGGTACACACAGTTCTGAACTCCGTTGCACACTAGTGAGTTATTGATGCACATGTTGCTGTGACAGAAGAAAGTGTTGCTTGAGCACGGAGCTGAAAAACACAGAAAAAAAAATCAAATCCAGCAAACAGTGTAACTTGCACCTAAATCTTCAATTTCATAGCATGACATCAGCAGGTGTCTGCGGATAAGTGCGTCTCATGCTCGGGCTACTGGCTGTGTGGCTGCTGTTGAGCGTATCACTATAAATCAAACCTAACAGCCATCACAAGACCCATCTGGTCAGGTTGCCACGAAGCTCTCCTCTGAACGAATGTTTAGCATGCTAGTCATAGTGGAGGGTAGTGAAGAATGGAAAGCGAGGAAGAAGGCGAGATAAGCTGGTAATTGAAGGTGAGTGCTGATCTCTGGGGATGAATCTTTCAGGATGTTTCTGCAAACCCTGATGCTCCTCTCTTCTTATTCTGGCTGTCTAGGGTACATACATATAAGGGTTTATGCCGCATAAGAGAACACTTTGATCTGACTGATTTAAATGTGTGTGATGTCTTGCAAGGACATAGAGGATAAACATATGGTTTATGAAGTGATGTCTGCAAAAGTTAAAAATATATTAACGATTATACGTTGCAACACACTCTGGTGCAGGCATTTATTGAGCAATGAGAATGTGAGAAAGGTTGTCGCTATATTTCTGTGTGATTTCAGACTGACCTGACAGAAATGGTCCTAAAGCATTTCTATCCATCAAACTCTCTGGCAAAGCTTTTTCTAGTGCACTGTGCACACACACACACACACACACACACACACACACACACACACACACACACACACACACACACACACACACACATAAACACACACACGCGCGTGCACACACACACACAGATTGAGATTTTTTTTCTTCAATCTACTCAATATTTCTATTCGATGTCTGCGTAGGGAGAGGAAATTCTCTGCCAATGTGGAACTAAATGCCTTTGACAGAATCTTGAAGAGGTTGTAACTTAATTTCTTGGCAACAGCTCCATGCTCCCACGAGTCTCTGTTCATTTCCAAAATTGTTAGACGTTTCTTGCCTTCCAACAACGGGAAGCGCGGCACTGACGACTGCCAAAGATGCACCACATCTGCCGAGAGATTATCACTTATCAGAGGAAGTGTGAGGAATGGCCTGATATGCCAAGTGTATTTGTTTCCCTTCTGGTTAAGGGAGATGCATTCAAGTTGACAAACTAAAGCTGTGTGTATTGCTTCAAAGGTTTACAAAGATTAATGTATCTGTGCCATGCTCAGGCTGAACTTGACTTTCAAAGAAAAGCAGATTTAAATGCGAATGCATGTTAAATCATGTCTAACAACCTAGAACCTACTACATCATAAACTACCCAATGAGTAGTAGTCAATAGGATATCGTTATACTCAAATTTAAAGGGATAGTTTACCCAAAAATGAAAATTCTCATGTTGTTACAAACCTGTATAAATGCCTTTACTCTGATGACCACAAAGGAAGATATTTTGAGAAATGTTTGAAATCAAACCGATCATGAGCCCCATTTACTTCCATAGTATTCATTTTTTCATACTACGGAAGTGAATGGGGCTCATGATCGGTTTGGTTACAAACATTCCTCAAAATATCTTCCTTTGTGGTCATCAGAACAAAGAAATGTATACAGGTTTGTAACAACATGAGGGTGAGTAAATGATGACAGAATTTTTGGTTGAACTATCCCTTTAAGTAGTAAATTTCACAGATCACCAGGACAAAAATTATATAGATAAACACTAATACCAATGTGGGTCTTTGCAGCATGCTTATGATATTGTGAGCCATCCAGTGTAGAGGTATGAGTTGTAACACTTGCCAGCGTGATTGGTGAAGACACAAAATTAATCAAACAAACAATCCAAACACAACTGAAGAGTGTCAGCCTGTTCATTGTAATACATGACCTTTATGTTCTACTAACATGAAAAATAAAAAATCATTTGCCAATTCTTTTCAATGCAAGCAAGATTAGTCGATGTTGAACAATGTAATTAATTCCTCTGATTAATCTGCCATTTATTTATTAAGTGTTACAGATTGAAAGAACGCTTTTATGATAATTTTCATCAATTTGCATACAACCTTTAAACCTTCCTAAAAAGCAAAGGGAAATAAAACTGTGATACACTGCTTCTATCCCAAGGTGTAACTTACAAAGCACAGCCTCATTTAGTTATTCTTTCAGCAGCACCAGATACGTTCCAATTTTCTCTCATGACTGAGCCATTAGTATGGAAAATGTGCTAACCAGCATATTAAAAAGTGGCTTTGTTATTTGATTTCCAATGCAAAGGTTGGGGAGTAATTGGTTTTTTGATGTCCTTAATTCCTATAAAGATTACTTTAATTGTCTTCACACTTTTCACAGGTTGTTTGAGCCAGTTCAAATGGATCTTAGTTGATTTGTTCTATCTTTCTTTTGATATTTCAAGCAACATTTAAGATTCTAAAAAACAGAAATTATTTGTCTATTGCACATTTACATTAGATTATAAAGTGAAATGTCCCTAAATATGTGCTTTAAAAACTATGGGGCAGTTTCCTAGACAGGGTTTAGATTAAGCCTAAGTCTTATATTAGTACATCATACCTGACAAAAACATTACTGGTGTGCGTCTATGGCACTGAAATCCACCTTATCTTTGACGTCAATATGGGCACTGCCATCTTTGAGCTCTTTCAGTGAGCCACTAAAGCCAATGTTAGTCGTATTTACAAGGGACACAAGCATGCTCACGTGATGAGCTTGATGTGTCACCATGGAAACTTATATTATAACAGTCAATTAAAAATTGTGGTGTAGCCTATAAAACCTCACTACTGGGGGACAGTTGGGACATTTTACACACACGCATGAAAAGGTAAAAATCAAATTTGTCTGATTTTGCCACTTTACATGTACTGGTATGTCTCTGTGCTTTTATAGTTTAAGCAACAACACAAAATAATTGAATATATCTTCATATGATATATCAGCCACTTCTTCATTTCATCCTCCCACTGGGTTATGGTTATACATGGTGGCGGGTATAGTAAATATTTACCATAACTGTTTTAATCATGTTTTCTACCAACTGGCTATTAGAAAGGAAGTCTCACAAATAAAAAGGAAATGCGTCACATCACTTACTTGCGAGTTCAAAAATAAGGTGGATATTTTAAGATATGTCACTGCAAGCTGTTTTCAGTTAAGACAACTTCAACAAGCATTTTAGTCTTGGAATAAATTTAAGCCCTGTCTGGGAAACCTACCCTATGTATTTTTGTTACAGTTAAGTAAGGAATAATTGATGACTGGCCATTGAATTATAAGAAAATAATGCACACCCAAGGTGGTAATGCGGCACAATGCGAAGCAGAAATAATACACACCACAGGTCAATCAGAATACAGCATTCAACTGGCCCGTGAAATAAACAGATATATTCAGTATGGCATCTAATCTCAATAACATTTATAATCAAATCTATAACTTGGGAAATTGTCCTGCACATTTTATTCATGTTCCTTTAATACTGTGGTTAGCAAAGACTTGCTGTCCTGAAAACCGTGAATTCTACCACATACAAAATGTAATATAAATGATGTCTCTACCCAGCCTGCTGGCTTTAGCTTTAGCTGTGCTGACGTGGCACAGACTCCTCAAAGGTCACATACATACATTTAACTTTCTTGTACCATAAAAGCCACTGATTTAGCCCAAGGAAAAGGTTCTAAGCTAGACTCACTGCACCTCAATGCAATAGTATATGCTGGCACAAATTGTGATCTTTGACTATCATATATATATATTTGACCCAGTCTGTGAAAACCCAGCTTAATTCATTTTTGTGATTGACTATTTTTTACTAGCCTGGTTAAAACCAGACCATTCTCAGTAGTAAATAGTACATTTAGTAAAATCTAAATTTACCAGAAGTTGTCTGGGTTTTCCCAGGCTAATTTTCTACATAAAAACAGCAAAAAATTCAGTGAATTTAATATAACCTTGATATATTTAATTGACTGAGCAAGGCCATGTCAAAGATTGAAATCAAACTTTAATGCACCAAAATTCATAATTCGATTATGAGACTTTACCCTGGATTTCAGAGATAGGCTTACATATATTATGTTCTATACATGTAATGCTTTTTTATTGTAAGGTACTCACTGTTGTCTGTTAGTCTTTAATATTTATCAATATTTTAAAATAGAGTTGAAAAATCTCTATACTCACGATCGACAAATGAGGTGAAGAGCATTCGGAATCGGCTGAGTCTGCTGCCCTCATCAGCCCACATGCGTACAACACCCACACCAGTATCCAGCATCACATCATTGGCCACAGTGCTGCAGAACTTCGCTTTCAGGTTCTCTATGGCGCTGCTGCCGTCATACACAGCCACAAAGTTTTTCTTGCACTCGTTTGAATGTTCCATCTGATACTCCAGAAATCGAAGGTATATCTGAAAGGATAAACCAAGCCCTTAAGAAATGCATCAGATTTTTTCTACAAAATGCTGACTCTTAACAGTACAAAGAAAAATGAAGAATATAACTTTTTTGTTTTACTGCATATCAGTCTGACAGCTCTAACTAGAGTCAAAAAAAAAATTTATACTGGACATATTTATGACTTAATGGCCATAAAAGTATATTTTGTATGCATTTGTCCTGTGATGGTCTGGCTAGCTGCCCACGGTGTTTGTCTATAAGATATGGGACACTGGACCACAAAAACAATAGCATGGGTATATTTGTAGCAATAGCAATAAAAACATTATGGGGCTGTTTCCTGGACAGGGATTATCTTAAAACAGGAATAGGCCTTAGTTTAATTAGGAAACATAACTAGCTTTAACAAACATGACTTACTAAAAACATTACTCGTGTGTTTAAAGATAAGTCAGTGCAAGTTGTTTTCAGTTTGGACAGCTCTTACATTTATTTTAGTCTAGGACTAGTCGAATCCCTGTCCACGAAACCACCCCTATATGAATCAAAATTATCGTTTTTTCTTTTACACCAAACATTATTAGGATATTATGTAAGATCATGTTCCGTGAAGATATTTTGTAAATTTCCTACCGTAAATATATCAAAACGTTCATTTTTATTAGTGGATGCAGTGCTAAGGAATTCATTTGGATGACTTTAAAGGGGCCATGGCATGAAAATCTGACTTTTTCATGTTTAAGTGCTATAATTGGGCCCCCCTAGAAAATGTGAAAAAGATCAACCCAGTAACTTAGTTTTGGTAAACCATTCTCTGCAAGCACATGAAAAAATGTCATAAGGAGAGCCAATCAGCTCATTGGCATTTTAAAAGACACACACCAAATTTTTGCTCACACCTACAAAGTGGCAATTTTCAAAATGTTATAATCAATTATCTATGTGGTATTTTGAGCTTAAACTTCGCATGTGTACTCTGGGGACACCAAAGATTTATTTTACATCTTAAAAAAATAAAAAAATTGTGACATCGCCCCTTTAAAAGCTATTTTTTTTAAATGTTTATTCCACCTCATATTCCAGTTTTCAAATAGTTGTATCTTGGTCAAATTTTGTCCTATCCTATCAAATCATAAATCAATGGAAAGCTTATTTATTCTGCTTTCAGAATTAACCCTTATGACTGTTTTTGTGATCCAGTGTCACATATACTATAATAGGGTTTTTAAAATGTACAAAGAAAAGTTAGTAACAGACAGCTGAGTTATTGGGCTACAAATCATATAAAACCGTAACTTGTGATAGAGTAAACTGTCCTGATCTATGGTGAAAAAGAAGGCAAGAGTTTCACGAATAGCTAAAAAGCAACTCCTCATGGCTCTACTTATCTTTATGCTGCATAAACAGATCATAGTTATTTATAAAGTTCTTTAGGGATGTTTTTTAAACCTGCTAAGTGTTCCGGTCTGCTTAGCGCAGGTGAGCGTGTAATCCCTCTGCCATCTTAATGCCGCTTTCCTTCCTCAGTCTTATTCGTAGTACTGCTGATTCTGCTCTATTGCCATTTCTGCATCATTGGCCTAATACTTGCTGCTGCTGCATTGCTAATTTGAGCTCTCCTTGAAAAGTTTCCTCAGCAGAAAAAGGGGTCGGGCCTGGTGGCCTCCTGTGGTCACATCAAGCCCTGTTTTTTAAGGTGCTCATATATCTGGCCTTGGCAGAAGAGCAGGCTCATCTGATTCGATAAACTGTGGGAGTTAAAAAGGGGAGAAGAAAGTCACCTTGGACTTAGGAGGGGCACGAATGGTCCAGATGCAGTCCAATGCATCTCCATTTTTGATCTTATCCTCTTCTTCCACCTGACTGGAGTGGATGGTTCCATCCGTGCCGCTGATCTCAAACTGGCAATCTGCCAAAGAAACAGGTTGGAAGCAAGAAAACACGGGGGAAAATTTAGGAAAAAAGAAGAATCATAACCAAAATACAACAGCCAAAATAAAAAGAATGAGGACGTGTTGACTGCAAACTGGAGGCAAATCCATTGATCAAAAGCATTGGTGAGATGATGAGAAATAAACCAGAGTCAGATAGGTAGCATGAGGCCAATAGATAGGATGAGGAGTGGCGAATGTCAGTAAAAGATAGCCTGCAGTCTGCCGCAGAGAACAGAATGCACTTCAGATGGAATTGAAGTGGGGGGTGAAATATTGAGGGCCTTACCTGGAATTGGATTTAGCAATCCACCAACGTGCAAATGAAAATCTGGGTCTGAAACGATAAGACAAATATCACATTACCCAGACACCATGCAGCAGGAATCCTATGCTTCAGATGAGTAATAATATACAGTTTAAAAGAGCTGTGGATGCTGTGGTGCAAAGATTTGCCTTTTGATCTAACAGGTAACATTAAGTGTTTGCCTTATTTGACCAAGTAAACATAGAGAAGAACAAATGTGCTTGCCTATAAATGCAAGTAAAAGTCAAGTATAAAAAAATAATATTTTAAGAGACATGCAAGGGTAGGCTGTACAAGGTCCATAGCATCAAGGCCACTTCTTTAAATCTGGAATGCATTTATGAGTGTTTTTATTAAAGGGACAGTTCACCAAAAAAAAGCAAAATTCTGTCATCATTTACTCAACCTTATTTTGTTACAAATCTGTATACATTTCTTTGTTCTGATAACCATAAAGGAAGATATTTTGAGGAATGTTTGTAACCAAACCGATCAGAAACCCCATTTAAGAATACTATTGTAGTCAGTGATCGGTTTGGTTTCAAACATTCCTCAAAATATCTACTTTTGTGTTCATGAAAACAAAGAAATTTATACAGGTTTGTAACAAAATGAGGTTGATGAGTAAATGATGACAGAATTTAACCTTAATCATGCAATTTTGCTGTACTGTTTTCACTTGCGAAGGTTACCTGCTATAAAAGTGTATTTAACGCGGAAACCTAATCCTTCAAGCTCCTCGTCACTTGTGAATTTGATCCACATGAAGCGGCCTGTGGAGGTGACCACACCTGGACTTTTTGGCCCACAGAAGCGATCGATTAGAGGGGAGAACCCAAAGGGACCATCCCTTATCTCTATGTGGTCAAAGCGGCACTCGAAGGAAGGCTCGACATAGTACGTTTTGTCAAAAGTCAGCTGTATTCTCTGGCGAGGAAGAGCTGCAGGAGAAAGGCAAACCAAAATATTTTTCTTTATTTGACGAAAAAGTGGAAGTTACATTTATTTGATAACTATAAAAAAGATTGCCATTGGAACCTGTGCTGGAGGAGCTCATTATCTACACTGCATAATGTCTTTTCGAAATGAGCTAACACGCCTCGTACAATAAAAGCAAAAGTAACAACACTCCATTTAAACAGGAGATTGATCCTTACGCACAACACAAAAGACATTTCTGTCAAAATGAACAACACAGATGTTAGATCCACGCTATGAATAGAACAGTTTAATACATCTTTTTCATAGCATTGTTAAAAGTACTCAAAATAAACCATTGTATAGCAGTGCCTGTTTAATTTTTAAAACAAATGCAGACAGGTACATACAACACTATTCAATATGCGATGTGCAATAAATACACAAAGATGTAGTAGAACGAAACAACTCTTTCTGCTTACTAAACTAAATGCAGATTTAGGTCACCTGCTTGAGGCACAGCAACCTTAATCATATCAGTCTCTGAAACAAATATGTGATGTCACTATTGATTTACGTTCGTTCTATGGAAACTGAGTCGTGAGCTATATTTCCTGCAGCTTGCATTAAAACCACAGACTCTGCACATTCTACAGTCATTTATCAAGAGAGAAAAACTTATTCACATTCCTATTATAAAGGCATATGTAGGTGCAGTTTATTATTACTGTCAAGTTATAGGTTAAATATGAGGAGCTCAGATGCAAAAGCCTCTAAACACCACCTTCATCAAAAATGAGATAGATGAGATTAACCAAATGCTCTCTTGCCACTATTATATGTTCATTGAATACTGTCCTTTAAAATCCGTTCAATCCCAGCTTCAGGTCATTCAAAAATACCCGTTTGTTGGCAGAATCCATGAAGTGTCTGATAATAATGCTCATTACAAGAAAAAATGTCTAACAGGGTTTTGCATTTGTGCAACATTGTTATAAATAAACTCACACAGCCTTTACACACACGCACGCACGCACGCACGCACGCACGCAGGCACACACACACACGTAATGCATTTTATACTATACAAACTATATATTTTATTCCCTTCCCCAAACCCTAACCATCACAGAAAACTTTCTGCCACTTCAGATTTTCAATAAACATCATTCTGTTTGATTTATAAGCTTGTTTCCTCATGGGGACCTCAAAATGTCCCCACTAGGTCACAAATTTACTGGTATTCCTATCTTTGTGGGAACAATTGGTCCTCACGACGTGATAATTACCAGGTACACACACGCAAACACACACACGCAAATAATAAAACTAACAATAACTTACATTTTAAAAATATTGTTTAAAAATAGCTTGCATTTGTTAGATAAACATACATGTATGTAAATATATAAGAATAGGATTTGACCACAGGTGGCGCTATTGTACCATTTGAAGTGCTGTTAACACAAAATTGTTTTAATAGTGTTGTAATTCTATAGTGTAGAGACTGAGATGCAGTGATAGATGATGATTGTTAAGAGATTTGATGAGGTAATTATGAGAATATATAAACAATTAGTATTGAATCTACCACGAAAAAAGAGAGAAGTGAAGAACATTGAAAAGACTCAGGTACCCAGAAGCAAAATGCAACACTTTGAGGCGGTTTCCAGCACAGGGTTTACCCTAGTCCCAGATTAAAATGCATGTTTGAGATGCCTTAATTTAAAAACACCTTGCACTGACATTTCATATATTAACATATATTATGCCATTGTTTTGTCTCAAGATGCACAGCGGTATGTTTTTGGTTTGTTTGTCTAGTCCTGGATTAATCAAAACCCTGTCTGAGAAACTGCCCCTTAATGTTAGTAAACATTGCTTGCTTAAGGCAGACATCAATTCCACTGTCATTAACAGTTCATGTCACACTGACAGATAACAGCTGAAGACGGCTAAGGACATCTTTACTAATTTAATATACTTCACAAATACTTTAAGGTAAATTACCTTCCAGGATGTAAACACACTCCTTGTTGGGTGGATAGGAATTAGGATAATTTGGAGATGTAAACAGGCCTCCATTGATATTACGGGTCCACTGACCGCACTGTTCTGGCTTAGTTAGGATTTCACCCTCATTCTGTGTCTCTGTGAAAAATAATAGTAGATTTCATAGAAATGAAACAGAGGGAATATGGCATTTGTACAAACACGCAAATCTTTACAATGCTTGTAAAATGACATGCAGCTAATATTAGTTATCAACAAAACCATGGTGAGTCAGTGAGCCTGTATTTCTGCACTTGGTTACATTTCACTAATGTAAACAGTTGTGATTTACAATACAATGTACTATTTAATTCAGTAAGAATTTTCACTTATTTATTTTTGGTTTACACAGAGAGATTTTGACAAAAACAAACAGTTCATATCCCTGTACACCAGTCTAATAGAAAGCATTTGCATGTTTTAGTTTAATTTTACTGACCCTTTACCCACAACATTAAAAGTTCAATAGGCAACATCAAAGCACAGAAGGGAAAACTCTGTAAGCTCTGTGTTAATGTGTACAGATTATCCAAAGATGGTAACAGCTCCGATAATGTGTCATGAGTCATACCTTTAATTTTCTGGGCCAGGGCGAATCCCTCTTCTATTACAATAAGTAAAACCCAAGCTGGAAAAAAGCAAAAGCCATTTCAAATTGTGTGACAAAAATAAGTATTCAATACCAGACGCTGTGTCCTCCATCACGAAACTGTGTTCAGGACACCCCTGAAAATCACAACAAGATGAAAATACCAGAAATGACTGTGTTCAGATGCTGTTGGCCTCAAAGGTCAGTAAACACTGGTGTGTTTGGGACAACTTCAGAAACTATTAGACAGTATAGACACTGATCCATGCTTGTGTTTCTCTGTCTGAAAGGACTGCACCAATCCAGCACTGATTCATTGCATGGAGGCAAAGGCCAGTGGTGTTGTGGGCATAGGAACATGAGGACATTGATCACCTCAAACTGATCTATTATTCTCTTAACCCGGCAACAGAAATAAATCTAATAGACTGATCATCAATAGTTTAAAGATCCCTGTCATGTCATAACATGTCATTCACTTGACATAAGGCCATATGTCAAAGACTCTCTGCCCCTATATCTGTGACACCCTGATGACAAAACAGCAGTCACAGCGCAATGTTTATTTAATTCTGACACGTATTGATTTTCATAGAAGTTCTAGACAGAATTTTTTTTACTAATAAGCACAAAAGACCGATCATCAACATGAAATTACAGTAATGTTTAAATCACATTTCAAAATGTTAGAATTATAAATTGTCGTAAACAATTCTTCCGCCAGGAAATATCAGTAGCCGATTCAACCGACAGTTTACGGTTGCCAAGCAACGCAGCGCATTAATACAGAATGTGCGGCATTTTGACTCATTGCTGGTCATCTAAATATTGTCACTGTTTGTTTTAAAATCACATTCTTACAATTAATTTGTTAATAACTGAATTTTTATATAAATGTAGATGCACACCAGTAATGTTTTTTGTAAGGTATGTTTGTTAAAACTACTTAAATATCCTGAGCGGTTTCCCACGGTTTAGATTAATCCAGGACTAGGCCTTAGCTATTTTAGGACATTTAAGTCGTTTTTACAAACAAACCTTACAAAAAACTATACTGTTTTCCTGGTAAAGTAAACCTATATGACAACAAGTCTGATAAAACGTTCACACACACGTAAACGCATCCAATTACCTGATAAAAGCGTTGGGGATCGTTCAGCTCCACTAGTATCGCATTGGGTTGAATGGCAGCGCAAAAGGTTATGGGCTTGATTCAAGGGGAACTTGCATAGGCTGATACTATGTATAGCCAACATGTCTGCTAAATGCAAAATAAATGCTGTAAGTAGAACCTGAATCTGTTTATCAAAAAATCATATAAAAAAAAGAAGTATTTTAAGAACGTCTGCTAACGGAATACACGTAAATGTAATGTAAATATTTCCACTAAATGCAAAACTTGCGAAAATGCACACATACAATTGTTTATATGTACATACAAGTTTGCATTAAAAACAAAGGCTATTATAAGCACACACAACTGACACAACATCTGTGAATGCATGGATTATTTTAAGCTTACTGTATGTGGTTTCAAATGAACAGACATCTGGTATGATTCCGGTGGGACAGGATGCTGCACATTGCATTAAATGCAACAAATCAGGTCTGAGGAAAAACACTTCATTCTCATGATAGCCTACTGTAAATGACTACATATATTTTTTAGAAAATCTTCTTTGAGATGAAGAACTGTAGGCCTATAATAGATTCGAATCAAACATGAAACCCTTCAAAGTATTCATGTTGAATGAAGATAAATGCCAAGATTTATCAACCGCCTTAAGGCTAACTATTCAGAGTCAGACTAATATAAAGGCTATTGCATATCTCCGTATTTGCTTCAAACGCACCAAACAAGCCAGTAATGGCACTGCAGGATCATTTACTTTATTATTAGCACAATGTATTAGTTATTAGTAATAATAGTAATTGCACAAAGCAATAACAGCGCATTACATTACGACTGTAGTTAAGATTAAAGTGAAACTTGATCAACATTGCCTTACACATTTAACCAAATCATACAATGGGTAAAGCTTTAAGACTGATCATCGTATGTGTGTATACGTGGACCGTATTTGATAAACATATGCCATCATACTTCACAATTGCAGTGTTCATCACAATTGCAAAAATACAAATAGTAATGAACAATAAGTATGTAATTACGCTAAACAGTCTGTGATTTAACATTGTTTCAGCTACACTAATTCACTGTGTTAATTTGTGATACACTGTAAAACGGGCATTTTTGTGAAGCATTACCACGTACGCTTGTATGTTTTCTCTTTACACTACACTTACTTTGCTAATTATTTCTAATTAGCATTCACATAAAGCTTATGTCTATGACATGTTTCCATCAGTAGAGGGTGACGAGCAGCTCTTGCTCCAGATGTGGAGCTGTCACTTCAGCACCCTTATCATGCTGCTCTTCCAAATGCCACGCGCTCACGCGGCGAAGTTGTACGAGACGCTGCAGAAATCTGAGGCTACTCGGATTTTGTGTGACTACAGTGCATGCGGACAGTCAATGAATAGAAAGCCAATGATTAAATGAAAGAAAAATATAATGGAAAATAAAGGGATTGTCTAGAATTCCTATGAAACGCGCTGTATAATGAAGAAATCACACCTGTAGGTGGCGACGCAATTTTTGAATAGCTATGCAACTTGTTAGACATTCACAGTAAGACAATGATTAGGGTGCCCTAAGAAATGCTCTAAAATATAAAATTGTATTCTTGATGATTTTGTTGCAGCAATAAACAGACTAGGCATAAACCTGTGAAAATATTTTTTATAAGAGACAAATAACATGTTTTTTTTTTTTTTTAACTCACCTCTGTGCATTTCCTCTGGCTGTGTTATTACCAGTGCGTGCGCCTTCGTGAGCTCTGTATGAGCGAGCTTTATCTCTCCATCTTAGCATCCAATACGGCGAGACTCAAAAATCCCAACTTTTCTTCGATCTCTTTAATCCCATCCCTCAAGCAGGAAAGAAAACACTATATTCCTCACGGTGAACACGTTCCTCAAGACCGCGTGAAAGGTTAGAAACGTCTGAGCTTTTAATCCTGTTGAGAAATGCTTTGTAAATCCAAACGCAGTGTATTGCCATTAAATACGGGACACGCGTGTAGTCCAGCTCGAGTCCGGTGAAAGGCGCGTGTCTATTGGAGTCCACACAGAGCAGAACTGAACGGCTGCTGTTAAACGAGGCTCATTTGAGCTTCGGGCGCTGTTAGCTTGAATGAGGAGCCTGTACGCATGCGCACTCGAACGAGCGCACGCCTAAACTCTGGTAAAGATAGCGCGCGGTCAAGTTAAGGTGATGGGATTAATAAATGACGCTGGTGAGACAATTAGGGAAAACCGGGGATGGTTGTAACATGATATAATTAATGTCACAAATAACCCGGACTACACTGTAAGAAAAAAAGGTACAAAGTTGTTTCTTTTTCTGTCGCTGGGGTGGTACCCTATACAACACATTGAACTGTTGTACCTTATGGGGTACAATATTATACCCTGAGGACCAATTGTGTACCTTAAGGAACAATTTTGTACCAGTTAAATTTTAGGGGTACAAAACAGGTAACTGTACCTTTAAAGGTACACAATAGATCCTTAAGCAACAGTTATGTACCTCAAAAGGTACAACATTGTATTATGTTTATATACCTGTAAAGGTACAAAACGGTACATTGGGGTACCACCCCAGCGACAAAAAAGGTACAGTTTTGTACTTTTTTTTCTGACAGTGTACGGAGTGAATTGTAACATTTTACTCCTCTTGTTTAAAACTAAACTACACTTTTCTGTTTGTGCAGCAAAGCTACATCAACTAGTCCTACATCATTTATAGCATACACATGCAACTAAACATGCACTGGCTTTAAAGAACTTCAATCAGACAGAATTGTCAAAAATGTTACAACTTTCCCAGGTCTCCCTATTGATTTTCCTTTATTTTAAGACGTTGGTAATGTATTGCAAAGTTTTGATTTGTGACTAAAATGATGTGTGGCAAAGGACAGCTCTCACAACTCTGATCAACTTTTCGTTTAGTATGCACATTTTTTTCCAAGTACAAGAAGTGATTAAATTATTAAAGAAAGCTAATCATGATTCATCGTTTACCAGATGTCTCTAAACTTCTATTAAATCTCAAAAGCACCCTTTAAACCACCACAACAAAAACAAAATCTTGGTTATGTTTATTTTTATTACAACATTCCAAAGCCAACCAAATGACAAACAACCCAAAACATGTTGAGTGATTAAATGAATAATAACAAAAGCACAGATGTCAAGTACATAAACCGGATACAATTTGTGCAAATCATCTGCAATAATTGCATGCTAATTAAAACACAGGTCTAGTACAAATCTGCATGGAATCAAGTAGTTTGGCAACTGACTTTACCTTTGAAAGTAAAATGAATGTGCACATAGTACTATACCACAACACCACATAAAGGTAAAGAGGTTTGCAAATCAATACAGGTCATGGATCAGAATATTTGTCAGATATATACAGTTTAAAACAACACCCTTCACTCTGTACATTTTTTATTAGCACATCAAGTTAAATGTATAAGTAATAAATAAAAACAACTTACAAACACAGGAAAATATCTAAACAAAAGCATAATAGTGGATAAAACAGAGTTTTGAGAATTGTACCTCAAATTGGAAAGACGACATTCTAGGAATTAATGAGACACAGTGGGAATTATTAAAATGTAAACACAGAGGACAGTGCATGGTGAAACAGATGTCATGTTTTATATTAAACAATGGACAGTAATTAAAGATGGGGACTTGACTCCTGTGATATTGAATGGAAAGTCAATAAAGAGTGCCTCTAGCAACTTACTTTACATTTTCTGGGGGAATCACTTTAAATTTGTTAACAGTTAATGAGTTTTGCCTTTTTTTTAACTTTTTTGATTGCTAACAGCTAAATGGCTTCTAAAAAAGACCAACTTTGTTTACAGTCAGAGAAGGATTTTGCCCCATGTAGTTAAATGTGTCATTTATGAATGTAGCGCTTACATTTCAAACATTTAGTAAGTCCAGAGATTTTTCAATCATGCATACTTGCATCCTATACGCTAAAATACAAACATGAAAAAAGCCTTCAAACTGTACCAAGCATGGGATTAAACAAGCAGAGGAAATTACTGGTCCTATTTCTGCCCACTTGACATTTAGCGATGTTGCTTTAATAAGACAGAAAACTTGCTGAAAGAAACAACATGCTTATAAAAAATGGCACTGAAAGGTGCAACAAATACTTTCCTTACTTCTCAATGTGCAAACATCCTTATGTTTTTCGGTTCATGGAAACCACACAAGTAAAAAAAACAGAAACATACCCCTTCAGATATCAAGAGATTCACAGAGGCACATTAATACAGTTCTTGCCTACAATCCAGTAGAAAAGTTACTCCTCTCAAGACAGATTCCTCTGATTGCAACATTTTTTTCAATGCATAAAATTACCTCCAGTGTAGAAAAAAAAGAAATAAATTATTAAATAAAACATGAAATGAAATTGATTCAGAGCTGATTTTCTCAGTGTTTACCCACGATGCACTCTTATTTTCTCACATGGCATCAAAATGGAAGCGATGGGCCTCCTGTCTCTTCTCGCGATCATCTGCTTTCTGTAACAAAAACAATCTGAGGTTACTACATGCTTTGTAACTTTACAATCCAGAGAGCAGGCCCGAAAATCCGAGTCCCACATGTTAACCTTGCCAGTCGGCTGAATGCGAACACAATGCACTGGCATTTGATATATTGTGAGAGAACCGGATGGTCACAAAGAGAAGGACACAGACAGAGAACTCATTACAGACACAATGGCACACTTTACCTCGGCAAAATACCTCAGTGTGCGATCACAGATAGAGCCAACACCAGACACTTGCTGCCTGAGACTGATAATAACACACACTGCCAAACCTGAAGAGAGAGCATGTGTGTGTGTGCGCGCAGTGATTATCTTGTCTCAGTCACGCTAAAAACGATGTCTATTCACAGCTTGTATGAGTGACTCATGGATTGGGTCCCTCTGTGAGGCACTTGCGAATCGGTGCTCCTGATCTATAAGGGTCACTTGGATGTATTTTTAGCTGCAGGTGTATAATTTTCCCCTAGTAACGGTGGAAAGGCATGTCACTCATTGGGAAGTTAAGAAATGACATATCACAGCAGATTACTTTCTTTATAAAAGAACTTAACATCTCAAAACCCATGCAAAAGGCTGAGTGCTGTCAACACCTCCATTACCAACTCAAGAGAATATCTATTCTTAAGATATACCACGATATTTCTCTTTTGGCATACAACACCGTACTGCGTCATATTTATATCCCCATTTACCAGTGATGACTTTCACTGCCATAATTGAAGGTTATAGCGTAAACGAGGATCTGAGAAACATACCTATGGGCTCATCTGCATTTCCAGTCAGTATAAGTGTTTTCAGTGAGTCATAGGCAAAGCCACAGACACATTGATTTCTCCGTTATGAGTGCCTGACTTAATTGCACAGTCAGTGACAAAAATAGCCTGGACACTTTAAGCTCCGGATTATTACATGGCAAGACTCGCAGCTGTAGGATGTCCGATCATTTTACTTCTACATGCAGGATCTTATAAGTAATGAGCAATAATCAGCAATAATGTTTTATAATGCATTTTCCAATAGCAAATTTTTAGCACAGGCACAGTACCAAAGAAGAGATCTGGGTTTTCACATTGTGCAGATTCTCTTTGTCATCAGGTACTTTTTTTATTATATCTACATTTTATTTTTGTGAAAAGCTCTTCAGAGCACATTGAGATTGATGTGATCTCCAACGTGTACACCTCAAGGCAAAGACGCTCCAACATGCACACGACAACTCAACTGCTGATGGAGCCAAAGGAAATACAGCACAGCATCAATACATTGACAGCCTGACATTCACATGACCCGCACGCATCTGCAGTCTCCCGCATGGAAGATTAAATGCAGCCATGATGACATGATCTTATGTCAAAATCGTGCTTTCTTATACTGAGCTCTTATTGTAATACTAAAGCCACAGTGTGATTTCATTGTCTTTAAATTGTAAAATTGTGCATTTAATTTTTATTATATCCCTGCCTATATTCCTGTACATTTGTAACACAGTTTTGTATGAATTGTTTAATGTGACCTACAGGCACATGCAGGGTGGTTGGTTGGGGGCGAAGGGGGCTTGAGCACCTGCCCCTTTGCACCTGGATGGCCAAAGTGCCCTTTTGTCAAGTCATTTTATGTAATTAAATGTCCTTTTGTGAAAACCTGCCGAATCTAACTCTTATTAAAATGAATGAATAATAATTTAGCTGTAAATAAAATGAGTCACATGATGACCTATTGACCTTTCACAGGACAATCTCATCTGGGACGATCCCTCGCTCATGCAGCGCAAGTGCGTTCACACACTCTTTTACTACTGCACAGTGCACAGTACAGGGAGGATACTCACGAGTTGACATCAACCAAAGTGATATGCTTGTTACTTTTTATTATTTTATAATAACAAGCATGCACAGCTTTTGTTTATATTGCTGTGTTTAACCTCAAGAATGTTAGATGTTACTTACAAGTAACGTAATCTACAGCAGCTAAACTTTAACACAGCATAAAGTATAAACAATAGTGCACACATGTTCACTCACTTCGTTCTTGCTGTTTAGGGGAGAAACGATCCTTCCATGAAAGGAAAGTTCCATCCATGTGCCGTTTTTACATATTGAGCACCTGCCCCTCCAAAGGTCTCGCACGGCCCTGGTGACCTATGTTAACCTATGTGCACATTTTGTTTTTGGTAACCTATTGTGTCCCTGTCTGTGAAATCCAGGCTAAAATCACATAATCTAATAATGAGATAAGGAGCATCAAAGTTTGATTTCATTTAATCATTTAAATTTCACTTTAATCTCACTCAATTTATTAAAGATACCAAGGTTATATTTTGACAGAATGTTCCTTACATTATGTAGGATGACTTTATGTAGAAATTTTCTTTAGCTAGGTTTTCACAGGCAAGGTCACAAATAATAATCTAAAACAAAATAAATTTTAAAGGTTAAACTTTTTTAGTTAAATACAGCAAACATCTCTTCACTATCTGCTAGCTGCCTGTCCTCTGAACACACTGTAAAAAAACGTGGTCTCTGTAAACAGCCCAGGCTCCACAAACGGCAACAAAAACAAGCCTACAACCACGAAACAGTACAAACGTGTTCAAGGCATAAAACGACAAGAAGCATTTGAGGGTGGGATTTGGGGGGTTAGTGCACGTGAGGAAGCACGAAGGGAGAGGGAGGGGTAAGGGGGAGAGTGACGGTACATTCACACGGGACAGAAGGGTTAACGCTTGA